>NC_091863.1:84655407-84990804 GCF_037783145.1 Equus przewalskii
GGCCCTTGAAGAGCGTCAAGTCCAGTTTAAATAATTAAAAGGTAAACTATAAAGGTAAGGGTTTGAGGGTTCAAATGACATGCATGGAGACGATCCTGTTTGGTTTCTATTTTGACATATACTAGACCTTCTTTAATGGAGTTTGATGAAAGCTGGTGGTTATACAAATGTCTACTCGGTGTTTAGAGACCTGATCTCATGCTTTCATGATTATTTATATTAATTTATTTCAACCAGATTCAAATAAATATCTCAATGGAATGTCATCCTAAAAAAGTAATAGTTTCACACTCTGGTTAGGTATCCCTTTCTGCTTCCTGCCAAAATAAGAAGTGGGTAATGTGTGGAGGAGTAGGGAGACGGGACCAAATCTGTTTTGTGAAATATCACAGACAAGGAATATACTTTCAAGAGAGTAACCTACTGTTATTGTTAGAGAAGAGCTAGAACTGATGAGTATTAAGGACATTGCAAAAAGTATAGGGGCCAGCCCCATGGTGCAGCGGATAAATTCACACATTCCTCTTCTCTGCGGTCCAGAGTTCGCTGGTTTGGATCCTGGGTGTGGACATGGCACCACTTGGTAAAAGCCATGCTTTGGTAGGTGTCCCATGTATAAAGTGGAGGAAGATGGGCATGGATGTTAGCTCAGGGCCAATCTTCCTCAGCAACAAAAAAAAAAAAGGAGGATTGGCAGTAGTTAGCTCAGGGCTAGTCTTCCTCAAAAAAAAAAAAAGTATAAAAGACTCTCAGTGTTCAAATATATAAAAGCTGTCATTTTACCTAAAATGCTGGCAGTGGGTTGTTTTGCCACTGTTGTTTAAAGAAATGGTTTATTTACTCTACTTTGTTTTAATTTAGTTGTTCTTTTACAAATTGCAGTGATTATGGCCTACTGCGTAAAAAATGTTACCTTAGGCAGGAGTTGTATTAAATTTGGTAACCATGGTAGGACACCCAGCTATTGGTAGGTGATTTTTTTTATGTTTATCTGTGTGTTTATGTCTCCTCCTCCTACCCCCATTCCTTGCTTCCAACACTGGCAGGAAGTCCCCTTGGGCGGTTTTCCGATTAGCATTGATTTAACAGAGAGGGTGATAGGGGAATTGGAATTAGCCAAACGCAGCTGCTTACTGGTGGTGGTAGAGATGGAATACAGCTGAAGGGAGTTGTGAAGACTTTGAATGGGAGGTAGACTGAAATGCACTGGCACAGAAGCCTGAAAGGCTTTCTACTGTTTTGAGACACCGATGCCAAAATGTTCCTTTCTTTCCCAACTCTCAGAATGCGATCTCTTCTTTGCTTCTCTCTAGTATTCCAGTGAGGCAGTTGCACTTTGCTTTGGTTCCAGAACATGTCTTCCTCAGTTTCCCTAGCAATCTTAACTGCTTACCACATCTAACCCTTGTTGCCTATTAATTTTTAACCACTTTATATGCAAAAGTATTCTTGATTTCCTAAGTAACAGTTCCCTGAAGCAAAACCTACTAGTACCAACTGTGACACGGTCTAAACTCAAATGTGTCCTAGGAGCCGCTGCTGACATTTTGACTGACAAATATGATTGTAAGGGATGGAGCAAATAGATTTTGTCGGTTACACAAATGCCTGGACTATTCAGCCCCCTGGAAATGTCTTTTTGATTGGTGTCTCAGGGTTGTGAAACTCACCAAGGACCAGCATGTGGCTTGTGGGAGGAGCTTGGGAACTCTCAAATCTGTATATCCAAATGATCAAAGTTTTGATGATAGCAGCCTTTCCTTTACTACCATGGCTCCTCTTTCCCCCTCAACACACAGTTTTCATTGGCTTTTATTAAATATACTTCAGCACAGAGAAGGCAACATAGAGCAGGGTATAAAAAGTAGCACCAAGAATATTACAGTGAACTTTGCTTTAACGGTAAGGCAGAAGAGGCAATAGAGTTCTAAATGATATGCCAAAATCTCTTCCTGGAATCCTCTTTGAAATGCTATCTGAGTTAATGTGCCATCTCTTTAAATATAGACCGTATTTAAATCATATTCTAGACCAGAAGTGATATCAGGAGGGTGCTTCAAGAATTTTGCCCTTGGGGTAAGTTGGAAGGATTGGTTGGTGCTGATGAATTAAAAAGGAGTACCAGTTTGGTAAGTTCAGGTTTCAGCATTCCACAGAAAGTTAGAAATTGCCTCGCATAGTCACAAGTGTCTAGACTGGTGGTTCTTAAGTAGGGGTATCTATGAAACTAAAATGCAGATGCATACACACACACACACACACACACACACACAGGCATGCAGAAACATACACAGACCCTTTCCACGAAAATATTCTCTCCACTGGAGGCTCAAATTCAGTAGATCTGGAGTAGGGCCTGAGCATCTGCATTTTAAAATGCTCCATAGGACATTCTGATGTGAAGCCAACATTGAAACACCCCTGCCCCAGATGTTTCAATTTGGTGTGGAGTTTGATATCATGTAGATGCTTTATTGTTTAACAGGTTTATTTAACAAATACTATTTGTCAAGCACTGTTCCAAGTGCTTTAAAATATTCACTCATTTAATATCCTCATATCAACCCTACGAGGTAAGTACTATTATTACCATCCCCATTTTGCAGATCAAGGCAAAGAGAAGTACTTAGCTTGTTCACAACCATACCAATAATCTTCTAAGTAAAATAAGACACAAAAATTATACCCCATAGAAATGTATTGATTATTCTCAAGTTAATTGTATATCAATGTCCTCTGAACATTGTGAAATAACTATATATAATGATAAATTATGATGTTAACCAGAAGGAGAGAAGACACCTGGATCTGGAATATGAATATTAAGGAGTACGTGAATCAACTTTACTCTCTAAATCTCCTAAACAAGATGAATAGCTGAATAATAGGCTCTCCAGAGAAACTTTATTCCAGGGGAAGGGAAGGGAAAAACAAGACACAAGTCAAACAGATTTTAGTATGTGAATGTTTACTACTATCATTGAAACTTATGATTGTAGACTTCCCTTCTTGCATTTTTACAAATCAAGAAAAACTCTAGTTTTCTTGATGACCTTAAAATGAACCCAGTAATATCAATAGTATGACCTATTACCACCAAATCCAGCAATCAGAATTTCAGAAACTAGTCTATAAATTTAGTCTCCTGTGTTTATTAATCCATGGTGCTGTGCTGACCTTTTAAAGCAGTCTTTTATGAATAAGTTAGATCAGAGAGTAATCTAGATAAAGGGATTGGTTCTAGTCTCAGCTCTGAGACTAATGGGCTCTATGTTCTCTCCCCTCTCAAAGCCTCAGTTTATCTGTAAAATGGATGGGTTTGCCCTAGATGATCTCTCTAAGGTCTCTACAAGTATTAACATTCTGTTAAGAGCCATTGTGACAGGAAGCTCATGACTTCTCTTTCTTCAAAGTAATAATTTGTTCCTGCCTACCTCCTGGGATCTATGAGTGAGCATCAATTAGAAAGAATGTAGTGCTCTGTGGTGGACAGCTGACTTCTCTTAGCTAGCAGAAATGAATCTGTCAACTTTCATTAGGTGTTGTCAGATAACATCATGCTCAGTGATAGATTGGGTCAGAAGTAGTGTTAGGCTAACACTCATTTATACCAGAGTTCTAAAGAGGCAGTGCATTCTACTCTTTAAATTCCTGAGAATTGAAGGGGCTGTAAAACATACAAAATGTTTGATAGGATGCAAGAAATTCTTCCCTTTGCATTTTAGTGCTTCGACTTTGAGATCATTGATGCTGCGTCTGGTTTTACCATGTTTTAAAATTCGTCATGATCAGAAACAGGTGTTAGCTTAGGACCAATCTTTAAAAACAACAACATAAAAAAAGATAGCAGAAGGTAAGGAGAACTCCCTCGTACGTAAAATGGCCCGAGAAAGAGCAAGGGGTGGTGGTGATTAGGAAGTGGGGGAGGCTTGAGGGCTTTGGGGTAATCATTATTTTTCTTTCAATAGGAGTTGAATTGCCAGAGCCTTTTCATTATCAGTTTTTCTCCTTTAATCTAAAAGTTAAAAGCTATTTTTCTCATTGGGATTGATTTTCTGTTTCTTGCTTTACTTCATCAACCGTTTTGGTTAGGAGCCATGGAATAATTCAGGACATTCTTTCTAAGGTATCAAACAAGTCAGCATAGCTAGTCCCTGCTTCTTGGCCCCTTGCCTGGGTGAGGGGTGAGGAAGGGAGAGGAAGGGCTTTCTATAGCTTCTTTTGCAGGACATAGGATGGCTTGTGATTTTCTCGATGTGCTTGTTGCGTGATATTTCAAGAGTTGCTCTGAATTTGGCTTGGGAATCTCTTGGGCTGGGCAAGGCCAGGCTGCAGAGGCTGTTTTGCCCCTTGGAGAATAGTATCTCACAAAGGCTCCTTACTGTCTGGGCAAAAAGAAAATATCCACTCCTCTGCCACTGGCCCCAGCAGAGCCTTTTTCTAATTAATACTTTATTTGGCAGCAAACATTTACTGTGTGCCAGACACTGAGGAAACAGCCAAGCAGAATCCTTAGGTGAATATCCTCTACTAGCAAGGGCGCCTACCCTCACCCCTTCAGGCTTTTCTAGTCTACTTAAGAAGGCCAGCCTTATCCTAAGATATGAAAGCAATTTTTTTCTCGAAATTTGCTTACTTTTAAAAAGAAATACTGTTTTCTTAGAGTTCAAAAGTAATAATGAATATACTCACCTTTCAAACTATGTGAAAGCATACAGAGCAAAACATGAAGGACCTCCTTAACCCCCTGTCCTATCCTCAGTGGTCTCAGTGCATCTTTCCAGTTCCCTTTCTATGTATTTACATACACATGTATAGATAAATCTATGTGATTTTTCTTGTGTCCATTGAAACTTTCTGCAATATGGAAAAATGTTGCAAATCTGTACTGCCCAATATGGTAGTTAATACATACATGTGGCTGTTGAGTACTTGAAATGTGACTAATGTGACTGAGGAAGTGAGTTTTTAATTTTAAGTCATTTTAATTAGTTTAAATTAAAATTCTAATAGCCGCACAGGGCCATTGGCTATTATATTGGGCAGTGCAAATACAAATGGCAGTAATCAGGAACTCATTCAAGAAAACAGCAACAGTGTGAGGAATGTACCTATGGGCACTGGGGTACCAGTGTTTTCCTGGAGATGCATCATCTCATTTAATCTTCACAACCCCATGAGATAGGTTCTGTTATTAACAGATAAAAGAATCGAGGTACAGAGAAATTAGGCACGTTGTCCAAGACAGAAAGCGTTAGAGTGTGGATTCAAACCCACACAATCTAGGTCTAGAAAGTACTTCCCTGAACTTAAGCATGTGGGAAACCTCGTGGTGAACTGGAAATGGCATGAGCTTTGGCATAGACAAAACTAGGTTTGAATCTTGAGCCTGCCACTCACTGGACTCCTTGACTGTCTGACACTGGGCAAGTCACTTAGCCCCTTTGATTCTTGGTTATAAAATCCGTAAAATGGGGCTTATAATACTTTCCTTCTTAGCATCAATGGGACATCCACTTTAAGACAATGTATGTGCATTTCCCTCTTCTATCCTCCTTATCTACAATATATGCTTTTGAGTGATAACCACCTATAGTTGGGGATATCGTCATGGGCCAGAAAACAAATTATAATTAAGTGAATTTAAAAGAGATTAAAATTAACCATACACATTGTTCCTTGTGGACCAGACCTTGTTAGCACAGAATTTTAGCCAACTGAGATAATTGAGGATTTGCCCTCAAGGGAGGCAAGGGCGTCTCCTGAACTACACCCCTGAGTAGAAGGCTAAAGGCAGGGAGCAGTTTGGTTTGCTGGAGATGAATTCGTTAATGCCTAGCATTTGTAGTCAGACTGTGGGTCAAGTCCCAGCTCTAATGCTTACTACTTGTGTGACCTTAGGAATGTCCCCTACCCTCTTTCTATATCAGTTTCCTCATCTGTAAAATGGAGGTAATAATAGTACCTACCTCATTGTGTTGTGAGGATTCTCTGAAAAGTACTTAGGGCCTAAGTACTAAGTTAAGTACTTAGGGCCTAAACTACAGCTGCTGCTATAGCAATTTTCACTTCTATTTTCACAGCAGCAACTGCAGTCGCTCAATCCTCACTAGCAACTGTCAGGGAAGGCAGATGCTGGTGACTTAGGTTCTTATCTCAACTCTGCAGCCCCCTCGAAGACAGAGGGCAGTGCCCCAAATCCTATGTGCCTCAGGTGTTTTTACTTTGTCCAAGCAAAATAATGACACCTATTCCTACAGAGTTGCTGTGATAATTAATTTAGAAACATGTACCAAATCTCTTGCATACATAGGACATATAGATCTGTCCACTTGAATGTGGTTTTTTAGAGTCAGTCCCCGCAAAGGAGACAGTTTCTTTGATGTACTGGGAGTGTCCTGACTTTAGTCTAGATTTCATGAGACATCTAATTTCCTCACTGGGCCCTTTCTCCCACTTAACCTCAATCCCGAATTACATGGTGTCATATAATGTTTGAGGAGAGAAAATATTGAAAGCCTATTTCCTTGAGATTCAGTGCTGGTGTTGCTTTTGTATTCTTGATTCTCCCTTCAGTTTCTTAGCTCTGAAAGAAACATAGGTATTTCTGGTTACGCAGATTATGAACTTTTCCACAGTTCAATTGGAATAATGTATTTTTGTAACGTGTTTGAAATACATGCTTGTGGCATACTTTATTGTAAGATTCTTTCTCTAAGATCTACTGAAAATGTAAGTCTGTTTAAAGGGAGATGTTAAATGTTAACGTAAGAAGATTTATGAAGCTCTTCCAGAAAAGGATACTCTGTAAATCATAACATAAATCCAAATGGTCAGTAATTAACCACTATTTATTCTGGCTAATTGTGGGAAAGACCAATCTAAGCTGGTGATGAATCTAAACAGTAGAATGTATGAAAAAGAGTGCTGGGTAGTTGGCGATGAGTAAGAATCATGCTGGGCCTGCTTTAATGAAAGATAAGACTCATTTGTAATTGTAATCACTGTAATAATGGGATGGAATTAAAGTATTTGAAAGCACAGTTTGGTCTATTAAAGTAGTTTGAATATTCCTCCAGCATTTCTGTTTATACTGTTAATTTGCTTAGCAAAGCCTTTCTTCATAGATAATGCAAGGTCAACTTACACCCCGCCTGTGTCCAAATGACCTGTGTCTCAAAACTTTTTTATGAGGTCCACATTAATAAGGACTTATTACAATAATAAATCTAGAAAGATCAAAACCTAGAGAAGGCTATAGGTTATGTTGTCTTTTATTTTATTTAATTGCTTTGTTTTTTCCTATTATAAATTTCACCTTGAGTGTCATTCTACATGCAATCTTAAGATTAAAACAGTCCCCTGAAAACACCAGAACTAAATGTATATTTTCAAATAGAGACCCAATTATTAGTGCCAGCTAATCTTCAATGAGTATAACATCAGTAAAGTAAGTAGATAATACAAAAATGTTAAATTTTCTTGCTGAGCTTAAATTCTGCTTTAGGGTAAAGAAAAACCTTAATATTATGGTTAAAAAATCAAGTCACACTAGATTAGCATTGTTGTAGATTAATAATGAAAACAGCTGAGCCAGATTAGTGTCACTTAAAGTTTTGTGAATCAGAGATATGGCCTTACAAATTAAACAGTTTGAATACAGGACAGAGTCTAGGGGAATAATTCTTATTAAAAAGTTAAAACCTTCACTTGTCTTCTAAAGGAAAATTTATCATTGGTATAAAATTACATACCATTCACTCTACAGCCTGAAAAAGATACAACTTTGCAGACCATAAAAGTGTAAAAATGGGTCCACTAAAATTGATATTAATTTAAGTAGATTACCAGTGTTTTCTCCCTTAAGTGGAAGGAGTTTTCTGTATTCCTCCAACCTATTTTCAGCCATGATGTTCTTTCTACATGCATGATTAGACACCACCCTATTCGGGGATGCTTATATATCCCTTGTTATTCTCCTCCTCAACTCTAAAACCTTTCTCAGCCTAGCAAGAGAAGAGGAAACCTATAGAAATAAATGTGCGAAAATTTCCGATAAGTGTAAAGATAAACCAAATTGTGAGGTAAGTGAAGTAGGCCCCCATTGTTCTTACTCTCTGCTCGCTTCTCCTTCTCCAACCCTGCCCAACCCTAATATACCCAGTAGTCTCCTTCCTAGCCCAGGATCTTCCAGTGCAATGCCTCCGACAAGCCTGTACTCCCCGTCCCCACCTCCTTTTCCATCCCTGACTCTGACTCCACAAAGCTTACTTGTTTTGAGACCATTTTATCAGACCCCTACTGTCTGTCAAGAGTGTTATTAGTAGTAGTAATGGCAGTAGAGGGAATCATAACAGAATAGTGAAAACAATAGCCAGTGTTGAGTATGCTGACGGGTTTATTGTGCTCCAGGCACTCTTCAAGCATTTTACACCCAGTACTTCATCTAATCCTCACTTTTATAGATGATGAAATTGAGGCTTAGGAAGATTAAATGACTTATCTAAGGTCCCACAGTGAGTAAGAAGTTGCACTGTTGTTTGTTTAATTCCAAAAGTCCAATCTCTTAATTGCTACTACTCTATACTGTCTTCTTAGTTTTAGGAAAAGCAATAAGAGTTAATATCCCAGAAAGTGTTTTGAAAAAAGTCATTAATGATTGTCACCTCCTTACTATCATTCATTATCAGATTTTGTTGCATTTTGTCTTATTAAAACAGTAGAGAGTGGGGTTGGCCCCACGGCCGAGTGATCAAGTTTGCGGGCTCCAATTTGGTGGCCCAGGTTTCACTGGGCGTGGACCTAGCACCACTCATTAAGCCTTGCTGAGGCAGCATCCCACATAGCAGAGCCAGAAGGACCTACAACTAGAATATACAACTATGTACTGGGGGGCTTTGGGGAGAAGAAGAAGAAGAAAAAAAAGAAGATTGGCAACAGATGTTAGCTCAGGTGCCAATCTTTGAAAAAAAAAAGGAAAAAAAAGTAGAGGGGAGAGGGTAAAGTGAAGAGAAGAAGAGGAGAAGGAAGGGGAGGAATAATTAACTCTCAGCCTGGAGTGGACAGTTTGTCTTATTCAAACACCCAAACGGATAACCTCTAGGCTCCTCATTCACTTTGGTGAGGTGCAGGCCACCCAAAGCTGAAGTGATGCAGTAAAAATGACACAAATATTTGCCGTCTTCCTTCCCCATTCATGCATAAATTTCTGGTCCAATCATTTGTGGCCAGGGTAGCAGGGTTGGTTTCACTCAACACAAGTCATAGCAACTTATGTGAGAAAGAACTCTTTCAGGACACTTTCCTTAAAAGGTCTGTAAATACAGGATGGCAGGCCCCTGAGGTTGCCTCAGCTTCTCTTAGAGCCTATTAAGTACAGATCTGGATGATTGTCCTAGGGAAAAATCAATTGGTGGACAATATAAAAATTGGGGCTAATCCCCAGATAACAGGATGTGGCCTTGTCTCAGGTATGAGACTTCTTCCAATCCCAAGGCTCTGCCCTGTAATATTTGCTGCTACATCTTTGTGCTTCTTCCCCACTTCCAAAACCATTACTCTCTCCCAGGTACACTCTGGGGTCTTACTGGTTTCAACTCCCATTCCTAATTAGCTGTGCATGATTCTGGCTCCCTGAATGTAAAAATTCTTTTGTTTTTTTAACATGAACCATAAGAGCTCAGGATCCAGCTGGCCCTAGATACTTAGGGGAACTGTTCAACTCTGCTTTAGTGGCAATTGCCTTTGTTGGTTGAAAGCTCTGTTTTGCTCCCCAACTGTGTCTGTGTGTGACTTATATAAATTAGCTACTTTTGGAACAGCAGGTGATTTTAAGATAAAAACTTTTACTTTAATAAAAGCATAAGTGAGAGCCATACCTTCTGAAACTAACCTGAAGTACATACTCTTGCATGTGCTTCCTGACCACACTCTAGCTTTCTTCTTCAACTGAAGCAACCCTTTACCAGAGATGTCCTAGAGCTCATTGCAAAGAAAGCCTGATCTCAAAGGAGCCCCTGGCAGTGATTTTCCCATAAGTGGTCTTTGATGTTAACAATTTCTGGGTCATCTACCTTCTGCTTCTCTTCTGTTACTAGCTCACTAGATGTGATGCCTGACAAAGTCCACACATACAGAAATTAGCCTTAGAATAGGAAAAACCAAGTCATTGGACATTAGACATTAGGGTGACCAACCATCCTGGTTTGCCCGGGATTGTTCCAGGTTTAGCACTGAAAATCCTATGTCAAGGAAACCCCTCAGTCCAAAGGAAACCAAGATAGTTTGATCACCCCACTTGACCTATCTTAGGCCATAGAGTGCATTAGACAGAACACTAGCCTTCAAAAGTCTGGTCTCAACTCGTGCCAGTGTCACTTATTATTATATTTAATTATATCTTCTGTCTTGTCATAGTCTTTATCAAAATTTTAATTCTGTATTTTGACATTTATTTGTTTAATGTTTGTCTCTCTCACCAGAGAGAAAACCCCATTCTTCTTTGTTCTCCATTGCATCTCCAACACTCGGCACGATGCCTCACATGAAGTAGGCGCTCAACACTTCCCTACTGAATGAGTGAATGTCACTTAATTGTGCTAGCCCTCTGCTTTCTCATCCATAATGAAGATATTAATTACTTATTTCCAAGAATTTTTGTGAAGAATTGAGACCGTGTGTGAAAGAAACAACATATGTATTTCATAAGCCATACAAAAAATATTATTGATAATGGTGATTATGATGTATGCTTAATAATACCTGCCTTTTATTGAGAAACCTAATGAGTTCTAGGCCCTTTCAATGTTTTATTTAATTTCATCCTTATAATTATCTTTCAAATAGGTATTAGGTATTATCACCATTTTAGACATGAGGAAAATAAGGTTGCAAAGAATTAGGGCTAACTACAAAATTAGAGGGCCCAGTCCTCAAGATCTCCCTCACTTCTGACACTAACAGCAAGTTTGGATGGTTCCCCAAACCACCCTTATGTAAGATAATTCACTAGAAGGACTCACTCACAAAACTTACTGAAAGCTATCATATTCACATTTATGGTTTATTACAGGGAAAGGATACAAATTAAAATCAGCCAAGGGAGGAAGCATGTAGGGCAGAAAGCAGGAGAAGTAGCAAACTTGGAGCTTCTATTTATCCTCTCCCTGTGGAGTGAGGACCTATTACTCTCCTGGCATTGATGTGTGACAATATGCGTGGAGTATTGCCAAGCAGAGGCACTCACCCAAGCCTCAGTGTTTAGAGTTTTTATTGAGACTATATTACATAGACATGACTGATCAATAGCCCACATGGTTGATATCAGTTTCCAGGTTGACTGATACCGTGTGACCCAAAGCCTAAATCACATTAGATTAGACCCTAGTCTAAATCACACTGGTACTATCTGTCTAGCCCAAAGTCCCCAGGCAAACAAAACTTATCTTCTAGGAGCTGGAGGAAAAAGCCAGACCTGTTTTTTGAACAAGTTTAAATTCTTTACTACACAGAGGTACAGTGAGGTCAATGAACTTGCCAAAGCTTGCTTAGCTAATATATGTAAACTCTAATCAACCTCCCTCTAGTGCCCATGCTTTTATTTTCCATGTTTTGTCCTGTGTGTCTGATAAATGATGCAGTTTTAATGTGTTATAAAAATATGTGCTCTCAAACATAGAGGAAAGAAGGGCTTGACTGGAGGTAAAAGGGGAAAAAAAAGGCAGAAATAGTACTCTTCCCTCACCTACCTTTTCCTTCCTACAGCTTTCAAATGTGAACCTTTCTTTATACCTTGAATGCTAACCTAGGCCCACACTGGGAAAAAAGTAAAGTGGACAAATGTGGATAGATAGTTTGTCTAGAGTATTCTATTCCACTAATCTCCTCTCTTGTGCACTAGGGCTTATAAACACACTCACATGTACACACGCGCACACACACACCCCTTTACTCACAATGAGCTATATTCTCCTGGCCTATTCAAGATATTCCACTGTAAGTGTTAAATAAAAGTTTACAATTCTTCCTAGGGCCGTTTTCTTTTAAATATGAGCCTCTTGAACATAGAACAATCATGAAGGAAAAGAAATTAATATTATTTGATGAGATTTCAAGCAGGGGTTTGTGAAGCTATATTATCTTCCTGGGTCTCCTCAAATCACAATATAGCCAGCCATCTCATTTACCTGTGTGGTGCTAGGGGCTGGAGAAGGGGGGTGGAAAAACGACAAGTATTAAGAGGAGAGGGAAACAGGGAAGGAAGGCAGGAGGGACACTCTGAGGCTCTGAAGTAATCTGCACCTGTTCAGAAGTGGGAAAACAGAACTCAAAGGGCCACATCACACAGAAGAGCATCTAAAGTTTAAATAAACAGAGAAAGCCTAGGGAAGAATTAACAAAAGGAAAGTAAAGAGTTTGATACAGTCCAATTTATTGTGATCTTTCTGATGGAAGGGGAGAAAGAATGTAAAATTACAGCTAATCTATTGCAGAGGCTAGCAGTAGAAACAGTGCTGGCCTTGGAGCCAGGCACACCAGACTTTAAATCCTAACTCCATTATTAGCTAGGTGACCACAGGAAAATTATTTACTTTTTCTGACCTTCAATTTCCTCACCTGTACAACTAGTGCTAATAATAGAACAAATCTCATAGGATATTTACGGTGACTTAAAAAGATAATGCATATAAAGTGTTTAGCACAGTGTCTGGCAAAAGGTAAACATTCAATAAATGTGAGTCGATGATGATGATACGTATTGTTTTAATCTATAAAATGGAGATTACACTCCTGGTTGTATCACAGGGTTATGTGTGTATCCTTTGCTATATTGAATGCGAAAATGCTTTCCAAAAACTACCAGGTCTTTGACGTCAGTGTTGCCTCTAATCCTTATTTGGTAGTAGGCAATAGTGCAAGATTGGAGTATGTGTTGAGCTCTTCCCTCGGGTGTGACAAAAACATGGGTAAAGTTTTGTTATCCTGCTTGGTGCAATGGAAACATCTTGCATTATGGGGTCATACATCCAGGTTTGAATCCAGGATATGCCACTTTCAGGTTGTGTGAGCTACACATTTTCCTGTAGGAAAAATGCTTAGCATTTCTGAGACTCATGATTGTCATCTATAAAACAGGGGTAATAGCACATATCTTTCAAGTAATGTCAAGGACCTACTACAAAGTATTACTTTTTCTTGCTCCCCATTGTTTCTAGAGGCTAAATAATGAGCATCTTGATAAACAGATAGATCTAATAAAATGGTTTTATATAAACCACTTGTCACAGACACGCACAATATGTATATGTATAAAAAATATATGCATACATTGAAGAGACTGTTTTTCCTCCATTGAATGATCTTGGTGCCATAGTTGAAATCAATTGACCATAGATGTATTTTTTTTCCTGGACTCTCAATTCTATTGCGTTGGTCTATGTGTCTATCTTTGTGCCAGAATCACATTGTTTTGATTACTGTGGGTTTTTAGTAAGTTTTGAAATCAGGAAGTGTGATTCCTCCAACTTTGTTCTTCCTTTTCAAAATTCCTTTGATTATTCAGAGTCACCTGTAATTTCATGTGAATTTTTAAATTAACCTGTCCATTTCGAAAAAAAAGGCATGGAGAAGTTGGAATTTTGATAGGGATTGCATTGAGTCTGTAGATCACTTTGTGGAGTATTGCCGTTTTAACAACATTAAGTCTTCTAATCCATGAATATAGTATGTCTTTCCTTTTATTTAGGTCTTCTTTAATTACTTTAAATGATGATTTATAGTATTCAATTTATAAGTCTTACACTTTCTTGGTTAAATTTATTTCTAAGCATTTTATTCTTTTTCATGCTATTATTAATGGCATTGTTTTCTTAATTTAATTTTTAGATTTTACGTTGCTATTGTATATTCTTGTATATTGATCTTGTATTTTGCAACTTTGCTGCATTAATTTGTCATCTTGAATAGATATTTAGTGGATTCCTGAGGATTTTCTATATACAAGATCATACCATTTGGAAATGGTTTTCTTTCTTTCCCAATCTGGATTTTTTAAAATTTCATTTTCTTGCCTTATTGCTCTACCTAATTCCCTGTACCTCCAGTATAATGTTGAATAGAAATAGAAAAAGTAGAGATTCTTGTCTTGTTCATGATCTTCAGGGAAAATGTTTCAGTCTTGAAGCACTAAGCCCTGGGTTTTCATAGATTACCTTCATCAAGTTGAGGAAGTTCCTTTGTATTCTTAGTTTATTTAGTGGTTTTGTCATGAAAGAGTGTTGGGTTTTGTCAAATGATTTTTCTGTATATGTTGAGATGATTGCATGGCGTTTTCCCCCTCTTTATTTTATTAATATTATAAAATTGCAGTAATTAAGACTATGTGGTATTGGCATAAGGGTAGACATAAAGATCAATGGAATAGAATTAAAAGTCCAGAAGAAACCCCATATATCTTTGATCAATTGTTTTTTGACAAGGGTGTCAAAACTGTTCAGTGGGGAATGAATAGTCTTTTCAACAAACGGGTTCTAGAACAACTGGATATCTACATGTGAAAGACTGAACTTGGACCCCCACCTCACACCACGTACAAAAACTTAACCCAAAATGGGTCAGATACATATGTATGTGTGTGTGTATATATATATATATATATATATATATATATATATATATATATATAAAACAGCTAAAACTATAAAACTCTTAGAAGAAAATACAGGTGTAAATCTTTGTGACCTTGGATTAGGCAATGTTTTCTTAGATATGACATCAAAAGCACAAGCAACCAAAGAGAAACTGGATAATAGACTTCAGCAAAATGAAGAACTTTTTTGCATCAAAGGACACTATCAAGAAATTGAAAAGACAACTCATATAATGGGAGAAAAAATTGCAAATCATATATGTAGAACATATCAAGAACTCTTACAAATCAACAATAAAAAGGTGAACAACATAATTTTTAAAAAGGCAAAGGATTCAAATAGCCATTTCTCCAAAGAAGATATACAATGGCCAATAAACACATGAAAAAAATGCTCAATGTTATCAGTCATTAGGGAAATGCAAATCTAAACCACTTTGAGATACCACTTCACATCACTTAGAATGACTATAATTTTTTAAAAAAGGAAAAACACAAATGTTGATGAGGATATGGAGAAACTGAAAGCCTAATACATTGGTGATGGGAATGTAAGATGGTACAGGCATTATGGAAAATAGTTTGGCGGTTACTTAAAAAACTAAACCGAGAGTTACCATATGACTCAGTAATTACATTCTTGGATACATACCCAAGAGAAATGAAAACATATGTCCATGCAAACACTTGTACGTGAATGATCATAGCAGCATTATTCATAACAGTCAAAAAGTGGAAAGAACTCAAATGTCCATTAATTGCTGAATAGGAGAAAAGTGCATTATATCCACACAATCGAGTATTATTCAACCATCAAAAGGAATAAAATACCTTATACATGCTACAACATGGATGAACCTTGAAAACATTGTGCTAAGTGAAAGAAGTCAGACACAAAAGGCCACATATTGTATGATTCCTTTTATATGAAATGTCCCAAATAGTGAAATCCATAAAGACAGAAAGTAGATTAGTGGTTGCCGAGGGCTGGGGGGAGCAGAGGGAATAGGGAGTGACTGCCTAATCGATGTAAGGTTTCTTTTTGGGGTAATGAAAATGTTCTGGAATTAAATAGTGGTGATGGGTTCACAACCTTGTGAATGTACTAAAACTGCTGAATTTTACAATTTAAAATGGTGAATTTTATAGATTTTAAATTCTATATCAATAAAAAGTTAGCTTTTAATCCTAAGATCTATTTGAGAAGAAACATTAAAACCTGCTCTGACTCAGAAAAAAATATATATACAAACAATACAAAAATCTGTCACCTTCCCCAATTCTTGTCAGGTGTCTCTGGGATACTTTAAGCTGTCTAGCCAGTCATTTACAAGCTGTACCAGCTTAAAGGTGCCAGGGTACCCTCAGGATATTGGCCCAGCTCCAGACTAATACAGACTGTGGACCTTTCTTCCTTTAGAACAGAGGTGAACAAGGATGTCTTATTTCCAGGAGGGACAGTAGGGATCAAAATACAGTAGTTGTACACCTCCAAGGTCAACTGAGGTGAAACCTCAGCCCCAAGGTTGAGCAGCATTCAAGTTTAGCTGGAATTGCATATCTGTTTACCTCCACTTTATAAAATTTCCGTGCTTAAGATGACACAAAAGCCTATGTATTCAGTTGCACACCCCATTAAAGGTTGAAAGTCTGACATGCATATGCTGTTTGTTGTGTAGTAGTAATTAACTGTAATTGAAAAATATGCTATTTTATGGTTCTCTGAATTCTCAGTAATCTTTTCCCCTCCCCCCTTCCACTCCCCTGACTCCAGGTACTTCCTCATAGCTTAATCCTTCTCCTGCCCCACACACAAACTGACTTGATAGAAATAGAAGCAATTTAAGTAGGGTCTCCAGCACAAAATTTTAGTATTGGTAAAGTTCCTACAGAATCTCCTAGTCTGGGTTATGTTTGAGACATGTGATTGTATGCCTGGAACTATGTGGGGAACAGAACTGGAAAATATACCCTGTGTCATATAGGGAAAAAGGGCTCTAGTATCTTCATTTTGTCCCTCTCACTTTCTCCAAGAATGAAACACAAAGCTCGTTCCAGACAGAAGATATGTGAAAAAGACTTCTGATACAGCATGTGGTAGGAGTGTCTACCCCTTCATTGAGGCCCCTGAGAGGCAAAATGTCCTTTTTAAGGCTGGACAATTCTGAATTTTAATGGTACGATGCTCCCATATATCTCTTAGAGAATTTTTATCCTTTACTGACTCCTTCAATTTCCTCCTTCTGCCTCCTGCCCTCAATCCTTATTCTCAGTTTCTCTCTCTGTCTCTTTTCTATTCTGTTTCCTTGATGAAGCACAGCTTATAATTCTTTCATTTTTACTTTCAAGGCAGGATTTTCATAACTAGGCTTACCTACTTTTCTTGGTCAGTCTCTTGCTTTCTGACCTCACCCATCTCCTCTCTGGTTCTACCGATAGTTCTTGGCTGGATTCCCTACTTGATCCTACTACTGGTCATAACCTGCCGGGAAAAATCCCCTTGGGTCATCTTTTGCTTTGAAACATTTTTTGTCTTGCCTCAGAGTCACAGAAATTTGGTCACCTAAGTAAAGAAAATATATTTTCAAGTACTTAACAGGGTGTCTGCCTGGGCACAATTTGAAATGACTCCTAGGAAAATCTGTGATCTTGTGTTCCTAAATATTTAGGTATATTTTAATCTGCAGGCCTTCCTTATGCTGTCTGCACTTTGTTTGAAAGGAGTGTGCTTCATAAAACATCAGACTGAATACAAGAAAATCAATAAGCAATCTGTGTGATAATTAATTAAGGTGCCAGAACGAATTACTGTTTCTTCCCCTCCTGATTTGGGTCAGAGTCGCATTTGATTTGGGAAGTTGTCCATTTTCAATTATGGCTTGTTCTGTGTTCCTTTGATGTGACTGGAATGACTGACTGGCAAAAAATCATGTTATAGAAGAAAACTTTGGGTAAGTTTAAGATGGTGAAAGTGTGGTTTGGAAGACGTATGACAAAGCCAACTTTGTTCTCTGTGCATTGCCTCAGTTTTTGTATATTCATTCAGCAAACATTTATTGAGCAAATACTCAGTCAGGCATTGTATGATGCATCAGGGGTGCAGCCATGTACATACAAGAATGTTGTGGCCCCTGAGAAAACTTATAGTCTAAAAAGGGAGGCAATATTAAACAAAGAGTCACACACATAATTCATTAATCACATTTTTTAAGTGCTACAAGAGCATACCTTATCTAGCTGAAGTTTTCTGTAACCTTAATATTGCTATTCAAACCAAAGCCAGGAAACATTCTGGAAGCTCTCTATGGCCTTCTGTACATCATAAAGCCTAAAGACATGAGTAAATAATGGATAAAGGGATTCCTTCTCAGGGATGGAGTGTGAGGTCTGGGTGACTTCAGTTTGGGGTCTAGAGGATCAGACAACATGCCCCAGCCAAAGAAAGCCCCCAGTAGTGTAATACAGCTTGCTACCAGTCCCATTCTCAGCTTCCTGGATGCTTGTTTGATTTGGTGAGAACTAGTCCTCATTGAACATGGCCTGAAGAGTGGCTGGTAATAATGATCAAGAATAGGCTGTTTTGGTTGTTAGTGAATGCTGGTAATTAGTGAATGCCAGAAGGGGGTTGATGACAGGCCCCTGTTGGAGAGGTATTCTTAATAGAAAGGAATTCTGGATTGCTGGTTTTACAAATATCAGAAAGATTAAATAAAGGAGACTGGAGAACCTCAACAAGTGACATATTTATTCTGGATGGTAAAGGTATCATCAGCTGGAAGGCAGGGGGCCTGGAGCAGATCTCTTCAGGTATAGGATTCTGTGAAGTTTGAATTGCTGAGGTGCTAGCGCTCCTAGAAGAATGGCTGAATGCCAATTCCACTCTCCTTAAACGTGCATTTAAAGAGCACTTGCTGGTGCCAATTTATTCGTAGCTCTGTGGGCCTTCCTACGTATATGTCACATAGACAGGGACATTACTTATGTCTGATGCAAGGGTCCCAGCCTAAATGTGCTCACAGTTTTCATAACCCGATTTAGTGTAATTATACTCAACTTAGGGAATGAGTAACTGCCCCTTTCCCTCCACTATGAGCATGTGATTAATTGGCTTTGTAGTGAAAATGCCTTCAACACAGACTTAAGCTCCACTGGGCTCCCAGAAGATTAGGTTTTAAATCTAGATAGAGTTTACTTGGCCCTACCTCATTAAACTTGGATAAGTCAAGTTTAAAAAACCAAGGCCTTTTCATATCAGCAAGGGCAGGAAAAGCCTAAAGTAAGCACAAGAGTTTACTTAGCATCTATGCCAGATGATGCCAAATGCTAGTTGACTAGTACACCTTCATGCCTGAGGATGCTGCATTTTAATGATTAGCCCCATTTTAGAATAAGTGGCATGTAGAATCTTTCTGATATCTTTTGGGGGTAACATTTTGGGGGGTCATTCTGACTCCATTTTCACATAAGCCATCACCAGTATTACTTGGTCTGGGTAATATTAAACATTTATGATCTTAGGCATATTCAGATATTTGTATAACTGGTATACTGCATGTGTAAATGTATCGGTGGTTGTCTGAGCATGAATGTGTGTGGTGATAGTTGTCTTTCCCTCCAGCTTAGGCAATGACTGTGCCGTTTCAACAGCCTTAGTGATTATGACCTTCTATCTAGCCTACTTGAAAAGAATTAGGCATTACTGCTTCAATGGTATGGTTTCAGAAAGGCAGGTGGATGATTCAAAGGACCTAATCATCTTCTTTTTCTACTTTGTGAGACAGTGTACTGTGGTCATTAGGAAGACAGGCTCTGGAGTCGCATGGCCTAGGTTTGAATCATGGAATCACAGGTTACCAAACCTCTCTCTGTCTCAGTATCTTCATCTGTAAAATGGAGATAATGATGGTACCCATCTCGTAAGGTAGTCATGAAGATTAGACAAATTAATCCATGTAAAATGCTTGGAGCAGTACCTGAAACATAGATAGCATTCAATGAATGTTAGTTCTTATTATCCCCAAAATAAAGCTCAAATCCCCCCTGACTTTTCGCCCTCCTCACCACTGCTATAATGCAAGTCACTTTCACCTTTTGCCCAAATTCACCGTCAGCAGTGCAGCAAGTGTAATCTTAAAACATAAATCCTATCAAGGTATCTTCTTATTTAAAAGCTTCCAGTGGCTCCCCTTCACACTTAAAATACAACCCAAAGGTCTTTCCCTGGTCTACAAAGCCTTATATGATCTGACCCATCTTCCCTCTTAGACGGTTTATTCTACCACTCCTCCACTTTCTCACTGAGCCCCAGCTGGGCCTTCCTGCTTGCTCTTACTGAAATCACATAAACATGTCCTGCCCTATAGCCTTTGCACAAGGTATTTCCTCTGCGTAGAACAGCATTCCCACTGATCTTTATGTGGCTTGGCTCCTTGTTGTTTTGCCTCATCAGAGAGGCCTTCTGGACCAGCAACTCTGAAAGAACCACCTAGACACTACCTACTCATCAGCCTGTTTAAATTCTTTGCATAGTACTTATCACTTAAAGGTCCTAGTTTTGTTTTTTTGTTTGTTTGTTTGTCTGTAGTCTGTTTCCCCTTACCAGAATGTAGTGTTCATGAGAGCAAGGTCCTTGTTCATCACTCATTCATTCAGTAAATATTTATCGAGGACCTACTATGTGCCAGGCACTGTTCTAGAGCCCCTGAAGATACCGCATTACATAATATAGATAAAAATCACTGCCCTCTTGAAGCTTATTTTCTACTAGGTTTGGATAGACAAAAAGAAAATGAATAGTGAACTATATCATATACCAGATGGTGAAAAGCAGGAATGGAGGATAATGAATGCCCTATGGTAGTGGTGAGGGCGGGGTGTGTGTGTGTGGCAATTTTAAATAAGCATGTCATGAAAGGCCTCAATGACAAGGGGATATTTGAGTAAAGACATGAAGGTATGTGTTGGAGCCATCTGTATTTTTGGGGGAAGATCAAATACAAATGCCCAGATGTGGGACAAGCATAGTATATTCAAAGAACCACAAGGAAGCCAGTGTGACTGGAGTGAAGGGAATGAGTGAGCCTGGGAGTGGCAAGAGGCAAGGTCAGAGTAGACAACGTGGGGGGCGAGGTGGCCAGATCATGTAGGCCGTAGTAGTCATGATGAGGCCTGCGGAGTTTCTTCAGAGTTACATGGAGTTCAAGTGGCTCAATTTGAATGGAGAAGTGACATGACTTATATGTTTTAGAAGCATCGATCTGGCTTCAGGATGAAGAATAGACAGTAGGAGGGCAAGGGTAGAAGGAGAGAGACTAATTAATAGGCTATTGCAATAATACAGAGTAGGAGATGATGGAGATACGGACCTGGTGGTAGCCGTGGAGATGGTGAGAAGTGGTAAGGGTAGAGTCGGCATATATTTTAAAAGCATAGCTAACAATATTTTTTGATGGTTTGGAATGAGAGGTATGAAAGAAAGAGAGCAAAGATGAGAGCTTGTGGTTTGCGCCCTGAGAAAATGAAAGGATGAAGTTGCTGTTTACTGTGATGAGGAAGACTGAGAGAGATTCTGGGGTGGAGGAATCCTGAGTGCAGTTTTAAACATGTTTAGTTTGATACCTTGTAGACATTATTTTGAGATGCGAATTAGATGTCTTTGGTGCCCAGAACAGTGCCAAGCATGGGGTTGGCACTCAATATTTTTAACTTATTAGATGAATGCCCTTTAAGTTCCCTCTGCCTCCTCTCAGCCACAACCACATCAACTTACCAAATCAGTCTGCTCTCTCTCCATGATGGAGTCTCACATTTGATGTCAAGTGGGCCTTAAAAGAAGTTGATAATTTCCTTTGACCTCTTTCTGAGGTGTCTCTACTTAGTCTCACACACTTTCTGATTTCTGGGGGTATCGAGAAAGCCCTGTTGGCTCTGGTTTCCCATCTATGAGGAAGAAAAACAGCTAGGAAGCCTGTTATTAATCTTCTTGCATCAATATTTACATTATAAACCTATGCCATCTTCTTTCATTAGTCACAGAGAAGACTAATTACACTGCTAGACTAACGAACTCGGTATGCAAGTGTTCATGTAATGAGATGATCTCCATAACTTTCCCCCGCAGTTGTTCAATCCAGAGTTTATAGCAAAGCCAGAAAACCCCCACGGTCCACTAATGTTAATAAATGTGTATGTGTGAACACATGTGGATTTGGGGCCCATGGGTACATGAATATGTTCAACTGGGTGTGTACACTCATCTTTACAACTTGATGGTGGACAAAGCAGAACAGGGGTGCTGGGACCAAGAAAGGCACTTAAGAGAGTGAGTGTCTCCTACGATTATAAGACAGAGATTTACAAACCAGCAGCAGCAGCACAGACAAGTCTTTAAAACCTGAGGGAGGACAGAGTGACCTAGGAAGATTATTTCTGCCATCCTAAGGGTGTACAGGAAGATTAAGAAAGTTACTGATTCCTTAAGAAAAGACAAATCGTTAATTCTTTTGTGCAGGTCAGTGGAAGTCTGCTGTGGTGGCTAATTTTCCTGCAGGGATGACTGTAATCACTAGAAGTTACCAGGCAGCTCCAGTAACTGTGATGGCTATAGTGAGAAGTTGGCAAACAAGATTTCTGTCAGAGAAGAGTCTGACTTCAGGTCCTCTGTCTTCATTGGTGGGTTGTAGTGCAGCTGAGAGTTGCAGGCTGGGCAGAACTATAAGCTCCTTCTGAGACCTGCCTGGTAGCACCAGCTATAGGCCCAGAAAAGGGTCTTGTGCCATGAAAGATGTCATTGGCTATAACTATTGTATCTCCACAAACAGAGGAATAATTAAGAGTCATCATCTGCTACTAAAGTTCAGAAAAACTCTAGTGAGGGAGCTGAGGGAGAGAGTTGTTTTGTTACTGTTGCATGCATGTGTGTGTGTGTAGGCAGGACTGGTATAATATCTAAAAATTAAATTAAAAGAATATAAGAATTGGGAATTTGGGAGCAAATTTATTTTGAAATCTGATGAGTATAGCTGGATAGACAGTGGATACAAATATGAATAGCCTGTCATGAGCAAAAAAGGGCTGGAGCCCTTCGCTGGACTCTGGAGCAGTCAGGAGATAGCAACAACTCACTGGTCCCTGGGCAATGACCAATGGTGCTAGGGGACCAGAAAAGGAAGATTTACTCATTCTTTCATTGTTTATTCATTTATTCAACCAACAAACATTGTTTCCCAAGTGCTTTCTTTTTTTGCATGACTAAAATATGATTTTGCCTTGTGCTTGATTGAATATAGTTCTAAGTTGAAAATGATTTTTCTCACACAAATTAAGGCATTGCCACATCTGACTACTCTCTTTCTTATTTAGCAAAAATTTTAAACTACGACAATATTTAATATTTATTTCATGTAGTGAAACTATTGAATGGTCTATAAATAACACTCACCTAGGGCCGGCCCCGTGACAGAGTGGTTAAGTTCGCACGCTCCACTTCGGTGGCCCAGGGTTCGGATCCTGGGCGCAGACGTGGCACCACTCATCAGGCCATGTTGAGGCGGCGTCCCATGTGCCACAACTAGAGGGACCACTAAAATATACAACTATGTACTGGGGGAATTTGGGGAGAAAAAGCAGAAAAAAAAAAGATTGGCAACAGTTGTTAGCTCAGGTGCCAATCTTTAAAAAAAAATTACCTGATATGAAATTCCCATTGTATATGACTTGGTATTTATTTTATAACAGATTTCCCAATGTTTGATTATATTACTCTAGTGTTACTAATGAGTTTGATACCTATATAATGCTTACACCTTTATAAATAACGTGTGCTTCTTGGAAGTTTGTTGGATCTTGCCTTATACTTCATGTTCTAAAGTTTCACCATATCTTTTCTAGTTATGAACATGCACCTACATATATGCATTCGTGTGTGTGAGTGCATGTATAAATGTGTGTGCACATGTGAACACGCATGTGTATTCCACATTTATTGACTAGTCACCTTGGGCTCTATTAGGGCCTTAGTTTTCATTGATGAATGAAACAGACATGATCCATTCTTCTGGAATTCACATCTCAGTGGTTGAGACACACAGATATGCAAGGAAATAAATACAATAATAAAAAGTTGTGATAATTGCCTTGAATATGGACCATGCAACAGACACTGTGAAAGTGACTTCATCTTCTTGCTTCAAGGCAGGGATGGATCCTGCCACTCTCTAGCACTTTTCACTACTTGAAATGATCTTAATTCTTCATCTGTGTATTTATTTTCTGTTTCCTCCAACTCTACTCACAGCTCCATGAGAGCAAGAACTTCGCCTGTCTTCTTCACAGCTCTATCTGCAGGGTCTTGCACAGTGCTTAACAACTAGCAGTTAGGTTATTGAATGGATGAATTTTATATTATCTTCATGTTCACCCTGTTAGGTGGGAAGTACAGAAATTATTATACCTATCCCATAGATAAGGATATGAGCCTCTGGAATGGTTACAGACTTAGGAATCAGAATCAAATAAAGACACTACTACTAACAATTATGATAATGCTTTACTGAGCGCTTACTATGTAAAGGCAGCATGCTAGATTCCCTTTGTGGTTTGTGATGTTGAATCCTCATAGCAATTCTGGGGGGTAGGTACTATTACTATTGCCTTTTTATACATAAGAAGTCTGAGGATAAGAGAGACGAAGTGACTCATTCAAGGTCATATGGCCAGGAGGTGACCGAGTCCAGAGTTAATTCCAGTGTCTGTTTTCAGAGCCTAGGCTCGCTTGCCTTGGGCTGTGAGAGCTGCTTGGGCTTTATCTGTGCAATAAGAGAATGCAAGATAGTATACTTCTGACTTACTTTACTGCCGTTTAGGCTCATTAGTTTAGTTTGAGTACAGAGGAAAAAACTAGAACCAGAAAGGGAAAATTAGTTGCTCAAGGTTACACAGACTTTCATGAGAGATCTAATGCCAGAGCTAGGCCTCCTGACTTTCAGTGCAGTTTTCTTTGACATAGCCATGTTATCTCCCCCCTTGTCTCAGTGCCTTTCAAATTTAATTCCTCCTAGAAAGGTTTGCTTTCTGAATGGGCCTACAAATATTAAAGGCTCCTTGTAGTTTTAACACCTTGAACCCAAAGGAATATACATGATGACTGTATATATGCAGGCAGCCTCCAACTCTGTATTTCCTATTGAGGAAGAGAGAAGTGGCCTGAGCAAAGAAGAATCTGGGTGTCCTCAGCCTGAAAACCTATGCTCAGCTTTATAGTCCTCAAAATAAATTCATATCCCCTTTATGGAAGAGAACTGGCCCCAAAGACCCAAAATAAAGGTGTAAAGACAGCTAGACAAAATGAGCTCACTAAATTTTGACCAGTGCAGATATAGTGAGTAAGAAGCTTCCTCTTTGATGTGGATTTCTGGGAACTTAAAGCATTAAATTCCCATCCTTTGCTCTTTAAAAATATTTGTATATGATTTTTATTAAATTTAGAAATATAAAAATGCCTGGAATAAAGAAATATAAAAAGGTAATGGCACCAACTGTTTGTCACCAGTTCATTTCTCAGTGTAGCTGTCTCCTAGAAAAGAATAAAGATGGTGACATACAAAAACTAAGTGCAGATGACAGAAAGTATTCTTGGTTAAGAGCTTGGCCTCTGGAGTCATTCTCCTGAGTTCGAAGCCTGGATCTTCCTTCTGGTAGCTTTGTAGCCATGGAGAAGTCATTTTATATTTCTGAGTCTCAGTTGTCCCATCTATAAAATGGGGCTAATAATAGTACTTACAACCTAGAGATTTTGTAAATACTAAATGATATTATATGAATAAATGGTTTAGAACAGTGGCTGGCATAATAGTAAATGATAATAATTATTATATAGGAGGAAAGATCAGAAAATTAAAACTTGTTTCCTTATCCTATACCATGTGATCTAGTAAACACTTATTGTGCCCTCCTTCTGGGTCAAGCACTCTGCTAGGCACAGGAAAGATGCATGAGATGCATCCCCTGCCCTCAAGGAGTGTCCAATCTAAGAGGGTACAGACTAACTCTAATGCCATTTCTTTTCTCAGTAAGCATTTCCAACCACAGGGGTTATTTGCCACCATTTATCCCCTCCTCTTTATCACTTAGCTATTCATTGTACAGAATGTTAAGACCAGATGGTGTCAAGCTGTCTATTTTAGGACTAGTTGTAAAAGTTCATTCCTTATCTTACATTTAACACAGTATGTTAATGAGAAAACCATTCACAAAGCATTTATAGAGTACTTACTTGCAGTGGATACCTTGAGAAGGATAGAAAAAGGAATGCAGCTATGGGGCTTTGGGAAAAGCACCAGACTGGAAGTCAGAAAATTCGAGTTTGAGTCAGGGCTTTGCCATTGACCAGTTAAGTGATCTTGGGTGAGTCACTTAACAACTGTGTTGCTGGGAATATTAAATGAACTAGAAAATGAGAAAGCAGCTGAGTTCAAGAATTAGCCAGTTGTTAAGTCTTTCATTCATTCAGCAGAAGACACAACGGACTCTGCTTTTAAAGCACTCATTCTCTGAGAATATTTAGAAAGACGTAAAAGGTCATAACTGGCGTCCCATTCTCCCAGCCCCTACAATGTCACCAATATTGTCTTTTATTGAACTTATCATTGACTTTATTGTCAACAAATCCAATGGTCACTTCAGAATCCTCATTTTATGTGACTTTTCAGCAGTATTCTCCTTGTTCACCACTCTCACCTTCTTGTACAATGTCTTCCTTGGGCTTCTGTGACATACTTTCCTGGTTTCCTTTATAGCTGTTCTTTCTCAGTCTCTTTATTGTGTCCCTCCTCTATTATCTACAATTTATATGGCAGAAGTCCTCCAGGCTCGCTCTTATACCCTCTTTTCTTCTTACCAGTCTACCCTCCCTAAGCTTCAATTACCAGCTATACAGAATGGGACCCAGATCTATTCATCTTTTCCCCCGCTCTCTTGGTCTTCAAACCCATATAATCAGCTGACTTGTCAACATCTGCATCTGCTTGTCCTTATCCTACAAGCATCTTAAGCTCAACATGGCACAAGATGAACTCATCAACTAATCTCCCTTCTCCAACCCTTTCTGCTACTCCTCCAATTTTCCTCATTTCAATAAAGGGCAAGACCATCCACCCATTTGTTTAAGCCAGAAATCTAGGCATCACCCTTGACAGTACTCTTCTTCATCCCTCTCCAATCTAATCCATCAGCAAGTTCTATTATTTTTTGTACCAAAATATATCTTGACTATGTTAAAATCTCTTCTTTTTCTCTGCCATCATCCTAATCTAAGCCTCAACTGTGTCTGTGCTAGACCACTGAAACATTCTCTTAATTGAATCTGGCACATGCATTCTTTCCCCTCACGCCTACTCCATTAGCCTGAATGATCTTTTACAAATGTAAATTGAATAATTTCATGGTCTTGCTTAGAACTCCTTAATAGGTCCATATTACCCTTAGAATAAAGATCCCATATCATTATCATTCTTCAACTTCATCTTGTATGTTTCTCCCATTTACTCTCCCTTCTTCTCTCTACAAATATACTGGGCTTCCTATCTCAGTGCCTTCATGCATGCTCTTTCTCTCTCTCCTCCTCCATTTCTGGTTTTACTTTAAATATCTTGTACCAGGAAGCCTTCCCTAGCCAACACTTGCCCCAGACTAGGTTAGTCTACCTATTTTGTGTTCCATAGAACATTGCACTTTACCTTTTTCCCACTCAGCACCCATTTCATAACTTGTTCGATGTTTTTCTGCTACATTAGATTGTAAGTTCCATGAGGGCAGGGACTGTGTCTATCTTATTCACCAAGCACAGTACCTGGCATATAAGCAGATACTTGTTAAAAAGGAATCTTACACAAATGTTCATAGCAGCATCATTTATAACAGCCAAAAAGTAAAAACTACCCACATGTGCATCATCTGATAAATGGATAAGCAAATGTGATATATCCATACCATGGAATATTATTTAGCCATAAAAAGAATAAATTATTGATTCATGCTATAGCACATTAACCTTAAAAATATTATGGAAAATGAAAGAAGCCAGTCACAAACACTAGACATTGTATCATTCTATTGAATGAGAAATGTCCAATATAGGCAAATCTATAGAGACAGAAAGTAGATAAGTGGTTTCCAGGCTGGGAAGAGCAAGGAGAAGGCATAGTATTTGAATTATATCTCAATAAAGTTGTTAAAAGTGAATATATAATGTAAACTATATGTCAGTGTAAACTATGTAAACTAATACTGAGTGATTTTTTGATTTACTGGAGGGTAAAGGAACAGGAAATAGTAAAGCTTCATCTCATGAATTGCTCACAGCCATTTCACGCCTTTGTTTTTATCTCCTTGGTACTTTGCAACTGGAAGAGAAAGCATAGGGATCCTAAATTTGGAAAGGACCTCAGATATGTAATTCAACTATCTCACTTATATGGGAAAATTGGAGGTGCAGAGGGAAAGTTACTTGACAAGTTCACACGGGAAGTTAGTAACGAAATCTATACTAAAACCCTTGTCTCCTGAGTCTCGTTTCAGGATTCTTTCTATTACACCTGGCCAAGTCAGTCTCCTTAAGAGCTTTCCCAGAAGCCCTTCACACCAACTTCTGCTTACAAATAATTGTTCACCCCTGTCTTCTAGGGATGCTGAGAAATGTAATTTCTGTTAGTAAAGTAAAAGGGGGAATGGAGTTTGGAAAGGCAACTTGTAGTTTCTGCCACAGATTCTTTTGCTGAAAATTTTGGATAGGCCACTATTTAGATCCAGAAGAATCCAGTGTTATCTGAGGTTACTTCTGAAGTCAGCATCAACACTTCCAGTAGAGTGTGAATACAATGGTCACACACGGAACCCCTTTCATGATAAACATCTCTAGCCCCAGTCAACAGGGTCAGCAGTTCCTGAGTAAATTACATTTGGCAGGGACTGGCTGCAAGGCATCACTGGCTCAAATGAATGCAACTTTACTTTAGAAACAAATCAAGGCAAGACTCACTATCAGGCAATAAAGAAACAGAAGGTGAAAGACCCTTTTTGAATGCAAATTGAACCTGGAACTTAAAATTACTCAGTGACTTGTCTGTCTTTAAAAAAATAAAAACTCAAATGTTTTCTTAAATGTTCTTCTTTCCTATATCTAATTACAGTGGCTTATGGCAAAGGGTTGACAAGAACAGATAATAGTTCTATTTAAAGTTATTCTAGACTGTAACAAAAATTTCAGGAATTTAAATATATTTCAATTATCCACTTTACTCTTGACTGTGGTAGTTTTGCTAAGTGATTGACAATATTCTCCAGATTTTTTTCCATTTGTTTTCTCTGTTTGTTGGAAACAACCTCTCTTAAGTAAAATTGTATTGGGGAGATCTGGGTTACAGATGGTATAGTGGCCTCTTATGTCTTGTAGTTTGCAACAACTTTCCCCCAAGGAAATCAATATTAATGGTGATGAAAATACCTGAGAGCTTGAAGTCTAGAAGACAAATAGGAAAGGGTGGCTAATTCTTCCCTATCCACTTATTCTGATAGAGAAACCAGGTCTGCAGAATCCCTGTTTTACTTTCTTGACTTAGTTTCATATCAACCCCAAGAGTCATGTAAGAGTGTCCATTTGTAGGAAAGAGTATGCAATGACAACAATTCCTCCAGATAAATTAATTATCTGCCTGGAAGAATGCTTCAAGTTTCTTGATCTACTAATGATTTTAGATAGCATGGGTTGTTCTGCGGCATTTTAATGAGTACCCATGCAGCAACGACAGTCTTCAGGAAAATATTTCTGACTTCTAATTAACTTATAAAGTTTCCTTGGGCATTTTGTTGTTGTTGTTGTTGTTTTGAAACTGAGAATGAAGGAAGGAAATTATATGGTAGGTAGTTAATGCATTCTTTTTGATTCTCTCTCTACATGACATAAATTAATGGCTGGTCTCATTTTTCATGCTCCCATGCATGAAAAGAAAGAAATCAAGACAGTAATGCTGTTTAACTATTACAGGAGGAATTCATCTTTGATCAAAATTATCTAGAGCTTCCCAGCTCTGGCACCTATGTACTTTACTGAGCTACCTCCGAGGCCAGTGAACCAATGCAGGCTCTGTCAAATGGAACCGTTTAAATTTTAGTGATTTTGGCCCCAAACATTACTGTCTGTAATCCACTGCATTGAGAGGACACCCTTTTCGGAAGCATAGGGAATTGTATTACCCAGCAGCCTGGGACAAGTTAAATTAGTGTGTAGACAATTTAACTACAGGAGCACTTGCCTCTAGGAAAACCATTAATTTTCTTTAAAGTGACTACATTGCTCTTGTTGGGGACTTTCCAAATTTTTCTCTTGCCGCCAAGTCTTGCTTAAAGAGAAGAATTTTGATTGACTACATGCTCTGTTCTTGCTCTTCTCCCACCCAAAAAGATCACACACACAACTATGCAGATATATACAGATATCTAGCTAAATTTTTATCAAACTTTTTATGTATTTTCTGGACAATTCAAGTAGGGCTTTTGTAGGTTAAAAAGAAACAAAACTGTGGAACTTGACTTGCGCTATGCTCTGCACTAATTAAAATGTCTCAAATAAAGGCATTATATAGAAAAGTGAAGAGAAAGGTATTTGTTTTTTTGTTTTTTTAATTGAGGTATAGTTAACATACAATATTATTAGTTTCAGGTATACAACATAGTAATTTGACATTCATATACATTACACAGTGATCACGATGATAAGTCTAGTAACCATCTATCACCACACAAACTTATTGCAATATGATTGACTATATTTTCTATGCTGTACATTACATCCCCAAGACTTATTTGTTTCATATCTGGAATTTTGTACCTCTTAATGCCCTTCACCTATTTTGCCCTTACTCCAACATCTCTCCCCTCTGGTGACCACCAGTTTGTTTTTTGTGTCTATGAGTTTGTTTCTGTACTGTTTTGTTTTATCCATGCAAATAATCCATAATCAATCTATAAATAAAAATTGGGGTGATTTTATTAGGAGCCAAGTTTGAGGATTACAAGTCCAAGGAAAGAAGGGCATGAAAGAAGTAGGATGTACAGAGTGGTTAGATACCGTCTTGGAACAAAGAGCATATATCACATATAACAGGAACATCTTTTACTACTGTCACTAGATGTTTAGCTGGCACAGCAGGTCGATGGTCAGCAAGTCAGTGGTCACAAGGTAAGCACAGCAAGTCTGTAATTAATCCTTAGTTTCCAGGAAGCGATGCTTATCCTTAGAGAAATGCCGATATGGGGCTAAGCTACATCCCTATGTTTAAAGGCATCATTCTGGTAGTAAATGTTTAAAGCAGATTATAGTGCATGCTCAACAGGCCGCATCAAGTCCTTTTAGAAAAATAAGGTCAGGCTGAATTAGTTCTAATCAAAATGCCTTCCTCAAGTAATATATCATATTGCTTTTCATTTATTTATCAATTTGTTCATTTCTTTTTTTAGATTCCACATGTAAGTGAAATCATACAGTATTTGTCTTCCTCTGTCTGACTTATTTCACTTAGCATAATACTCTCTAGGTCCATCCATGTTGTTGCAAATAGCAAGATTTCATTCTTTGTTATGGCTGAGTAACATTCCATTGTGTATGTATATCAAGTCTTCTTTATCTGTTCATCTCTTGACTGGCACTTAAGTTGCTTCCTTATCTTGGCTATTGTAAATAATACTGCAATGAGCATAGAGGTGCATGTAACTTTTTGAAGTAGTGTTTTTATATTCTTTAGATAAATACCCAGAAATTTCATTTCTGGATTGTATGGTAGTTCTATTTTTAATTTTTTGAGGAAGCTTCATACTGTTTTCTATAGTGTCTGCACTAATTTACATTTCCAGCAACAGTGTACAAGGGTTCCCTTTTCTCCACATCCTCCCTAATGCTTGTTATTTGTTGTCTTTTTGATAATAACCATTCTGACAGGTGTGAGGTGATATCTCATTGTGGTTTTGATTTGCATTTCCCTGATGTTGTTTTTCTCATATTGAGTTGTATGAGATCATTTTATATGTTGGATATTAATCCCTTATCAGATACATCATTCTCAAATATCTTCTCCCATTCAGTAGGTTGCCTTTTCATTTTGTTGATGATTTCCTTCACTGGGCAAAAGCTTTTTAGTTTGATCTAGACCCATTTGTTTGTTTTTGCTTTTGTTGCCTTTACCTGAAGACTGCTAAGACTGATGTCAAAGAGCTGACTACCTATGTTTTCTTCTAGGAGTTTTATGGTTTCAAGTCTTATGTTTAAGTCTTTAATTTATTTTGAGTTTTTTGTATTGTATAAGAAAGTGGTCCAGTTTTATTCTTTTGCATATAGCTGTCCAGTTTTCCCAACACCATTTATTAAATACACTGTATTTCCCCCACTGTATATTCTTGCCTTCTTTATTGTAGATTAATGGACCATATAACATGAGTTTATTTCTGGGCTCTCTATTCTGTTCCATTGATCTATGTGTCTGTTTATGTGCCAGTACCATACAGTTTTGATTAATATAGCTTTGTAGCATGGTCTGAAATCAGGGAGTGTGATACTTCCAGCCATGTTCTTTATTTCTCAAGATACTTTTGGCTATTTAGAGACTTTGTAGTTCTGTACAAATTTTAGGATTATTTATTCTAGTTATCTGAAAAATGCCATTGTTATTTTGATAGGGATTACATTGAATCTATAGGTTGCTTTGGGTAGTATGGATATTTTAACAATATTAATTCTTCCAATCCATGAGCATGGTGTATCTTTCCAGTTATTTGTGTCATGTCATCTTCAATTTCTTTCATCTATTTCTTATAGTTTCAGAGTACAGGTCATTCACTTCCTTGGTTAAATTTATTCCTAGGTATTTTATTCTTTTTGATGCAGTTGTAAATGGGATTGTTTTCTTTATTTCTTTTTCTGATTCTTATTAGTGTATAAAGTTGTAACAGATTTTGTACAGATATGGATTTTACATCCTGCAACTTCACTGAATTAATTTATTAGTTCTAATAGTTTTTTGGTGTAATCTTTAGAGTTTTCTATGCATAGTGTCATGCCATCTGCAAATAGTGGCCGTTTTACTTCTTCCTTTCCAATTTGGATGCGTTTTATTTCTTTTTCTTGTCTGATTGCTATGGCTGGGACTTCCAATACTATATTGAATAAAAGTGGTAAAAGTGGGCATCTTTGCCTTGTTCCTGATCTTAGAGTAAATAGTTTCAACTTTTCTCCATTATAATGTTAGCTGTGGATTTCTCATACGTGGCCTTTATTATGTTGAGGTATGTTCTCTCTATGCCAGCTTTGCTGAAAGTTTTTATCATAAATGGATGTTCAATTTTGTCAAATACTATTTCTGCATCTGTTGAGATAATCGTATGATTTTTACCCTTCATTCTGTTAATGTGGTATATCACATTGATTGATTTGTAGATATAGAACCATCATTGCATCTCTGGGATAAATCCCACTTGATCATGGTATGTGAACCTTTTAATGTATTGTTGAGTTTTGTTTGCTAATATTTTGTTGAGGATTTTTGATTCTATGTTCATCAGGGACATTGGCTTCTAATTTTTTTCATAGTGCCTTTGTTGGTTTTGATATCAGGATAATGCTGGCTTCATAGAATGAGTGTGGACATCCTCCTTTCTCTTCAATTTTTTGGAATATTTTGAGAAGGATGGATATTAACTCTTCTTAAGATGTTTGGTAGAATTCACCTGTGAAGCTCTTTGGTTCTGGTCTATTGTTTTTTGATTACTGATTCAATTTAATTGCCAGTAATTGGTATATTCAGATTTTCTACTTCTTCTTGATTCAGTCTTGGTTGATTCTCTCATTCTAAGAATTTATCCATTTCTTCTAGGTTGTCCAATTTATTGGCATCTAAGTGTTCATGGTAATATTTTATGATCCTTTGTATTTCTGTGGTGTCAGTTTAACATCTCCTCTTTCATTTCTGATTTTATTTATTTGGGCCCTCTCTCTTTCTCTTGATGAGTCTGGCTAAAGGTTAATCAATTTTGTTTATCTTTTCAAAGAACCAGCTCTAAGTGTCATTGATTTTTTTCTGTTGTTCTTTTTTTCTCTGTTTCATTTATTTCCACTCTGATCTTTATTATTTCCTTCCTTCCAACTTTGGGCTCTGTTCTTTTTCTACTTCCTTTAGTTGTAAAGTTAGATTGCTTATTTGAGATTTTTCTTGTTTCCTGAGGTAGGCTTGTATTGCTATATGGTCTCATAGAATTTGGAACATTGTATTTCAATTTTCATTTGTCTCAAGATATTTTTTGATTTCCTCATTGACTCTTTAGTTACATGTGGTTTAGCTTCCATGTGTTTGTGTTTTTTTCCAGTTTTCTTCTTGTAATTGATTTCTAGTTGCATATTTTTGTGGTCAAAAAATATGCTTGATGTGGTTTCAATCTTCTTAAATTTACTGAGACATTTCTTGTGGCCTAAATGTGATTTATCCTGGAGAACCTTCCATATGCACTGGATAACAATGTGTATTCTGCTGCTTTTGGATGATATGTTCTGCATATGTCTACTATGTCCATCTGGGCTAATGTGCCATTTAAGGCCAATTTTTCCTTATTAATTTTCTGTCTGGGTGATCTCTCCATTGATGTAAGTGGGGTATTCAATAGTAAGAAAATAGTAAAAATAGTAAGTGGGTGATTTTTGCTACCCTGGCTTCCAGATCAATGATCCAGTCCTCCACATCATCTAATCTGCTGTTCATTCCCTCTAGAGTAGTCTTCCTTTCATTTATTGTACTCTTCAGCTCTGATTGGTTCTTTTTTTTATATTTTCTATCTCCTTGTTGCAGTTCTCATTGTGTTCATTCATTATTCTCCCAGGTTTACTGAGAATCTTTATGACAATTACTTTGAACTCTATCTGGTAGATTGCTTATCTCCATTTTGTTTACTTTTTTCTGAGGTCTTGATGTGTTCTTTCCTTTGGAACATACTCTTTTGTCTCCTCATTTTGCTTAAATCTCTGTTTGTTTATATGTATTAGGTAGATCAGCTATGCCTCCCAGTCTTGAAGGGGTGGCCTTATGTAGAAGGTGTCCTGTGGGGCCTAGTAGTGCAGTCTCCCTGGTCACCAGAGCCAGTTGCTCCAGGTGTATTGTCTGTATAGGCTGGACTTCAATTGCTGCAGGCATGCTGATGTGTGGGACTGGCCCTCCAGGGTGGGAGCTGGTTGGAAGAGGCTCCAGTGGGAGCCCACTGTGTGGGGGCAGGGTGGGAGACACATTGGAGGGGCTCTGGAGCTTATTGGGCCTGCCTACCACATAGAGGCAAGGCAGCAACCACTTTGGAGTGGTCTCTGCCAGGGCAGGCCCACAGGGGAATGCAGGGGCTGGTGAGTGGTGCTAGCAAGGTAGATATACAGTGTCAGAAATTGTGCCCCTGAGGGCTGGGCGAACTATGTAGAAGGCAAGTAACAAAAACAATGGTGCCCACCAGTCCTTCTATCCCTGGAGGAAGTTCTAGCAGAGTCTTGCCCCTCCAGCACAAGCCCTAAAACTAGTCAATGTATCTCCATGTTTAACCAAGGCACTTTTCAAACTGCTGCCTCTGTGCTGGAACTCAGAGCAAATGAGTTTGTGCACACGCTTTAAGAGCAGAGTTTCGGTTTTCTATAGCCCTCTGGGTCTCCCAGCTATAAGCCCTGCTGATTTTCAAAGCCAGATGTTATGAGGGCTCATCTTCCTACTGCAGGTGCCTGGGGCTGGGAAGCTCGATGTGGGGCTTAGGCCCCTCCATCGTCTGAGAGGATCTCTGTGGTTGTGCTATCCCTCCTGCTCGTGGATCACCATGCTGGAGATGTGGGTCCTGACTAGATCTGCCCCTCCTACCCATCTTTCTGTGTCTTTTTCTTTATAACCATAGTTGTGGAAAATCTGTTCTGCTAGTCTTCAAGTCGTTCCCAGTGATAGTTATTCTATACGTAGTTGTAGTTTTGGTTTGTCCATGGGAAGAGGTGAGCTAAGGATCTTCCTATGCCATGTTGATCTGACCTCCAAAAGGTACATGAATAAGATGTTTTGGGAAATGTAAGGTGTGTAGTCTGTTAGTCATAAGCACAAGCTCACTGAATATATATCAACTTACATTTTTGAATTTGTGTTAGCTTGCCTTTTTGTGAATGTGAAACCCTCAAATGCAACACAATTCTGTTTGGGTCAAGTCCCACATCCCCACTCGATGCATCCTCTGTAGCCAAAGTTGCTACAAAGGAAGTTGTTAAAATAGATTAATTCTGTTGTAGCTTTCTAGATGCCCTTAAGGGCAGCAAGTATTCCTTGAGGGAATTATGCATGTTCATTCTTGACTGTTTACCTCTACAGGGATCATATTATTAGTAAAGGCTTATAGGTCTCAGGCCTACATTGGAAGTGGCTTTTAAAACATTATTAGGCTTGCCACCAGGTAAGTAAAAGAAAAAGTCAGTCTGCACAGATCTCACCTCTGGAAACCAAAGACAAACATATTGGCAGCAAACTTTGTATCTGTTGCAATTGGTACAAGGGCAAATGACTGTAATTTTAGGAAGATGATGCCAAATCTCTACTTAAAGCCCAGAACACTATTAGCAGTGCATTTTCCAGGGTCTCACTACCAGCAAACAGGGAATAAGCCTATTTACCTTAAACGGAACACGGCTATTCTCCTGGGGAGCTTCATTAGGGATAGCACTGATGCTGTTTTGTGCTACTATTAGGCTGTATTCTGTATAACACATGCTGAATGGGAATGGCATTCTTCTTCTAGCCACTCTCCTCACTTCCTCTACCATAAATAACTATATCGTGAGGCCTTGGATATCCTTCCACAGCTATAGGACCAAGTGTTTCTGTGTGTGTGTGTGTGTGTGTGTGTGTGTGTGCTGGGCAAGAAAAGAGAGACTTGAAGGTGGGAAAGTCTAGTCAAAAAATCTTAGTCACCTTATTATTCATAAATATGTTAACCAAGAACTCATGTGTAGCAAAATGAGATTCTCTGTGTTACCAGTTTTCCAGAAATATATTCTCATTTGCTCTGCCTCAGAGCAGACCTTCTCACAGTGGAACATTGTGCCTCCACTGACTGGCACTTTGCTCTGATTTCTAGCTATGCTTTTGTATTCCTACCGCTTCTCCAACATCCATCTATCTTCCCTGAATCCTGTCTGACACTCAGTGTATTGTAGATTATATATGAAAAGAAAAACTAACCAAGTTTTTTCAATTGTTATTGCTGTTGCTTGTTGTTCCTTTACCTTCTCTATATCCTGATTTCATATTTGAGGAATGGTTACAATGCTTTGTCATCCATGACAATTTTGGAGCACATAAATGCAATTATTTCAAAGTACAGTGTGGAAGGAGTGACAGCTTTAAAGTGAGAGAGACCTACGTTCAAGTGCTGTCCCTATCACTTATTAGTTATCTTATTTTGGGCACATTGCTTACCTTCTCTGAGCCTCAGCTACTTCCTCTAAAATGGGGCTACTAAGAGGATCTGCTGTTGGGGTGTTAGGATTAAAAAGCATTCCCCTTCCCATATTCTGTGTTAGGAGGCACTCTTTGAGTCAGGCATGTGGAGATCAAAATGTCAATCTCATTATTAATAGAGTTGATCTAAATCTGAGACTAATTACTGCTAATACTTTCCAATAGCTTCACCTTGAATTAAACTTACCCAACCAGGAATTCACAAGCAGAACTGGACAACCACAATTCTTCCTCTCAAGGGCAAACGCTTCTCCAAAACTTTTCTAATGGCTGAGCTGGGAATGAGGACAGACTGAAAACTTAGAAGTGAATGATTCATACTTTCCCAGTCCCTTCCTTCAATCTTGCCAAGCAGATCTGCCCCTCCTTTCTTAGGCAGGAGTGGTGAGGGATGGAGAAAAGCTGGAATAATTCCTTCTCTACTTCTCTTCCTAGGAAGTATAATTCCTCTCTTCAGAAACTTGAGCAGTGAGTTCTCTTCTTAATTGCTGGGATTAAATGAGATATTGCATGTCAGGTATCTTACAAAGTGCCTGGTACGTAATAGGAGTTCAGGCAGACAAAATCGGGATCAAAAGCCAACTCTACTTACTCACGAGGTGGTTTTGGGCAAATTATCAAACATTTCTGAACTTCCAGTTTTTAATCCCTAAAATGAACATAATAATAATTAGCTTGCACATTTGTGAAAATTAAAGAAAATATATATGAAGCACATAGTGGGCACTTAGTAAATGACAACTATTATCATTGTCATGATATAGTTATATAAATTTGTTTGTAGAATGTGCCCCACAGTTTTTTTCCACAGCAGATTGACGTTTCTGGATATAGTTGGCATTGGCTTATCTGGCTTGGCATCCGCAGTGCTCATACTTACCGACAGAACTAATGAAGGTGCAAATTGATGTAAAAATAGCTGAGAAGTAAGTCCAGGAACCAAAGAAAGCATGCTGGGAATGCAAGAATTTCTGTGGCTCATCCACAGAGCAGCCAACCTATGTGCAAATACTTGAGAGGTGACTGAAGTATAAAGTGTCCTTTTTTAGTTAAGTATATATGTATTTTTTTGAGATTAGCCCTGAGCTAACATCTGCTGCCAATCCTCCTCTTTTTGCTGAGGAAGACTGGTCCTGAGCTAACATCTGTGCCCTTTTCCCTCTATTTTACATGTGGGACACCTGCCACAGCATGGCTTGACAAGCAGTGTGTAGGTCCGCACCAGACTAGCGAACCCCAGGCTGCCAAAGTGGAACGTGCGAACTTAACCACTGCACCACCGGGCTGGCCCCTAGTTAAGTATAGTTTTCAAGATTAAAAAAATCCCTTTTTTGCCAAAAACAGTTTTCCACTATAGAACTAATATTTGGTAGGAATTGAGAGTTGTAGAGCAAAGGCTTTAATGCCTTTCACTCTTTCTCAGGGTAATAAAACATCTCCTATTTGGGGCCCTGGTTCTTCTTGGCTGACTTAACATTGCTGACAAATGTGCCTATAGGATAAATTAAGTTTCATCTAGGTCTAGAGAATAATTGCCAAGATAATTCAGAAAACTCCTATTAAAAATTAAGTTTTTCCCTAAAGAGTGATCTGGTACAATGGCATCTTCTTGAAACAATAATTTGTAACCGTTTTAGACCTTCCGGTCTGGTGAACTTATTACTGTTATACTTCATTTCTGTGTATCCTTGGTGCACCTTGCATGTCAAACCACTATTCAAAACATTTTGTGAATTGAAAGTAAGAGGTTATTTTAAAAAAAGAATATAGCACTTCTTATCATAAATCAAGTACAAATGTGAAGATTTAGTGTCTGAGAGTCAAGACTGGATTGTCCAATTGTTTGTGGGAAACCAGTGGATTTGATCGGAGTAGGGTAGGGAGACTGGTACAAGAGAGAGAATGCAATACTTTGTTTTGGGGTTTTGGGATTTTGCGGGGCGGGGGTTCTCTACAAACACTGTTTTCCTAACATCTTAATTCTGATTGAACAGTAGTAACCCTTTGGGTTCAAAGCTTAGAAAAGAACAAGTTACTTTCCCAGTGCTCAACACATCACTGAACGTGCTCTGGCCTTGAGACTGTACCATTTGTTCATTCTAACTGTTCATAAGAGGAACTGATCAAGAGTAAGCCAGCCACACTACTGGCTAAGCAAACCAAAGTTTAAGGTTTTTTGTTAAGACCATTGCTGTCAATTAGGCACATGAATTATAGTTACTTACTTTCTACCTTGCAGAACTTTGCAGAGTAAAGACAGAAATAAACTCCACTTTTAAACTATGTTAGTTGTTGCCTGACAGCCTTACAGTCAATATCGGACCCATAAGCCTCAGCACATATTCAAGTGGAAAGTCAGAAATAGTTGTTGAAAGTGACTAAGTTCTCACCCCACTGTAGAGGATAAAATAGTCTGTCTGTGTTTACTGTGACAGATTAAAAAACATATCTGAAGTGGCATTATCCAACAATTTAAATGGGGCCTTTAGTGATCAAGACACAAAAGCCACCAAATGAGAAGTTAGTCTGTGTTATCACCAAGGGCCGGGGCCATCAGTCGAATAGCTAAAAGAAAGCAGTAGTGCAAAGCGCCTCTGGCGTTGGGGCTGGTGAGATGAGAGGAGAGGACAACCCCAGGCCGCTACTCTCTTGTGTTCTTTCTCAGAGGCAGCTGGTAGTACTGACTGAGTAACACCCTCACCTCATTTGTAAATGTGCAAGTAAAATGAGGCCAATTTGTGTTAGGACTAAATCTATTCCAGAGTCAGCTCACCTGAATGGTCTGAGCAGACCAGCCTTGTAGCTACTACAGCTCTGTGAGCTAGTTTAGGAGTTCCAAGCTAACCATAGAATGAAAAGAAAAAGATAAACGTATTATAAAAACCTAAAATTTCTATGGGCTTATATGCAATTCTGTGGTTCTTCTGAAATATATTGCTTTTCATTTTTCCAGACTTGGCGTTTAAATGATAGCTGACTCTTCTTGTTTGGGGAAGTTCATACACAGATAGCTATTCCCCTGTAAGCAGAGATGTGTGAGCATATTATGAAATGTCCATGGTGTGCAATAGTTCAAAAAATTTATGGTACAGAACTCTAATAAAAATGAGATGCAAAAACTAAAATGGAAGGGTGTTTCTGTTTTTTATCTACCACAATGTAAATTCAAAATTTGTGCTTTTGCAGGTGAGTTACTGATACACTGGTTAGCCAAGCCAGGGTCTTGGGGACAGGCCTTATGAATGTCAGTCTTGCAGTGAAACCAAGCTCAGTACAGTTGTTACATTTCATAAAACCCACTTTGACCTATGATGTAGCTAAGTTTTCAGTTACAAGTTCTGTCCTAACAGGGCTCTCTTGTGTTTTACACAGTTCAATAAATCAACTGGAACACCTGTGTCTTGTGTTGGAAAGAACTTAGGCCAGGTTGGAAAGAAATGAGGAATCAAGCGAGAAGGATTTGAATGCAAATTGAGGTATATCGTTATGTGTCTTAGAGGTTCTTTGATTCTAAGGAAAAGAAACCCTGACATGCTCAACTGAGTAAAGGAAAATGCATTTTAAGGGTAAAGGGAGTCTCATGAAACCACATCTCATGCGGAATTGGAAATTGTCAGGCAGCTCATCTATCCATCTCTTGTTCTCTGTAGCCATACAATCCGTCATCTCTGCTTCCTTAGGCACAGCTGCTCCATCCTGCCTGCTGCAAAATGGCTTCCTCTGTCTGGTTCGTTATCTCTACTTCCTCATACCTCTGGCTCACCTGGGGCTTTAGGTTGTTCTCACACTTATTCTGCCCTCACATTTTTTTTAAATTATTTCATTGAGGTCACATTGGTTTATAAAATTGTATAAATTTCAGGTGTACATCATTGTATTTTGGCTTCTGTATAGACTATATCGTGTTCACCACCAAAAGTCTAGTTTCCATCTTTTGCCATACGTATGTGCTCCTTTACCCTTGACCTTACATGTCTAGTGCCTGATAACGTCTGACCTATCTAGTCCCTGTTCTCTTGGTTCAGATTCTTAAAATCAGATTCGCTTTTGCCAGGCAATGGATTGATTCACTCCCAGCATGAGTGTCCACCTAGGCAGTGTTGGGGGGATAAGGTGTTGACAAAGAATGTACAGCTGTGAGCAATGCAGTTTAAGCTAAACGAGTTAGTTGGGTACTGCAGACAAATTGACTAATATATCAGATACAGCCATTATTGTAATGATAATGATGACTATAGTCATTGAATTACTATAGAAATTAAAACAGCTATGTTTATGGAGCTTTCGTCAAGCATATTATAATACACTATTATTTAATCTTCACAACAACCGTATAAAGTAGATATTATTATTGTCCCAGTTTTTCCTGACGGGAAAATTTAGACACAAAGAAGTTAAGTGACATGTTCAAGGTCACATGGCTAGTAAGTGGTTGAGCACGACTCAAACCTGGGCAGTCTGACCCTAGAGCCTGTGCTCTTAACTGCTCTGCCCTTAGCTACTACTTAACTGCTGATTCTGACACTGTCATGATGAATTTGTAAAATGTGGGCTGCTAACTAGCTTCTTTGTGAAGAAAAAGCAAAGTTCATTTTAACCATAAAAGCCTTTATAGTATATACTGGATATATATGTTTAGTTCTTCCGAAGTCCTTAGATAGGAAGAAAGAAATTAGGGCCTCAAGAAATATTTGTGTCTATGTAGGCGAGAGAGAAGAAATACTCTCTCATTTGCGTTATTCTAGTGCTTTCAGATAAATGAGATAACCTTTAAATATTGGTGGTCCGAACATTAGCCATTTGTCTCTTTGCCTTAATATTTATTTGAATTCAAATTAAATCTTCCTTTTAGCAAAGACCAAGAGTAAGATCTGGCACTTTGGAGTGGAAACCGGAGCTGGTGTATGTGATGTTACTGCGCTCTCCCCGAGCTACCATTTTATGGCTCTTCTGGGAATCTAGTTAAATTACAGCTGCTGATATATTGTGGACTGTGAATCTAAATTCTGGCTTTGACCAAGTCAAGGGCTGGTTTCTTTGGGCAGTATTTCACCTCCTGTTTTATCTGTGCTGTCACCTAAATTTAGCACTTAGACTATACTCCCCTATGTCTGCAGAAGTTTTAAATTATTTTCTAGTGATGCATACCGTGTCCATGCAGAGTTGCGTGTGACAAATTTGCAGTACAATCCTGGAGCGCTCCGACTCCTTTTTTAATAAATTAGATCAGTAGCTCCCATGGATTTGACTTTGGGATGGGTTGTAGGGTGATGTGTTTCCCACAAAACTGATTGAGTTCTCTTCAGGGGTTTTTTGCCCTGCTATGCATTTTACTATCTGGCAGACCAATCAGCTTCTTGAAAGCAAAAGATGGGTGCTCTCTCCTGGATCTTCGGAGATGTCAAATGCCTGGTGCATTAAGACCCCTCCCCCTAATTGCAGGAATGACGGCTGTGTGCAGAGTTGTAATAGTGTTCTAAATTGAGGCTCTTGAATAAGACATAAATCCAAATTCCACACCTTTTTTATATGGGCTTCAACAAGCATCAGCTGTAATTGGTAGAATAGCCTGACCTATTAATCCATAGATAAAAATGATTCAATTAAAGTGAAATATAAATATTGAAGGTAACGTAAAACCAAATGAGGCACATCACGGAATTTATGTGCAAATAAATTCACTGAATAAAAATTATACAGTACATACAAAGTCCATATGCTATCTTGGTAATGCTATAATTAAGTCAGAGAGTCATGTCACACTGGCCTTTTCCATCTGCTCTGTGATCTGTTAAGGGACCCATTCAAACAGAATGACAGCTGACCTCAAAATGATACATTCTGCTACTGCCCATTTTAATAGGGCTGTTGGTTATACACATTTTGTCTTCATTTATAGTGCGCTATGTGTGGTTTTCCATTAAATCAAGTAAAATGGAGCATCTGGTTTCTACTAAATCGGTTTATTTAAACCACCACTTTATTTTCTGGATGAATTATTTTTTTTCAGTTTTCACAAGTGATAGATTGTATTGGAGAGTTTTTTAAAATTTTGTTTTGCTGTGTAAATTCAAGTGGCATTAAAAAGAGACAGTGGTTAAGAATAGCAAAAAAGAAGCACCCATTTCTTTTTCTTTCTAGTTTTTGTTATCTGATCAAAGCAAGGTGGTTAATACTCAAGATGTTGTGTTTATGTAAGTGACATGAAAGACATGTGAATGAGGAACCAATATTTATAATACTAATTGATTTCATTTATTTTGCTTCCCTTGTGCATGCCTCACTGTCACTCTTGCCATTACGTTAATGTTGTTGTTTCCAATAACACTCAGAAAAGTCATTTTAAAGGCAGGGGATCTGGAACACAGATGTGTCAGGTGTAAAGGCTCTCATCCTCAGAGACATTCAAATTGGCTAAAGGAAACCCCACTGAATGGTGCAGCTGAAGAGCCAGCATTTGTCCATCTGTTTGTATCCAGGTTACCTTGTGACAGTCTATCTAATTTCTGGTCCCTGGAGTGTCTCCATTTCAACAGTACATGCATTTTTTTTTTATTAGAATTGCACAAGGGGAAAATGGGTAACCTTTGGAACCAGGGTGACCTTTAGAAGATTAGGTTTTTGTTTTGTTTTATTTTGAACAAACAGTACAAGTTCTAACAAGAGGGTTTGCTCTAGTAAAACTCCTAATTTCTTGGAGGGGATTTTTAAATGTCTTCTTTTGGGGTTTGGAGGGAAAAAAAAAAAGAAAAAAACTATGCTCCTGTGATGTAACAGACAGTGCTTGAAAAACTGAAGTTTAAACTATACAACAATTTTAAAAAGTCTTAAATAAAATCTCAGCCACAACTACGGACAGGCAGTGTCCATGGAGTGAGTCAGATTAACTCATATAAGAGACTGGAGAATTATACAAAGATGATAATCAAGCAAATGCCCATTGCTCTCTGGGGAAGCGTGATCATGGTATAGTGGTTTCCGAATCAAATCAGAGAACTTAATTTGCCATGTGAAAAATGTCACATTATGTGTAGGATCTTATTTATAAATAAAAATCCAAATGAAATTTCCTAGCAAAATGTATTTGGGTAAGTCTACAAGAGGCAGGGATCGTATTCACTTATTTATGCAGTCAGGAAACATTTGCCGAGCATCTAATAGGTTCTTGGTGTTGTTTTAGGTTCACGGGATGTGTTAGTGAACAAAACAAAGTCTGTGTTCTCATCAAGCTAACATTCCAGTGGGGGGAAGGCAAACAATAAACATATAAACCTGTTATCTGTTCTGTACAGTGCCCAGGACCCATCAATTAGTCTTGCATTTGGATGTTGGTTCAAAGCTAAATATATATGATGCTTTCCTGAGATTCCAAACTTTATACCTAAGAGCATCCTGATGAGCAAAAATGAAACGGAACATATATACTCATTTCTATGAAATAATGTTCATTTTAGCCATTTTCTTTGAAAAATTTCCTTTTGTTTGCCCAAGTCTATATAGTACTTGATTGTAGTCCGGTGGGAATACAGGATTAGATTCGGCCAAGATAACTTTACCTAAAATACTTATATCCTAGTGGAGAGAAACAAGGATTTCTTAAAAAAAGATAAGGATAAAAACAACAGGCTTAGCCAGAGAAACAAAGATAGGGGAGGGGGTCAGGAAAAGTTTATTCTTGTAATCATATTTAAGGATTTATTTTCATATTGGGACAATATCCAGGTAGCTTAGTTTACTTGGTGGGAGCCCCATGTTAGGATGGCATCATAGTTAAAGATTTAGTCTTTGTTTGAACCAGTTAGCTCAGATCTGTCCCATACTCTTACCCCGACCAGTCATTGAATAGAAGCCACACATTACAAGCAGGTGCACCTATTCCCCAGTACTGGAAAAAAGATTGAATCAAGCATATCCTTTTTCTCTATGATCACTGATGCATGGGGATAATTGGTGGATAGATTATCTGAGATTTAGGTGGTGATTAGAATCATGAATTCTGCCAGACGTTTCGGAACAAAGAGAATACTGAATGGGACTTCTTTATGCGTAGTGATGGCTATGGTAATGTGGAAGAGGATTATTTCAATACACATTTAAATATTCAAAGCTATACATGCTGGTATGTAAGTGGACTAATATTTCTTTTACCTTGAGTGACCTTGAGATAGGGCTACATTTATCAGAGCTCTTATTTTATCCCCCTCTACCGTCCTCCTTCAAAACCTACATGTTTTTAAACAGAGACCCTCCATGACGAATTAACACATCTGTTCCTGGGCTTTTCCCAAGATGATTTAGAGATAAGTAGCCTCAAACCTGGCTTGGTTCAGTATAATCATTTATGGTTCCTTTTGGAGGTAGCAAATTCTCATCAACTTCACTCCTATTCATCATGTTTCTAAATGTAGCATCATCAGGACAATTTCAAGTGTTTTTTAAGGCACAACCTTGACTTCCCGTCATTAGTAAATTGGCTCATAACAGCCCTGGCACTCTGCTGAAGTGCTTAACTAGTCATTATTCCTCCCTGTACTACAAAGCCTTCATGCTGCCAATAGCCCATCTTGTCTTTTTGGGATCTCTCGCCATGTTACCTTTAAAACAGTGATTTTTTAACTTTGCAGTGGGTGGGTGGAAGAGGTAGGCTGGGTCATAGGCCATTTTTGAGAATCTGGAAAAAACTGTAAAATCTTTCCACAGTAAAAAAAAATAAGAATGCACACTTGTGTTACATACATTTTCAGTGGATTTAGAGCCTTGTGAAGCCCATCCATAGACCTCAGATTGCAAGGTCTCAGTGTCAAGATTATATGATTCACAAGCATATTTATTTGAAGTAAACCCTACCTATGCTTAGTTATAAGCTCATTTATATTATCATATTTAAACATTATTTTATTATGAAAGATGTGTCTATTTCTGTTTTGTCCCTTTTGAATTTTTTTTACCTATTTCAAAAGACTCGATTGTTCATTACGTTAGTCACAGTGACAAGTGTATACAATTTGAACAAAATGTTCGTAGTATACTGGTATGATTCCTAAATGCATTATCTTGCTTTATTTATTTGTTTGTTTACTTACTTTTACTTAAAGAAGAATTTTTTTAATGTACCCCACACCTTTCACAACCATATATTTAGCGAAGGATAGTCTGAACCTTCTTTGTTCCAGTGATATATCGTTTGTGTTACTTTCTTTTCCAGCTGCTTTTCATTGATTTCCAGGCATTTAGAAGAGGGGATACGTTTGTTAAATACAAATACATTTCTTCTCTAAAGTTATGATGGTTAATGTTATAAATCCCAAGAGAGAAGGAGTTGTATCTGTTTTATTTTCCCTTGTGTCTATTCCCAGAGCTTAATACAGTGCCTGGCAGACAGAATGTGATCAAGAAATGTGTGGGGAATGTATAATAAGGCTCCAAAGCTTGCTAATTTGGAAAAGCTTGATGTTTTAAAAAGTCATCTAATCGTTCTAATCCTGAAAGCCTCTTCAATGCTCATCCATTTTCTCAAAGTCATATGCTAACTCTTTACTAATTTTGGCTGAGTGGTGATTATAGTGACAGGTATTCCACCGGAGGAAAGCCAGTCAAAAGAACAAAACATTTTTGATTAGTGCAATTTTATTTCACTCAAGCACAGAAATTCCAACTAAACTAAAAAAAAACTGTTCCCAAGTAGATATTCTTTGATTGCATTTAAGAAATAGGTAATAATATTGTATTACTTTTTTTCTCAGTAGGTATTTACAAAGTACTTCAAATTAGTTTTCTCAAGTAGGTTAAACAGTTGTACAAAAAACAATTTAGGACTTGGAAGGGACCTTAGAGACTATGTAGTTCAAACTACCTCCCCCCAGTATGGGAAATCCTCTGGCACTGTCCCTCTGTGATGACAGAGAGCATGCTATTTTTGTGAGCAGTCTATTCCACTGTTGAAAAGTTCTTCCTTAATATCGACTCAAATCCTGCCTCCCTGTAATTGTTCTGCATTTGGTCCTAGTAAAGCCTCTGTAACTACACAAAATAGGTTTACTTCCTCTTCCACATGAAAATGCTTCACATATTTAATGACATCAAGTGGACCTGACAAACTCACCTATTGATCTGGCATGTAAATCTACACCAATATATACTAGCTGGTGTCTCGGAAATTTCAAGCAAGAAATCAGTTGGAAGAAGCCACTAGAGAATAGAAATTACATCTACAATTTTCTCCTTGGTCTGCCCCCTCTCTGTAGGGAATTAACTCTCAAGATTCATTGATCATGAGATATGGTGGATATGATATCATGCTGGCAAACATTCCTGCATAGTTGACACAGGATGTTCCTTATGTAGGCTTATAACAGCCATTCATTTGTTTAGTATTTTCCTTTTTTTCTCCCCACATATATTGAAAAGCAAACTTCATCAAGTTTCCTTTCTAAATTCTTACAAGTTCCAGGCTGGTGGTATCTTTATAGTTTTGTTGTGATGGTTTTTTTTCTTTGCTAAAGATTAAATAAGCTCCCCTTTTAGCCATTTGCCAAAGAGGTTAAATTATTTTTCTTAGTGATTGGAGTTGAGTATAGCAGGTGCATCAAAGTGAGTTAATATGCCTCTGAAATGGGCCAGATTTTTTAATTGTGGAAACCATTCTCTCCGTCTCACTTTTCATTAAAGATGACTAGACAGGAAAGGATTACGTACCGATGTAGGTGTCAACTGTATTAATTTTCTCTGAATGCCAGCAGAACGTTTCCTTAGTAACAAATACAACAGGGCAACATACCAGAGACTCAGTATTCGTCCCAGGTTGATCAGGTATTGCTGCAGGTTCTGCCAGAAGGACATCACCAAGTATAATAATGAAAATAGGCCTGTCCTCTATGACCTTTGATATTTTGCCCAGAAATGTTGTTGAAAGTTGTAAATTAATTACAGTATAGCAAAAGGCTATGAGCTTTAACTAAAGCTTCATCTTTGCCTTTTCTTCTTTCTGAAAAATTGTCTGCTAATTTTCCTCCAGTTTTTACATGTGTGCTCTAGAGACTCCCAACAGAGCAAACAAGAAAAGGAATTTAATTGCTAGATGCATTTGAGTAGATCTCAGATAAGGACAGTGTAATCAGTGAAGTTATGAAACGGTAAGAAACCAATAACTTTTTTTGCAACCAATGGTTTCAATATTTGGAAGACTGACAGCCTTGCAGACATATTTTTTCCATTCCAGCAAAGGAAGAACTGTATTGCTAACTACTTCTCCGAAGACTGTGAACCAAATATTTGTTCAGTATATTTATCATAGTTTATTATTGTGTTTTATGTGTAGGTATCTGCATTATATCCTGAATAAATCATGTGACTGAGGACCATCACATCATGCTAGTTTGAGCATGAGTGTGAGTTGTATGTGATGATTTTGTAGGACAATAGATTTTTAGAATTGGAAGAAACTGAGATCTTTTGAACTTCCAGCCACATTACACTGGGAAAGTGATACATTTAGAGGAGTAGAGTGACTTGTCCAAAGTCACATAGCTGGTTCATGGGAAACATAGTAATAGAACTCTTTATGTGACTCTAATTAGAAGTACTTATGCAAAAAATTGGGGGAAAAGCCACTAAAATAATCCCTTCTGGTTTTTATGATAAATTTGAGCCTTACCAAATAAGTTGTATTAAACTAAAGACTTCTTGTATAAAGAAAATTTTTTGGTTCCTTATAGCTGTGTTAAATTTTAGGTCATAAGGATAGGTCAAACAAACTAAAATGCTTTGCTCTGGACACAAATGAAAACAAATTTTTATCGAGAATTTTTAAGCAAGTAAACAACAACAACAGCAAATAGAAAACAGCAAACTGTCAGAGTACATTGCTTACAGACATATTCAGTCTAATCTCCTAGACTTCATTCCATTTAGAGATATGGGAAGTTTTATAATAGATATAGTACAAAGTCAGAGATTTTTTATGAGAATGCATTATGATTTGGTATGTATACTTGCATACAGCTAAATCAAAATCATATCCAACGGAGTCTGCTACCCATCTCCAATTCCTTCTGCTTAAGGAACTTCTGCTGGCTAAGAGAAGAGTCTGATAGAATTCTTGATCTTCCTTTTTGTGTCCCTGGTCTTCTCTCAGTGAGGTTTAGGTGAAATATCTCTTCTTTGCTTCAAGACCGTTATTGCTCACTCTTAGTTTCTTGTTGTCTTCTTTTTCCGTTTTTAGAGCACTTGCTCAAAAATTGCATTGAGTGTTATATCTTTTTCTTACTCTTTCCCCTTCCTATTACCCCTCACTGCACTCCTTTATCAGACACCTAACTACCACTACCTGCAAACCAGTATTGACAACCTGGTGTATATCCTTATATAACTTTGTATATACCCAAGCGCATACATGGGAGATTTTGTTTGTTTTACACAAGTGAGATTATGCTACATATACTTCTCTGCATTCTCATTTAATGGCATATCTTGGAAATCCCTCCAAGTAAGCTGGTATAATATGTCTTAACATTTTTAGAATTACTTTATAGTGTTATAAAGCAAGGGTGTAATATAATTTATTTAACTATTCTTATAGTGTTTCCTGACTCCATACGTTTAATACTGTTGCTAACCCACCTTGTTTTTACTTCTGCTTCAGATTTCATATATTTTCCAAGTCCCACTTCTCTTACTGCTATTGCCCTGACTAAGCCACCTCTTCTAGCACTTGCTTCTAGTTTGTCTTCCATTGCCCTCTAGTGATTTCTTGTAGTTAGGCCTTAGTTCTATAAATGAATTGTAAGCTCCTTTAGCATGTCCATGAATTTTATCTAATATTAACTAGAGTAAAACCAAAGTGTGTTGACAGACCAAGAGTGTCAGTTCAATAATTTGGCAAGGGTGGAGTAGAAGTTTTAGAACTGTGAGTCTAGACTAGGGAAGTATAAAAGCACCTTAGAGCCTTTGAGTTTTCTTTGTACTGTTATTCCTGCCAGACTTTTAGTTCTTTTCTAAATCCAACTCAAAGTATATCTCTTCTGTGAAGTTAGTTCTGTGCATTTTTTTGTCTCCATGAAGTTATGGCTTCTTCCTAGGCCTTTGATTTTTTTTTCTTCGTGCCTCTGCTGACTCTCAGCCAGTGTGACTGACTTATGGACAGAATAGAAATACCTCAGGAATTTTAGATCTAGGGGTCATTCCAAACCACAGGTAATTCTGGAATTGCTGAGGAGATATCTCTGAGACGCCAAGAGGTACCTCTGAGCCCCAGATTAACTATTATCTAACCTAATTATTGAGGATGTCTAGGATTAGAGTTCTTAGAATGCAACTCAACACCACAAGCCTATTGAGAACTAGGTGATCATTCTTGGACTTTTTTGTTCTAGACTCCCTCACCATCCACCAAGGCCAACTTTGTCAAAGCTTGGGTAACTCCTTTGCTTAAAACCCTTTGATGGTTCTCCACTATGTGAAGATTAAAGTACCAGTTGATTAGTATGGAAACACGGCCTCACATGATCTCTTCTCATCCCACCTACTATTGAGCTTAACTTTTCATCACTCCTGATGATGAAGATGATGATGATGATGAAGAATAAGAAGATGATCATGATGGTAGTGGTAGTGGTGGTAATAATGATAATCCTGATGATAATAGCTAATGCTTATTGAGTCCTTACTATATGCTAGACACGTTCCTTCTCTAATTGGATCTTCACAAAACCCTATGAGGTAGGTATATTTGTTATCCCTATTTTACAGATGACTAAATTGATTCTCGAATTGGTTAAGTAACATGATATCACAGTCCTATTAAGTGAGAGAACTAGGAATGTTTCACTGAAAAAGAGTCACATTCTTAACCACTACTCCTGTGCTTCTCAAATATTATTACATATAATAATCACCTGGAGTGCTTTAAAAGAAACTGATTTTCAGACCTCATTTAAGAGATTCAGATTCAGTAGTTGTAGAGTCAGGGCCAAATACTATGCATGTTTACTTAGCCACTCCAAGGTGATTCTGATGTAACACAGCCCACTGTTTGGGAAGTACTGTCCTACAACAATGCTTCTCAAACTTTAATATGCATAGGAATTATCTAGGGATCTTGTTAAACTGAAGATTCTGATTCTCTAGCTCTGGGGTGAGGCCTGATTTTCTGCATTTCTAGCAATTATTGCTGGTCCACAGACCACAACTGAAGTAGAAAAGTCTACACTACTAAATGCCTTAGTCAGTGGACCAAGATAGAATGTGAGTTTACCACAAACATAGGGTTAACTTTAGTTGAATACTATGTTATACTATAGATTTATCCCAGAAAACTCACATGCAAATCTTTTCTGTTGCTAGAATTCCATTTTCACATTGGCTTTCATGATCATTTCAGAGTTACTGCCATCATTTATTTCTGATAGATTTCTAATAGCCTACCACTTCAACTTTATCAGTCAAGTACTTGGTAAGGAATGACCTCTTACATAAATACTCAAGTACCCTATATGGAAGCACTTACTTGATTTTCACAGAAACCCTGTTGTGACTCCTTTAGTAAAGTGAATGAGCTTTTTGTTATGTAAATAAGAAATTTAAAAAACAGGGGAAGAAAATCTTATATTCGTAGATCTCAAAATGACCAGAGAAATCCTTTTATTCAAATTTTTAGTTTTAAAGATATAAAAAGAAAGGCAAACGTAGTGTGATTAAATTCACACAGAGAATTAGTCACAGAGCTGGAACTCAAACCTTATTCTGGTTGGAGTTTTTATTTGTCCTTATTGGTCGGTTGTTTTCGTTTTCAACGAAATAATAGAATCCTCAATTCTATCTTGGTCTGAGGGTTTGAGAGCTGTGTTTTTACTGCTTTGTGTAAGGGGAAAGAACTCAACACTTAGAGCTGTTTCCCCTAATTAAATATGACTCTAGACCAAGTTCAGGAAACTTTTATTCTGTAAAGGGCCAGGTAGTAAATATTCTGGGTTTTGTGAGCCATATGGCTTCTGTCACAACTACTCAACTGCTGTTGTAGCATGGAAACAGCCATATATACATATAACAGCTATATATATGTGTGCGTGGTATGTGTGTGTGTGTGTGTGTATATATATATATATATATATATATACATATAAATAAGTGAGCATGGATATGGACACAGAACTTTGAACTTTCACATCATGAAATTTTATTAAATAATATTGAATATTATGAAATGTTGTTATTCTTGGATTATTATTATTCTCGATTTTTTTTAAACCATTTTAAATTAAACTGTAAAAACCATTCTTAGCTCACAAGCCATTACATAAAGAGGCAGCAGCAGACCAGATTTAGCTCAAGGGCCATAATTTGCTGGTCTCTCCTGTAAATTAGAAATGATAATGTAATCTTTCCTCAAGTTGAGCAGGTATTTGTTTCTTGAACATCACATGGAAAACAAGTTAGCCTTTCAAAGTTCACTTGTAGGGTTAGTGGTGTTGCGTCAGTTTTATTTACAAAGGAAAGCTAACAGTCAGAAAGAGGTACATGGTAGCTTATGAGAGGATATCTCTGCTTTGCTAAATTATGTCTAATCTTCAGAGGGAAGGAAAAGAAAGCCCAAGGAGGTAGGCATGCTGAAAAGCAATTTGCATCACCATAGCCATAGCATTCTTCTTTACTAAAAAGACATTGCATTTCTTTTAAAGCAGTGAATGTTATACGTTACAGGTTAGTGGGTAGGGAATTTGCTGAAGTCTTAATTCTGCCTATTCCTTTAATCCCTGGCAAGGAGGCAGGAAAATGACAATAGTTTGAAAGCCCCTGATGTATAGGTGGCACTTGATCAAATACCAAAGGTTTCAAGGAAAGTCCTCTTGGTTCGTTGTCAGATCACACCAAAGTACCAAGAAAAAAAGGAAAATGTCATATTAGCATAGTTGTTTTGCAAATGTCAGCTTTAACAATGCTCAGGTGACAAAGTTGGTGCTCTACCATTTATTTATTTATTTTAATCAAAGGAAAATCACAGTTGGAAATCCAACCAGAATGTCAAATGTCATTAGCCTTTTTATGCTTTATTCAAAATGGTGGGTAGGTCGCCTCTTCTCAAAAAGGCTCAATTAAGATAATTTTCAGTATTTAAAAGTCAGTAAGGGTCCTTATAATAATAATAATCAACATAGAATTCAGGATTCTTTTAAAAAAATAGGTTTCCAGGGAGAAAACACAAGCACAAATTTAACTATTCCAGCATGATATTTTCACAGACTGCCCAGTCTTCGGATAACCAGCTGCAATAGAAAGGTGGCCAAGAAAAGAGGATGATGTGCCTGGCTGTCTTCCCACCCTACTTCCTTTCCCAAACCAATGCCTTCCCTCTTAAGAAGTTATTCCATAAGGAAACCTAGAAAAGGATTCCTGCTAGGGATAGATGTGAAAGAAAGAATTAAACTCTCAGAATATTTACTAAGAATTGGTCATGCTGTTTCTTGTATTTCCTGTATTGTGATTAAAGCACAGAGAAGACATTTTGGGCAAATTTTCTAGGGGGAGAAGAGCACAATTTTAAGTTTCTTGGGTTCTCAGAGGTGAAACTTAATTGAAATCAATATGGGAAAAAGCAAAGAGGAAAAAGCGCTGCTCTAAATGTAGGAAACTTGAACCAGCTAAAAGCATGATATGGGTAGAGTTGCTTGTGGAGTTGAAGTTTGTTCAATAAAAATGTTTCTATGATGTTGCATCGCTCTCCCTATTTCACTGGCAACAACTGAGCCCCAGAATCACCACCGTTGTTTCTTATCTTTGAAATATCACATATTCATAAACCTGAAGCTATCTGTAATATCTAAAAATCTACCAAAATATTAAAGTGGAAGTAGACTTCACTTTGCTCACTAAACACGTTATTGGAAATATTATGTGCTAATAGAATCTTTGAATCAAATTCTGTTTCCCCACTGATTTTCATCATTTTGGAGAGACATTTAACATTATTTTTATTGCTCTTCTACAGACTGTGGTTGCTAACACTTAAGCATTGTTTCTTTTCCGTCCTACTCCTAACTTTTGTTGAATAGCAAGTTATAAACAAAGATTTAAATGTACTTGCAACTTAAGGCAATTCAACCTTAATATTTTCTGTATAGTGAAAACAATATTTATACAAATAGACATCTCAATTTATCTGCTCTTAATTTTAGGACAAGTAATGGAGTCTACCTGTGTGTACATGTGTGTGTGTGTCTTTGAGTGTGTGTGTATGTACACCCGAAGTGTCTATCATATACTTCTCTCTGGATCAACAATCATATAATTTCAAATTATTTATTTATACTACACCATCACAGACCTGTAGCTGTATTCTTATCAGAAAATGAGGCTATCTACCACTTTTCCATTTCTATGAGATATATTACAGCTTAGTGTTTATAAAATTGTCTCGTTAATCTTGGACTGCAATTTGTTTCCATTTTCTGATTGAATTCTTCAGCTTGGGTGATTTCTGATGCCACAGACTGCTTTTATTAACTGTAAACATTTAGTTATGGTGCCAGAATAATCCAAAGTTGATTCAGTCAGATTAGTTAATTACCTGATCAATCCAGTGAGCAAATTCAATTCAGCCTCTTTTCTGATGGAATTGGCCAACACTTTGAATGAAATTTCTGCTCAATTAAATCAAAATTGTAGAAAAAGTAGTTTCAGGTAGACACAGCCATATTATGGGCTTTCACTCCCCATTCCATGTCATTGAACTAGTGTGATGTGTTGCACACTCATTCATTCAACAAATATTTATTGATGTCTATTATGTGATAGACACTGTACTATGTTCTAGAGATATAGTGAGGAATAAGACGGTCCCTTTCTTCAGTATGATTACAGACAGAATTATTCAAGGGCAGCTGCTTACTTAGCTTTTCCCACTCTGGTATCAACATTGTGAGTCTAATAGCCAAATAGGGTTCACTAGATCAGGTATTTGATATCATTGACAGGGGCTCTTTTTGTGAGGGGCAGGGGTGACTTTATGAATAGTAAAAGAAAGAATTGATAAGTATGGGGCCCCACACTCTGTAATGGGGACTATATACATTTCACAAGGCTATACAATGAATTCTAGTATCAGCCTCCACTTATTCTTCTCAAAGGATCCAGTGCTAGTCCTGGCCTAGTATGGATCTTCTTGAGTGTGCCCCATATTTGTACCTATCCCACTGATTCTGATCTTTGCCCTTTTGTTTTCTTGTAAAACCCTTCATTCTAAGACTTAATCTTTGGTCCATAACTCCAGAAATTACTGTGAAATTGCTATACCCCTGCACCTCCAACTGAAGTTTATTATCTCTCCAGTCTCTCTATTAAGTGTGTTCTGCTGGTTGGGGCCAAGATGGGGCAGAAAAAAAGAGGGGGTACTACTTTGGAAAAGTCATATCTTACTTGGATTCAGAGCTAAATAATGGAACCACCACTTGGTACTGTTTTTGCTATTTGTCCATGACATCTTCTGCGTAATACAATTAAACATCTCCAGGTAGTGCTAGTTACTATTTAATATATTTAATAAGTATGCCTTTTCACACCGTGTGGAATCCACTAGCATTTGGAAACTCCTCCTGGTGCTTTTATTTCACTTGTTCTCAGGAGTTTAACGGCTATAGTTTGTGACTGGTGGTTCAGAAGTTAGAGCAGCCATTAAATGATTTGGTGTGTTAGTAGGATTCTTCTATAAACACATATGTTACTATTATTGAGTTTCCTTTTTTCAAAGGCTGGCAAAACTCTAAATTAGTTGGTTGTTTATCTAGATTAAAATAAAAGGAGAATTTTGAAAGCAAATCTTTATGCCATCCAAGCATTTCATTATCCATTTGCAAATTGCATGATGTGGAAAGCCTCATTTTGCAATAGTACAGATAATTGCTAAATAAATATTTTTGACATTACTAATACATGATAGTGGAACTGGAGTGGAGAATTAAACTGTAAGTTCCTTGGGGATATGAGCTGTATCTTAAATTGTATTTTTAATGTTTGGTAACTGCTCAGTGATAGGCACATAAATGCTCAAAAATTATCTGATGATTTTATAATATCAAATGATTACGTTGATAATTTGTTACTGCTCTAGCTCAGGGATTTCAGAGGAGGCTTGGGAAATATTTACCTTTCGTGGTCTTCCACAAGCAGATATTTTATGCAGATTGCTGGATCCTCCTAAAGACTCCTGCCTTTGCATACTGTGTCAGGAGAGGTTTAGGGTTTTTAATTACTGCTTGTTCTGCTCTGCTGAAACCTTAAGGAGAATTTCTAAAAACTCAAGTTGTAGATTTGGAAATGACTGCACACTTTAGCGCTTTCTTTGGATTGCCACCGCAGTGAGACCTGGGAGAGAGAAGAGTTCCACAGGGGGCCTCGGAGGCGGGTATCATCAGCTTTAATGGAATCAGCTCCATGTATGTCAAATAAAGCGTGGAATTAAGACTAACCGTGAGCGTCAGGGAGGATAGTGTTTTGTGACTTTGTGCATTATTGAATGTATTCAGGTGTTAACAAGATGATTATTCATTGCACCTGAATATGCATCCAGGTTAATGTTTTCTTATTGAAAGGCGATTTCATTAGGATAGTGTTTTTTCACATTGATCCAGCTGACTTCAGAAGATGGTATAGATTTTTCTACAGCCAACAACTGTTATAAAGCCTAGGTTTATATTAGATTTTCCCTAGTACTAATTTCGCTTACTTTGACCTTTATTGTCTGTTTCTCCTAAACCCTCCTTTCTGGGCAGTTGCAAATGGATGCAGTAAATAATCCTCCACATATGCATGTGCAAACGTGATCCATATTTTCTGTCACCCTCTGCTACATGCAGTGCACAAATGCTATGGAATAAATGAGCACTTGAATGACGTAGCAAGTCATACAGTTAAGGAGACTGTGCTCAAATATGGTGTTTATTTACATGCACTAATTGCCTTTAAAGAGCTTTGTCATAATTTGCTCATGGTGTATGTATTCAGATTCTTGGGATGCCTGAAGGCATCATCAGAAGATTACAGCATTAACTCAACATTTTAGTTGACACTAGGTCGTAATGACAAACTCCCATTTTCTTCTAAGTCCTCCCCCTTGCATCACTGACCTTGTGCATCACATACTAAAAGACAGTAGCAAGAGATCAGTGGAATAGGAATAGAGAACAGGCAGGACTAATGTGGAAAAATTTTCTGGAGAAGTCGACTTCTAAATTAGCTTGTAAGTTGAGAGGGGTAAGTGTGAAAGGAGAGTAGAACCAAATGAGAATGTCCTGCTAGGTTTTCTTATGCCCTGGCTTGGAGAGATCTTGGGCTGAGATAAAGCTGTATAAACTCGTATTGGATAGAGTCGTCCCTCCACCGTTGAGCCATTCCCTGCCCTGCCAAGTAAGCCAAGTTAGGAATGTGGTATCTGAGTCATTGTCTACTTTCTAGTGGGAGAATGAAGACTTACAACAGGAGAACCTTGGTGAATGGAAAGGGAGAATACTAGGTGGCCTGATGCAGGTAGGGAGAGTAGAGAGCACTATAAGAAGGGGCTGGTCTTTCCACACATTCTAGAGTTGTGCTGTCCAGTAGCATAGCCACTAACCGCATGCATCTATTTAAATGTCACTGAATTAAAATACAATTCAGTTAAAAATTCAGTTCCTTAGTTACACTACCTAAATTTCAAGGGCTCAATTAGCTACATGTAGCTAACCACTACTATATCAGATAGCACAAAGATAGGAAATTTTCACCACTGCAGAAAGTTCTTTTGGACAGCACTGTTCTAAAGCAATGGGCAGGAATAACTATTTGACACATTTGGTGATAAGAGGCCTCTAGAGAGCTATGAGTGCCAGAGTGACCACAAAACTCTTTTTTTGTGAGCGAGTGAGAACATCTGTGATATTAAATGACAAAGCAAGAAACAAGTATGTATTTCATATTCCTAGAAAGTTCAAATGTACCTCTGTGATGGTTTTCACTGGAAGAATAAACCTGGCCATATATTCCAATCAAGGTGATTAGAATAATTTGCCCTTGAGGTGTTTACAATCTAATAAAAGATAACCACAAAAAGAAGAAAATCACCGAAAGAGAGGTATAGGCAAGGTGCTATGAAAAATTAGAGGAAGAAGTAACTCCTTTGGGGCTAGGAAACTGGGAGGGTGGTTGCCATTTATTGAGTAGCTACTATATGCCAGGTTTATAACCTATGTAACCTACCGTTATACACCACCATATTTAAAAAACACTTTCTGTTATAGAAATAATTCATTTTCAGTAGTAGCTAAATATGAATACTCGTAGAGTTGACAGGATGGTATACAGCACTTCTTAACTTTGTAGCGCCTAGAAAGCCAGCCTCAAGTTAGCACTCGTGAGTTCCCTCTTCCCCTTTCCATTCCTCTGCCCTCTCCTCAGAGTCCTGGTTCCATCATGCTAGTGGCCGACAGGTTGGAAGCCTGTAAGACTATCCTCACTAGATCTATGCTGCTTCTTTTAGACTTCCACATAGATAAGGTTAAACACTTTTAGATTGTTGAAATTGAAGCAGTATAAAGACAAATGTCTTTCTTGCTAATACTGATAATTTCTTGTGTATAACTTTGCCTATGATCCTAAAAAGAACCCTTACCATACATGAGGGGTGAGACTGGAAAGGAACTATAGGGGGATAATTCTTCATCCTACCCCTTCTCCCAATACTCATATACTCACATTATCTCATCTTTTCATCCAGAAAAGATTTTCTGGAAGATATCAAAGAATTTGAATATTGAAGATGATAAGAGAACACTTATGCACAGGGACAAATTCAAGGGCTCAGATTTTGTTGTTGTCATTGTTTGTTTCTTTCTTGTTCAGTTGAGCATATTACACTAAATAAGTCATATATCGATTGAGTTCAGAAGAGTGAGTAGTTCAGTTTGAGGAAGGGAATGGAAGATGGAAGGGAACAGGAGAGGTTGGTAGAGAGAGACTAAGTTGGAGAGAGTCTCAAATGCCAAGTAAGTGGTTAGAATTTATTTGGTAGAAAACAAGGAGCCAAACCACCATCTAATGTGATTCCACCTGTTTAAAAATGATACATATTGCTTGCTCTTTCTTTTGACGGACTAAACGCATATTCACACAGGCAAATATTTTCTGGCTAAGTGGTAGAAGAGGATGTATGGTAGAGCTGCCTATCTGGTTCATCCAATTACCATCAGACATAGAATGGTTCAAGTATACTAAGGGGAGGAGGGGCATAGAAAAGAAATAAATAATTAATGATCTTGACCTCGAAGAGTTATATAGTTTAATTAGGGAATAGATTGTGGTCACATTTAACATGACTGAAGAACACTGTAGCAGAAAATGCTACTATTTTGAAATCTCAATAATCATTCTACTTTTTACCTTTCTACCAGAATCCCAATTTTGTTGTTGGCAGCAACCTGCCAACAGATTCATTTGCAACTATGGTGGTTGTGTAATAAAATTCTGCTGAAAGGCACATATGCTGAGATTATGCACTACCTCTTCCTGCTTTCCTTCCTCTTTTTAGTAGAATGCAGACATTATTAGGCTGGAGGTAGAGCAGCCATCCTGGGACCAAGAAGTGACAAGCACAAGGATGAACATCAAATGCCAAGGATAAAGTATAAGGCTATAATAATGAACCTGGAATGTTGAGGACATTGTACATGAGCTGTATCAGCCCTGAGATGCTTAGCTCTAGCCTTTTCATTATATGAGAGGGGAAAAAAAACCCACCCATTTGTTTCAGCCACTGAGGTTGGGTTTTCTCTTACTACTCAAAGCCAAATGCAAACCCCATTGATACAATACTTATGGAGTAGCCTATCCCAAAGTACAAAGGAATATGAAAATGCTAACACCCTAAGAAGGCTTTCTGGAAGAGTTTTTAAGATTAGGTGGACGCTTTGAAGGATTAAAGGAGCAATTTCACATATTCGATAGCAAATGCTAATACAGGGTTGCAATGTGAAATTATCTTCAGGAGAGGAAGACATTTGAGGAAAGCCCATTCTGGAGTAAATTAACATTAGGGGTGTGAGAAGTGGATGTGGCTGTAGATGGGCATCAGAAATCGTGGGGCCCAAGCAGTAACTAGAAAATCTTCCAACCTAATTGGCCCAAAAGGAGGTTGTAGGGGAGTGACCCAGCGAGAATGCAAAGCCCCTTCCCTGGAATCCACGTCCTCATTTATTCTTAGAAATGAATCTATGGTGTGTCTCTGGCAAAGCCTAAATACATGCCATTCTTTTTCATTAGTAAGTTCTTTAAAATCAGTAATGTTTTCTTTAAGGGAAAGCTTTAGCTATTACTAATTTATATCTCATTAAGTTTTCACTTTATTTTCCAGGGTTCAATCTAAGCTGTGTTTTTCATTTAGATTTTAAGCTTCAGACTATATGTAACTGTATTGAAACACCCTAGATAGAGAGGGCGGGCTATTTGAAATCCATAGGTAAACATTAGTTTAGAAGGCTTTGACTGTTGCAAGCCAAACCTTTGAGTGAGGTTTGCCTTAATAGGTCACTTAAGGGATGTCAAGTAGAAATAGACGGTACTGTCATAGGTTACACAAAGCAATTCCTTTCCCATCTTAAGTTTGTAACTCAAGATAAATTAGGTTACTTTTTTTTATGTGTAGTACCTAAGGCAGGCTACTATGTCCGAGAGAATGGAAACCCTAGATCTCATCATTTTGGATGCCATATTTCACAATATTTGATTTTAAATAGGGCCCCAAAATGACATTATAAAGGGTTATGTAGCCTGAGGCGAGCTATCATAGAGACTAAAAATTTAGTAGTTTTCCCCAAAAGTAGCTGGCTGAAAGTATAACATCAGTACCCTATTATTTTCCTTGCATAAAATTAACACATCACAACCAATGGTTATTTTCAATTATGTGGCATCAAATGAGTCTTAAAAGAGATTAGAACAAGATCTGTGGTAGCTTTGGAGAATTCCTGCAATTGACAGTTAGACACAGCATGGTTTCAGATTATGTCAAATCCTACAAAACCATGTGTAGCCTGCTTGGGAGGAGGGATTCTTTTCAATTCCATCTTGTTGGAAATATTTGCCACGAAGTAATAATAATGCCTTTAATATGCAAATGATTATAATTGCATTTATTACACTGTCAAATGCAAGCTCAAATATCGGTTCTTTGTTTTACAACCCAGCACATCACACAAAATAAGAGAAATGATGCTTTCATCATTGAGTTCATAAGAGGAAGAACAAATTCTCTTTTCCTTCAAGTTGCTTTCTTTTTCTCTCAGATGTGTTCTTTCCCCCCAACCTCGAAAAAAAAAAGAGTTTGGCTGATTAATGAGGGATTTTGACATTCAGATTTTCTCCTTAGTCTTCATCTGTATCCCAGTAGTTCTACATGCACACAACACTTTTGCTAAGACAAATTGCACCTTTGAAGGGGACTTTGCAGTAAAGTAACCATATAGCTACCTTTATTCTTATCTATTATTTGATCTTCCTGTGCTGTTTTTATTTCCCATGTGTCTCATTTTTTCCTCATCACTTAAACAGGAATAACGTTTTGTCCCGTTCACTTTTTCAGCAACCTCCACTTCATTCACCTGGGCTCATTTCATCTTCCACTCCTTACTGGAGAGGCCCTTCCTAGGTGCTGTGTTCTCTCCTTCATTAGGCACATGTGGAGAGGTGGGAGGTGGGGGGTGGGAGGTGGGAGGTGGGAGGTGGGAGGTGGGGGGTGGGAGGGGGACGGGGACGGGACGGGAGGGGGGAGGGGGAAACAGTCCCTCTGCAGCTTCAGGGAGGGTTGTTTAAATCTGTGACTTTCAGAAGACATTTCCAGTATGTGGGACTTCTCTATTTTCTCACAGAGATCCTTTTATTCAGAACATTAAATACTTCGTTCTCTTGGCACACCTCCTAGACTCAAAAGATTACAGCCAGTGTCTCCTTTCCACAGATGGATGTGGAGATTGTGTGAGTCACATAGATTATGTGAGTCTGTCCTCTGTTTCTTTGGCTCCCCTATTTGCTCCTGCCAACGTTTCCTGTGCAAAAGGCTTCTTTTCCTTCTCCCCCTGGTGGAAGCAACCACTTACTGACACCAACACCTCATCATTAGCCACACCTTGTTTCCTTGGGTTATTTTTCACTTTTCCATATTCTTCCTTCCATTTACCTATGATAGGTAAATGAGCAGACTTATCATCAATATTGGGAGATTCTGGGCTAAGACATTTTGCTCTTTTTTTTTCTCACTTTTGAATCACAGAGTTCAGACTCTTACATAAGATGCACATCTTGGGAGGGCCACACATTAAACCGGTGTCCGCTATTAACTCTTCTATACTAATTAGATTGTTGGAGGTTAGCTTGTTATCAGTCAGCCTCTAAGGAGTGGGGATTAAGATAAGTTTGGGTGTCAAGGAGGAAGGAAAGGGCCAGTGCCTGGGGTCTTCCCAAGAAGGGTGAAATCTACCTCTTCATGCCACTGTCCTTATGCAAGCTCTTTTTTCAGTAGATTTCCTGGTGTCTATCCCTCAAATTCATCGTCTGCTTTGCAGCCAGAGGGGTCTTTTTATTTATTATTTTTCCTTCTCCCCAAAGCCCCCCAGTACATAGTTGCATATTTTTTTTAGTTGTGAGTCCTTCTAGTTGTGGCATGTGGGACTCAACCTGAGCATGGCTTAATAAGTGGCGCTAGATCCGCACCCAGGATCCAAACCGGCAAAACCCTGGGTGGCTGAAGCAGAGCACGCGAACTTAACCACTTCGGCCATGGGGCCGGCCCAGCCCCCAGGGAGTGGTCTTTTTAAAACTCACATATCCCACTTAGACCTTCAGTGGCTCCCCATTATAAACAGGATAAAATTTTGGCTCCTTATCATAGTCAAGATCCTTCAGGACCTGGCCCTACCACCTGTTTTCTCTATCACACAGCAACGTCTCACTTTGCTTTCTAGTTGTGCAGAATTCTTTCTACTTTCCCTATGCACCACATGTGGTTCGATGCCTCCCTGTCTTTGTGCACCGTGTTTTCTATGCCAACAACATTCTTTTTCTCATTATTTAACCAACTACCATCACCAGCACCTACAATAGAGCCCAGTACATAGTAACTGCTAAAATTGTATTGGTTGAATAACTGAATGAAAGAAGGATTTCTATACATCTGTCAAGACTTGGCTCAGGAATTCCTTCTATATCCACACATCCTTTCCACCAGTCCAAGCTAGGCAGGAACCTTTCCTTGCTCCCAAAGCACCCTATCCTCCCCATCACAACACTTACCATAGAGTAAAGCTGTGAGCTTCTCTAAAGGCAAGGACCATGGTTTATTCTGCTCTGTAATCCTAACACCTGATAAAAGGCCTGGCTGACAAGGGGTGTTCAGTAAATGTTTCTTATACCCAATTCTTATTCTGAAGACTAAGGATCAGCAAATCCCTGGCCAAGTCAAACCTAATTTCTGCTCTTTTAACACCAAGTCAGCCTCCTGAAGTCAGAAGATCTTTTTTAAGTCCTTTTAATAGTGGTCACCATTTTGGATATTAAACTGAGATAGTGCATATAAAGTTGCTTTATGAACCCTAAGATATTAAACTGATGAGCTGCGTTATTATGTATTTTGCACATGTCAAACAAAACTACTCAGACCACTTCCAGTCAAAGCCAGGGCCCTGCACTTTGCTACTTCAGCCTTTCCCTGTTCCCTTTGGTCCCTGAAAACCCTAGAATTCTCCTGCAGTAGTTCAGTACCCAGAAGAAGGCAGGTCGGTGAGGAATTCTCAAAGTAGGGATTACTTGGGAAGAAGAATAGCATTAGATTCAAAATCACTCAGCTGCTGAGACAGCACTACAGACTCCGATTGATTTCAAAGTAACTAAACAGATTCACCAGGTACTCCCAGCATGGTCGCTTCCTTTTAATCCGCTTCCCAGTATTTAAAGGTATAGGATGTCCCCTTCTTTGTCCCTGTGGAAGTCTGGTCATTTTATTTGGGGGCCCAGTTCTACCACAGTGATCCAGCCTGCACTAATGTCAGAGTCATCTCATTTGCTACTAAGACTAGAGTATCTCTCATTTCTAAGAAATTCATTCTGGGCTGTGTGTGATATTAATCCTGTTCTGCCCCTTCCTGCAAACTAGATATTCCTGCTCTGCCTTTAATTTGGACTGGTCCAAGGGGGTTCTGTTCCCTCTCATATTATCTAATGACATATTCTTTTTGTCCTGAATTTGCTCTCTACGCCTTCACAGGGCCTCTCCTTCATGTTCCTGCTCTATGAAGAAAGTCTGAGAAAGTATCCTACAGCCCTGGTCTATGAGAGGGTGGGAGAAGATTCTCAGCCCCACCCATTCCTTTTATCTGAGCAGTCTAGAGTTTTCCACATTCTCTTATTTGGCTAATATAAATCTTACATTTGTATTGTAGATTTAAGAAGGTACCCTTCTTGGCTTCTAATTCACTTATTATTTTTAATATAACAGCTTTATTGATATATAATTCACATAACATACAATTCAGCCATTTAAAGTGTACAATTCAATAGTGTTTAGTGTATTTTCAGAGTTGTGCAACCATTACCACAATCAGTTTTAGAATATTTTCACCGCCCACCAAAAAATCCCCAGACCTATTAACAATCACTCCCTACCCACCCCCCAATCAGCCCCTGGCAGCCAGTAATCTACTTTCTGTCTCTGTGCCTATTCTGGACATTTCATATAAATGGAATCATATATGTGGACTTTTGTGCCTTATTTCATTTAGCATAATGCTTTCAAAGGTCATCCACGTTGTAGCATGTATCAGAACTTAATTCCTTTTTATGGTTGATAATATTCCATTGTATGGATGTATCACATTTTATTTATCCATTTGTCTGTTTATGGACATTTGGTTTATTTACACTTTTTGGCTATTATGAATAATGCCACTATGAACATCCATGTTCAAATTTTTTGTGCACATATGTTTTTATTTCTCTTGGATATACACCTAGGAGCAGAAATGCTAATTCACTTTTAATATTAAGGCTCCAGACTTCCAAACAAATACAAATATCTACTATGTTCCTTTTTGAGATTGAGAGAAGGAAGGCATTGCCACTCCCAGCCTTTAAATCAGTAAACAAAAGTGATTATTAAAGAAAGTTGCCTTTTACCGGCCTTCAAAATAATTAAAGCAAGGTATTCTTGTGTTTACAAGCCCCATGTAATGAGGTAACATTTTTTTTTCCTGCTTATCAAAAGTGAGTGATAACATTTGCATTATTAACCACCTTATTACAAAGTGGTAACACATCCTTCTTCCAGGAAACTATTTTTTTCTCCACATGTAGACAAAGCTAATTAGTAACCAGACCTACAGGCTATAACACATATTCTATATTCTCAGGAATCTGTACAGATTATAATTCTGATGGCGACTGTAATGTCCTGACTTTTATTGTATCCCCGAACAGCAGCAATGGGCTGACACTATACAAAGTAATTTATTTGAAAATGTATTATTTGGATTCTATAAATAGTATGCTATGAATGTGTCATCTTACAGATTTCATAAACCTATCTTCTTCAATTTACTTAAGGTTTTATTGGAATCTAGGAAACCTGTTTTGGTGTAAAGGAAGTAGAGGTACGATCTCTTGGAGGCAGATGTGAGGGTGGGGAAGATAGTGAGTTATAGTTTCTTCTTAAAGAGAGTTTTGAGTTGCCATTTTACAGCCACTAATGGGTTGGAGTTTCTCCCTGAATCTAAGACATTCTTAAAAGAAAGTTTCCTTGATTAGCAAGGAAATTCTCATAGGTCACTGAATGTATATGCTCTTTGGCTCTGTCTGTGAAGCAGGAAAAAAAAAATCAAAACAGTGCATTCATGAGAGATGAGAAGATGACAGCAGCAGAAGCCAACTTCTCAGAGACTGAGACTTTTAAAGACAACAAACCACACTGCTCTTTTAGTTTAAAGCTCTTATTTTTGATTTTTTTTGTGGGGAGAATGTGCGGAATCTTTTCTTTAAATACCAAACATGTATTTAACATATATCTATATGCTTGATCCCCATAAACTGAAATTTCATTTGACTGACCTGAGGGGCAGAAAAAAGGAACATAATGAAAGCCCTTCAGTGAAAGATCTGCAAAATCTGTGCAAAGTAGCAGAATAAGGGAGAAAGAGCAGTGGACTTAAAATCTGGTTCAAGTCTTACCTTTGCCATTCCCTAGGTTTATGACCATGAGTACATTGCTTCACTATTTTGTGCCATAGTTTCCTCATCTGTAAAATGGGGGTGAATAATAATAATACCTACCTCATAATGTTGTGGAGATCAAATGAGGACATGTATATGAAAGCACTATGCAAATGGTAAATCACAATACAAATGTGCGTTTTAAGTAATTTTAAAAAATTCAAATTTTAATGAATGATGATAATAACACATTGTCTTCATAGAAAGGAGATCCTATGATTGCTGGATGAGGTGAAAGGGGAGCCTAGATTTACATGAATTTAAATTTTCATCAGTTAATACATATTACCTTCAAAATATAGGCTTTTGCACTATTTCCCTTTACTTCTTCACAGTAAAATATATGAAATGAAGACACTCAGGTATCAGATCAGTTCGACGTCAATATAGAATCACCAGCCAAGCAGTCAAATCACGTCAAAACACAGTGAAACCAAACGCTGTTTAATTAACTGAGTACTAAAACATCCAAATACTATTATCAAAAGACACACTGTGCTGTCAGGACTTGATTTTAGTTACTCTTTTTGGCAATTGGGTCAGAGTTCAACATTTAACTCTTGTCTGCCAGTGTGGCAGAGAGAGAGCAAAGTGGAGCAACCTCTACGTCCAGGGTCCTGAGGTACAAGCTGGGTCCCAGCTCCATCTGTTTCCACCCGGCACACTGAGGGTTAAAAATCCATCTGTTCAAATATTTCACTGGAGCTAGAAACTGCTTGTTTAAAGGGCCCTCAGGTGTCTTTCTTTCTCTACACAGTGCATTCTTTTTGACGTTTCTTTACTCCCTGATCTTGTTAAACATCTTCATTCCTTTGAGTAAATGAACAGCTGCCTCAGTAGAAAGGAGATCTGCTGTCTGTCTTAGACTGAACTGGGTTGACAGTTCTCAGGCTGCCTCAGCCTTAAGGGAAAGAACTAAGTGGTTTGTCTTTCATGGAGGTTAATAAGCTCTTCTCTTGTTGGTTGGTTCATCTATAACTGCTCAGGCTTTGGCACTCAATCTGTCATGGATTTTCATAAATTATCCTTTTGGTTATGCACTTAGAAACAACACTTGTATTCCTAATATAGCAACCAGAAGTTGAAGTAAATCACCACAGGTGACAAACAGAACTCAAACCATTCACCCCACTATTTCCTTGACCTGTCTTGAAAAGTGAGGAAATGGCAAAAGAATCAAGTGATAGGAATATACTTCATTTGTGGAGAAACAGGGAAAATCTCTGTATTTTTAGGGGACAATTTCTATAGCAAGTATATTTCTAAAGAGATTGTTTTAATTGTATCACTATTTCAAAGTTTGCTTTAGATTTCAAATTGTTAGGAAATCTTTCTAAATTACATTTACTTTCCTGTCTTAATGAAAAGCTGGTCAAATTGAAATAAACCTTTCTATAATGATGGGAACTCTTATAGTGTCCTAGAGCAACTTTATTGTGGAACCGTGGTACCTGTCTCTGGACCACTGCTGTGACTGTTAATGGACAATGACCATGGTCATAGATAGAGATAATGTCCATAGTCATAGATAGAGATGGAGATGGTTTAGGAGATTGAGCTGAAATGCACTGAGTTCTTCATTTATGCCCTGGAAGTATTTTTATTGAAATTACTGCTATGTGCTACGATTTTTGTCTCCATGTGAATTGCCACTGCCTTTTGTTTCCATGTGACTTGCCACTTCTTTTTCTAAGTAGAGTATTCAAGTCATAAGTTGAGAGTTCTCTTAAATATGATAATTATGATCTGGCTAATCAAGATTTTATTCTGGTAGAAAAATCAGGGCATGAGGAGAGAGAGATTGAGATCACAGTAACCAAAATGGTGTCCATTCTATGGGCACATTTACAATGTAGGAGTGTTTTAAGGTCTGCAGATTTATTATAGTGGACAGGAGAAAATTCAGCTAGAAAGAAGACTTCACTTCCTCTATTTTACTGACTGTTGGGGGTGGGAGTAAGATCATAAGCATAAACAATAAAATTGGGATAGTACTCAGAGCCTATATTATTTCAACATATTAGAAAATGGGCTATATGATTACATGACAAATTTTGACTCCTAGAAAAATTATTGTTTCAGGTATATGCTGCTGACTAGAAATGCGTACAATTCATCTTGTAAAAGAGAATTTTCAGCTGGATGACTATCATCTTATTCATAGTTCACTGAATTTACTCCATGGCCCATAAAAATAATAAGGACATTTTTATTAGTAGATAGAGCATTATTCAAGGGGCCACTGCATAGCAACAACTACTTCATTTGTTGTTTACTAAATTATCTAATCAAATTAAATGAGGCATTTTATGTGCCCTGTAATTCATTTAAACAATCAAACATGTTGGAGATTATATGTAAAATCCTGACTATTCATAGGTAGCTCACATGGGCCCTAGTTGAGGGCATTTAAATGTCTAGACGGAAAACTTCTCGATTTCTGAACATCACAAAAATAATTTCATCAATTAATTGTTTATTTACCTCAGTTGAACTCAGACAACTTGCCATCTGTACATTAGTTCTCCTTCAACATGCATTAACACCAGGATTGATTTTGAATAATTATTCCAACTTAGAGTCCTTCTGGGCAAATGTGCAGGTGTCTGTAAAGGGCCAAAATATGAACTGGATCATGTACTAATGATAACATCATCATAATATAGCTAACATTTATTGAACACGTTTTATATTCCAATCACATGACCCATAATAACTTAATTCTGACAACAACCCAATCAGGTAGATTCATTATCTCCTATTTATATATGTGGAAAGTGAAGCACAGGGAGTTAAATAAATTGTCCAATTTTGCACAAGTTCAAAGTGGCAGACCTCAGGGATACAAACTTAGCCAGCCTGACATTAGTATCTATACTCTTAATCACTAAACCATGTAACTCAGCGATGTCTGCATATGATACGGTAGAGCCCCATTACACCAAAATTATTGGTTTGCCCTTCTGTGCTCTTTAACTTCTGTCGCATTTTTTTTTCCTCTCTTAATCTCAGTGCCAAACACCTATTGCCTCCATTTCCTTACCACTCAGGGCATCCTGCATCCTATGCTGATGGCTTCAGTTCCTAAATCTGGCATCTTAGAGGTTCCTATTGATCTCTCAATGATCAGAATCAGGGTTGTTGAGTTTTTTGTTTTGTTTTATCCCTTATTGTGTTTAAGCTGTTGGTTTATTTAACTCGCTTATTTCTTTCTATTGCTCCTGTGTCTCATCCACTGGCGCCTCTTGCTCCCTCTTTTCTCATTCTTCGTTCATTCTTTCTCTTTATAAATGCATCTATAATCATGGCTCCAGTTACTGCCTCTAGGCGGCTTTCTCTCCAACCTCTGTCACTGGCTCTAATCATTTTTACGGGTTCTTTTCTCTCTACCTACCTACTATAGCCTGCCGTGAGCTCAATTAGCCAAAGAACAAACTCATCACCTTCTTTACCAAACCAGTTTGACTCTCCCTTTTTAATTTTAATTGCATGATTCAGCTTCAAAACTCATCTGCTATTCATCCTTCTGATTCCCGTATCTCCTCAATCATCAAGTCCTGCTGATCCTTCTTTTGTAATGTATCTCGCTATTAATTCCTTTGTGTTCCTGGGGCCTGAATATTTTCTAGGCATCATTATCTCTTGCTTGCAAGATTGCAATAACCTTCTAACTGGTCTCCTGGCTTCCATGGTGCTTACCTGCTGATGTCTTTTCTGATTTCACATCCCCATTGCTTGTTTGCGGAGGTTAGGGAGATGGGATACATCCATAATAAACTAGAGTTAAATAAAATAAGTGCCAATAGAATAGTTTGAAGTCAGGGAAGCAAGCTTTCATTGTTGGCCAGTGTAATCAGGGAAATCTTTATGAAGGAAATGGAATTTAGGATTTGTATCAATAAAGAAGACTGAGGGAGGCATTTAAGGTTGGGAAAACCGTGTGAACAGAAGCTCGAGAAGGAAATGTAAGAAAAGTTTGGGGACAGTTGGTAGGCCTGGCTGAACCAGAAAGTTATTGTAGGAAAAATGGGTTGGAAATGTAGCCTGGGCCCTGATTGTAGGGAGCCTTGAATACCGGGCAAAGGAATTTAAAATGTATCCTGTAGAAAATGGATGAGACATGATGAAATTGGCATTTCAGGAAGATGAGTCTGGCAGCTGTGTGTAGGGTAGATTAGTGGGGGGAGAGACTGGAGAGAGGAGGCCTGGTTAGGAGGTTGTAATAGAGTTCAGATGTGAGTTAATGAAGGCTTTCAATAGGATGGCAGTGGGAACGGAACTGATGAGATGGATGCAGATGTGAGAAGCATTATGGCAGGAAATTTGATAAGGTTTTGTGAAAGGCTGAATTTGCCTCCGGAGGTGAAGGGAGGGGAGTGGGAGGGTTGGAGTCCAGATGACCAGGAAACTATCTATCCAAATGTTCCCATCCTTCAAGCTTCAGTGCTTCCTCCTGTAAGAGGACTTGTCCTGAAAGAGCAGTGGGAGCAAGACACCTTGTCCATAACAGATGCTCAAACAGGATTAAGTTGGAGGCCACTCCAGCTGGTAGTGACTTTGCATGCTCTGAAGTCCTAGAGACCTAATGACTGTACTTTCAGTAAGCACATAGCATAAACTGCATGCCTTATGGGCTTTTAATTTGAGAAGCTTTACCTCTACAGTAAGAGAGATCAGGAGCCTCCTGAGGACAGAGACTGTGTCTTGTTTCTTAGATTGCTATCCTACCTAGTCCAGTTCTAGACCTATGGTAGTTGTTAAAAACATTTTCCTTAATTGTTTCCTTCCGTTCTCTCAGGAGGCTTGGATCAGTCATCTTGCAGGCATATATGCCTGTTCATTATGCTGATGAGGATTACAGTTTCTCTCTATTACCACATCTGAACCTCAGGTACTTACGGAGACTTTTAGCATCTCTGCGTCCATAGTCTCTTTGCTTCTTTCAGTGATGTTTGCTGAATTAGATCACATATTTTATGTTTCAGTAGGTGCTTGGTAAGTGTTGGTTGATTTTCTTCTACCATTCCTGGCTGTGATATGGGTTCTGCTTCATAGCCAATGCAGCTTTAACTCCATTTGCATTCTTTAGCAACACTCCAGAAAGTGAATGTTTTTGCACAAATGACAGATTTTGTTGGTTTAATTTTGTAAATTGTTTAAAATTTGGTTCATTTCTTTTCATTTTCAAAATATTTTCTATTCAAGTGAACTATATGGCTCCTCATCTCTGACGAGATTTGCTATTGCCTGAAAAATACACTTTGCTTTATGATCCTAATATTATAAAGCAACCAGGGAATGGAATTTCTCCATAAACAAACTATTTATTTGATCTTGAGACTCTTCCCCACTAACTTTCCCTCATATACTGATGCCGATTTCTACAGATAAGTTTAAATGTTACTTTAAATTGATAAGATTGATACAATTTATATTGATAAGATTTAATGTATTTGACAGTAATTCCCATTAGTGGAAATTGTTATAGAATTTCTCTGTTATGGCTAAAATTTTAGATCCCTGTATTCTAATGCCAGGTCTTCCCTTAAGTGCTGTGAGAACTTAGGCAAGACACTTCACCTTCCTGGGTTTCTTTTTCCCCATCTATGAAACCAGCATGTTTAACTGGATCACCTTCTATCTTAGCATTATTTTTGGCTTCAAGTTAGCTCAAGGAATAAAAAGGCTTTCTTTTTTTTTTCTTGAGGAAGATTAGCCCTGAGCTAACATCTGCTGCCAATCCTCCTCTTTTTGCTGAGGAAGACTGGCCCTGAGCTAACATCTGTGCTCATCTTCCTCTACTTTATATGTGGGACACCTACCACAGCATGGCTTGCCAAGCGGTGCCATGTCCGCACCTGGGATCTGAACCAATGAAACCCGGGCTGCCGAAGTGGAACGTGCAAAAATAACTGCTGCATCACCGGGCCGGAAATTTCAGGGACTTGTAGGACTCTTAAGAACAGGTTCTGCCCTAGCATACCCAGACTTTATTAAAATTGGAAATGGAGGGAAAAGCCATCAGGATTGGAGGTTACTTTCTCTCAGGATCTGGCTAATTACAAAGCTAGTTTGACTGATCTCTCTCTCTCCAGAATTCTTCTCTTTCTGCCGCTGCTAGCTTCCTTGTAGCTTCGGCTTACACACGGCCCACTAAAGATCCAGCCCTAAGTTTTCCATGACCTTCTAACTCAGCCCTCACAATTATCAGGCTCATCCTTTCAATTTCTAATTGCAAAATTCGAGAGGGAAAGTGATTGGCCCAGGTCATCTTTTAAGCCAGATCTCATAAGTCACAGGTTACCGGCCAGCCTATAGAATGAATACATTTGAGTCAAGTGTCTACAGTGCTCCAATTAGTTGTGGCCTTTGAGGGTGGGAGGTTGGTTCATGTGGAACGAAAATGAGAGTTAAGGACAGCAGAAGATATATTCCAGAAAAGCGTGCGGACAGGCAGATAGGTCCTCTGAAGTGTACCTAATACATCTTCCATCACTGAAATTCTATGAATCAAAAGTAAGTATCATTTCTTATTGAACAACAAAAAAGATAGTGTTCTGACGGGTAGCATTTCAGAAATTAACCAGCAGATGGGAGAGATTTTGGTTGTTGTTATTGCTAAAATGCACATTTTGCTGTAAATGTAAGGTATACCTCAAGCTGTTAATTACTTATCTTTTGGGTGGATGAGTTTTAGCTTCCATTTTGCAAAAAAGGTTTTGTTTGAGAGGTGAGAACATGGACTCCTTGAGGGCTACTATCAAGTAATTTACAAGGAAGCAGAACTATGGGGCGCTGACAAAAAGCTTCATCTATAGTTAAGCGCTTTTTCATCTTTTCTTCAAAGTCTAGGCAAGGCCCTGAATACAGCATCTCAGTCTTAACGTATCCAAAACTGAATTCTTGATGCTCACCTTTCCCTCATGTGCTCCCTGTCACTTCTTTTCTCTCAGTAAATGGCAATCCCATTCATTTTGACTCCGGCATAAAACCTAAGGGTTATTCTTGGTCCCTCTATTTCTGCCACATCCCATGTTCAATTCATCACCCAGTTCTTCAAAATACATTCCAGATTCCATCATCTCCTCCATTGCTGCCTTGCTAGAGAAACCATTATTATGTCTTACTGGGGTGACAGCAAGAGCCAGTGTGATTGCCTGCCTTTGGCTATGTAAAGAGATAGGTAAAGTAGATTTTTAGGAGGCAGCTTGAATAGGAAAAAGAACTCTAGAATGAAGAGTTACATGATATGGGCTCTGGTTCCATCTCTTCCATTAATTAGCTATGCAAACTGGAGGAAGTCACTTCACCTCTCTGTAACATGAAGGGGTTTCTAAAGATCTTTTTCCCTCTCAGCATTGTGTTACCCCACCATACCTGCCCTCATCACCTTGCTTCCAAATCCCCTATGGTGCTATCTGGAGGGACTCTCCCTTCAGAGTCACCCAGTGCTCCAAGCTGGTGGTTGTGCAAGAGGGAGTTCTACTATTTATAGCATTTACTGTGTACCAGGAATTATACTGGGTGTTTTACATACATCATCTTGTTTAAATCTCTCCACAACTCGATGAAGTGAGTATTTTTCTTTTTTTGAGGAAGATTACCGCTGAGCTAACATCCACCACCAATCCTCCTCTTGTTTGCTGAGGAAGATTGGCCCTGAGCTAACATCCGTGCCCATCTTCCTCTACTTTATATGTGGGATGCCTGCCACAGCATGGCTTGATAAGCGGGGCATAGGTCCACACCTGGGATCTGAACCGGCAAACCCCAGGCTGCTGAAGTGGAGCACATGAACTTAACCGCTCCGACACCAGGCCGGCTCCATGAAGTGGGTATTATTTTATGCCCATTTTGGAGATGAATAAACTAAGCACTAGAGACATTAAACTTCTTACCCATTATAAAGCTAATAAGAGTTAGACCAGGCTTTTCCAGGCTGTTTGTAAGAGGGAATATTTTTCCATTTCTCTACTGCCTGAAGATCAGTGGGAAGTTCTGACTGTAAAGGTCCAGAGTGCAGGTCGGGAAAATGTCAAGTGCTGACATTATTCCCTTTCATATTGAGAAGCCAAGAAAGGTAGAAATGTCTATCTCCTCTTAAAGATTCCTCCTAAGAGTCTTGCTCTGCCTCCTCTACTACGAAAATAAATTAAAAAAAAAAAAAGAAAATGGAAAGAAGGAAGGAAAGGAGAGGGAGAGAATGGGAGAATGAGATAGGACAATAGTTAGGCTTGCCCTGTACCAAATGCCCTCTGGGACCTTCTTTTCTCTTTAGGAATAAACTAATCTGTACTAACTTGGTGGCAATGGGCTAAAAGGTTCTGCGTCTCATAAATTTCCAAATGGGCCTTCTGGAAACATTGCTTTCAGGCAAAGACATTACCATAATGGAAGGGGAATTTTATGTGCCAAAGCTGGGCAGTGGAGGAGCCATTTGGGGACAGACATATGAAGTACTTTGGGCAGATTGCTGCTCTTCTCACCAAAAAGATAGCTGTTTCCTCTGCTTTCTGCAAGCCTGGCCATGCTCTCTGACATTTGGTTTAACCCGATACCTGAGGACAGGGATTATTTTGCCCTCATCTTAAAATCACAAACTTTGAATTCGAAGAGACCTTAAAGTTCATGTAGCCCAAGCCTCTCATTTTTCATGAGAGGAAACAAACCGCATGGGTTAAGTCGCTTCCCTACGGTTACTCAGTTAATGATTACATAGAGCTGGTTTAAAGAGCCAACATACATTTTGTTGGTGGTGGCGCTGTTTGTAATGAAAATGATTGGTTTCACAGAACATAATCTGCTGGGGCCTGACCTAGTGGTCCAACCTCAGGCCCATGCTGCTTTGAACATTTGCTATTAGAGTCGAAAGAAAGCTTTTACCAACTTCCGTCACCTCTGTTCCTCCTTTCCCACAAAAGTTGGCATTGAGGTTCAATAGAACTGTCAAACTTTCTTTGCAGTTCATTCCCAAATATGTGATTCAATTCCAGGGTTCTCGTGGATGACTCTGAGAGAGGTTGTTGTTTTAATGACCCATTGGTCACTGCATTCATTCCACAGCCCAATACCAGCAGATATGGAAATTGTCCTGCATTCTGGATGCATTCTACTGCATTATTTTTGTTATACAATATGATGAAATTTTATAAATGTGTTTACCCCACATCCAGGAATGACTGCACACTTTAGGGGCAGTGCTACCACTCAAGAGAAGAAGTGAGAATGGATTTAGAATGCTGTATATTTTAATTGCTGCTTATACCTTTAGGGGACTTCTCTATTTCAATTGTGTAAGTGCTCTGAAAAGATTTTCTGAATATATATATATATATATATATATTAAAATATTATATGTGTATATTCAACCTAGTTTATCCATCTGGCCTTCATTTCATCCTTCTCAAAACTAGTCATCTGGAATTTAAAACATGCCATAAATCTAAGAGAGAAGAAGAGAGGGAGGGGCTGATGGAGGTGGTGTTGATTGAGATTGATTGATTAATCTGAGATCACCAAAAATGCACCTAGGTTTCCCATTCGCTTTGGTTTCAAACTGGAAAAGTCTTAACCAGTTACTTAATTCATCCAAATATAAGAAAGGAAACTCAACAGAATATTGAATTGAAAATTTGAGCTCCTGGTCCCAGACATGAAACTATTTGAAATGATCCAATGTGTATTTTGACCTCTAGATGTTACCTGATAGGTAGACTGTGCTCCCTTTGAATGGTGCATGGTTAAAATAACTTGCTACTTGAGGCATTAGCCTGTTTTAGAAAGTTCATCAACAAATTACTGTATTTTTCTCATTTACTTGAATTTAAAATTCGATTTTGGGTAATAAGATATGAGACAAATGGCTGTAAAAACTGTACAGTATAAATTGCTCCAGGTGATGGTGCCATAGTAAAATTATTATAGGCAGATTCAAGATGCAAAAATTATTTATTTGACAGCAAGCAGAAAGTTAAATTACTCAGAGACTGTGTACACGTGCTTCTATAATTGCTCATATATTATTATGGTTCATGCTAAAATTCATCCAGTTTGTCTATACCACATGGTTTTTTATTTTAAATAAGAAAAATGCAAATTGTTAGGAATTGGAAAATGCAATCTGTATTATAAAATAAATACTAACATTGGAACATTGCAATTTGTGTGCAACTTTTTCATTTGTTATCACCTATCTGTCAAAATCTTCATTTCATAACAGCTTTTAATACCACATTGCTTGCAAACCTACAAGAGAAAAACCTGACACTGAATCTCACTAAAAATTTGCCATAAATTAGAGTTCATTATAAGGTGGGTATGCCTTGGACCCTCTCCAAGGGGATTTAGTTACTCGATGGCATAAGGTACTTTCGTTTAGTATAATATGGCTTTCCTGGCTCTGTGTTACGGGAGGCTTCAGCAGGCTTATCTCTGCATAGCTTCTTGAACTGAGTTTTATGATTGGAATAAATATCCTTAGCTCAGGAATAAATGTCTAGTTGTTCTACCCAGTCCATGTCCATTCACAATTGTTAGCTGATGCTATAAGTACAGAGTTATATAACAACATAAACAATTTAGTTGTGTTACTTATGCTACAGTGGCAAGAGCATTGGCTGTGGAGTCAAGAATGGGGCTTTGACTTACTGTGTGATGTGAGTAAGTTGCATAGCTTCTCTAGGCCTCAGTTTCCTACATAACTTGGCATAACCATCTACTCTGGCTACTACCCATGCATCCTGGGAGGAAGAAATACAATTCCTGAGAAAATGCTTCATGAATGTAGAATGCAAGGTATTTCTTTTGCTGCTGAAATGAAGATCAACTGCTTCACAATATTATTCAGAGTGTGTGTGGCCAGGGACAACTCTGGAATTTAGGAAGCACTCAAATCAGGCACAAAAGTATTCCAGGGCATGTTTTATATATAGTGGCCACAATTGTCTGAAGAGAGAATAAACACAAATCTCATTATCTCTGTGTTTGAAATGATATTAGGACAAAGATGTTTCATCCGTTATTTCATGTAACTGAATTATGATGTTTTTAAAAATACTTAATGAGGTAAACTTAATGAGTGCTCTTTTACACACACACACACAAATTCATACTTATGAAAATGTGCACACAATGCTGTGTAAGGCGGGAGAATTGGGCACTTGTCTTGGAGTTCCTTTAACCTCTAGATCAGGTGTTGGCAAACTGTGGCCAAGGGGTCAAACGTGGCCCACTGCTTGTTTTTATAAAGTTCTATTGGAACACAGCCGTGCTTAATTATTTATACACTGTCTATGGCTGCTTTCTCATTAAAATGGGAGCATTGAGTATTTCTGACAGACAGTATGGCCTACAAAGCTGAAAATATTTATCATCAGGCCCTTTACAGAAAAAGTTTGCCAACTCCTGCTCTGGACATTGCAGAAAAGGCTGCTCAAAAGCCTCTCCCCCTTTTCACATGAAATGAACCCTTTTGCCCTGATGTGCACCAGCTTTTTAGGGACTTATTTTTGCCTAATGAAAAAAGCTACAGGCATAAGCTGACAAGGCTCTTGCTTTTGGTTCCTTCTAATTGCTTTTCTAGCCTTTCCCATATAGCCAATAAGAACAGTAACTAATCTTCACTAACTGGAGTTCCCTAGAAAGTTTGGAAGATTTTATTTTTCATAGAAGTATTGTAGGGAGGTAAACCATGTTTTCTAGAACCTTTGATATACCTCTGATAATATATCATGCATTTTTCACATTGAATTAGCAGCACCTGCAAGTGTGTTACACAGTAAATACCCTCTGTGCTTTCTACTCTGACTCTGGGAGCTCCTATCATTTCTGGATCCCCAGATCTCGCAAGTGTTATGTCCAAATCACACCCCATTTTTAAGAAGATGGTCATGTCAGGTTCAGGAAAGGGAGAACTGCTCACAGTCCTGATCCAAGGTCCTTTCCTACTTGTACTTGTCCATCACGTCACTGAGCTTTATTTAAAGGCCTGCCATTTGATTAAGACTCCACACGCCCCACCTGAATTCTAAAGAGAGTTAAGAGAACTCCTCCAAAGGTTTCAAACTCTATACAAGGTATCCAGGAAGCTGATGAATCAGACATTTGTTGTAAAGAGTTGAGGACATTCATGTCTTCCTGTCAACAGCTGAAGGTGGGGAAGAATAACCTAAAAGGATTTTAAATACTTTTGAAAAACAAAACAGAAATCTTGTATTATATTGGAATTCACTAATCCCTAGCTGATGGCAGATTGCCCAGTAATCAGGCTGTGCCTCAAAGCAGTGACTGATTGAGTTCTCATATCCTCCTTTGGATGAGAGATGCTGGTAAGATTGAAACTGGCCTCAGCTGATCCCAAAACTTCCCATTTTGGATTATGGGTAAGTGTGTATAGAGTGACCAATTTGTCCTGGTTTGCCCAGGACTGTTCTGGTTTTAAAACTGCAAGTCCGATGTTCTGGGAACCCTTCAGTCCCAAATAAACTGGGACATGTTGGTCACCCCAGGTGTGACTATTGGATAAAATAACAGCTGAACTCTAGACTCTGTGCAAATAAATGAGAAAAAGATAAGTAATCAAATTCCAGTGAGTGGCATAAGTGAGATCTTCCAACAAGCAAAATGAATAAGACGAGGACAAGAAATCTGTTGGGTTATTGCAATAGATAACATGCTATAGAGACTTCCTGGCTTAACCACATCCTCCCTTAAGTACTTTCAATTCACGTGCTGCCTCTGCTATGGATTGGCACTATAGCAGTGCTTAAAGCCTCAGTCTTGGGAACTGGACAGTGTGGGTTTAAGTCCTGGCTATACCACTTAATAAGCTGTGTGACTTACTATTGAACAAAGATTAGAAGGGGTTAAGACTAGAAGTATAGAGATCATTTATGAAATTATTACCATAGTTCAGGTAAAAAGATTGTGAAAATGAACCAAGGTGGTAGAAATGGGAATAGTAAAGGGGTGGATATATAAACAATGCTAAGGAGGTAGAAAGATTGACCTTGGAGAATGAGAGAAAGCGAGGAGTTAGTGGCTTATTTAACCTCTCTGTGTCTTCATTTCACTATCTGTAAATAAGGATAGCAATAGCTAACGTGTAGGGTTTAGGGAAATATTAAACAAGTCATTACAAAGCACCCAAAACAGCACCTGGAACTTAGTATGCACTTGCTGTTAGCCGCTATTATGGTAACATCTATATCCTGCTTTATTCTTCTTTGCACGTATCACCATCATGTGGGTGTCTGATAGGCACCTCCAACTTAATGTGTTTAAACTCGAACTCCTCATCCTTGTTTCCAACTGTTCCTCCTCCTGTGTTTGCCTATTCAGTGAAGGAAGAAAGTTACCTGAGTCAGAAACCTTGAACCATTCTTGAATCCTTCCTTTCCTTCACCCTCCACATCCAGGCAATGATACTTAATACTCCCTAAATATCTAATACTGACCACTTATTCGTTCTTAGATTTATATGTTCTTCATTTATTATAAAACATTTATTGGGTGTCACCCATTGTGCTGTAAAATTGGGAGCTTGGTAGTACTGTCAATCCAGTGGAAACCTGGCAGCCACTAACACCTGCGTTTCCCTCATTCTCCAAGGCCAATATTGCTTATATATCCATCCTCTCTACTATTCCCTTTTCTCCCACCTTGGTTCATCTTCACAATTTTTTTACCTGAACTATGGTAATAATTTCATAAATGATCTCTGTGCTTCTAGTCTTAACCCCTTCCAATCTTCGCTCAATACTACTACCAGAATGATGGTTGTAAAAAATATTCTGAAGATCCTTTGATGGCTCTACATAGCTTTCAGGGTAAGTTTCCAAATTCTTAGCTTACTATACAAAGCCCTTTTATGATCTGTCTCTTATTTACCTCACTGGAATCTTCTCCTGACATTTACCCATATGTCCTAGCCATATAGAACTACTTGAAATTTCCTGAACTGGTCACATTGTTTCAGGCCTCCATGACCTCATATGTGTGGTTTCCTCTGTTTGGAATGTCATTTCCTCTGTAGGCATCTAGCTATTGGCTCCTCATTCTTCAAAACTTAGTTTAAGGGTCACCTTCTCTGCGAAGCCCTCCTTGACCTCCTGATCTGGTTTAGCAGCTCCCAGGACACTTCCTTCCTCTGTGGTATCGCACTGAAGAGACAGTATGCTTAATGGTTAAAAGCATGGCCTCAGGAGCAGGCCCCTTGGATTTGAATATTGGCTCTCACACTTACCAGCAATGTGGCTTTGGGCAGGTTACTTAAGCCTCAGTGTCCTTGTCTGTAAATTGAGGAAATAATAATCATAGAACCTACCTCAAGGGGCTGTTATGAGGATTAAATGAGTTAATACATATAAAAAGCTTAGAATAGTGCCTGGCACATGGTAAGCACTTTGTGTTACTTATTAATATCATTATTACCATAACTGTTTATTTAATAATCCCACTGGATTATAAGCTTCCTGAGAGAAGGGCCATGTATTAATTTGACAGTATAGCCCCAGGGCCTATCCTAATGCCTGACACATAAGTGTTCAGTAAATGCTTGTTGAAAAATGAATGAGTGAAGAATGAATAAATGAAATAAAGAAATGGAGAGCTGAAATGCCTTCCACCACCTAAGCAATTAACATCCCAACCCACCAAGCTCCATTTAGCTTCATCTACCTGGAAGAGGCAGAGGCTAATGGCTGCAGCGGGCCCTTTCCTTCTGCATATGCAGTATCTACTGTGCTATTTGGGGGAAAGTATGCAAGCTTAGCTGCATTTTCAAATGCCAGGAATTTCCGCCTTTACTATCACTTTAAGCCTTGGGAATATAATTAAAGAATGACACCATCCCGTATTCCAAAATTGAAGTCCTAGCAAAATTGCAAAAGAAAAAAAGGGGAACAGCCTCTTAATCATGGAGCTAGCTGTGCTCCATCCCACTCATTCTGTTACTTCCAAAAAAAGGACATTCTCCTACTCGCCGCAAGACAAGCCAACAGTTGAGAGGCAAGGTGGTAGGAGAGAAAGGGCATTTATTAAGCGATGAGCTACCAGGTCAGAAGGTGGGGGGACTAATGTCCAAAAGAGCTGTCTTACAGAACAAAGACTCCAGACCAGTTATATAGGGGCTGGTCTCCGGGTCGGGGAGGCATCCATTTTTAGTTCCTGATAATCTTTTGTTTTACTGTTTATGTATCAGAGACTGGAACAACACCTTAAACGCTGATTTAGTTTAAAGATAATAACAAAATCTTTAATATGTATAATAAAGATTACTGTTTATGTGAGTGCAGCCAACAGTTCTAGACACTTGGAGAGATGATTTTGAGAATTCGCCTGATTGCAGATTAATCAGAAAGCACGTGAACCAGGATGACTGACAGCACAGTAAGAAGAACATCTCTGCTTCACATAGCTGGAGACAGGCTGACCTAGATTTGAGACTGTACAGTCACACAAGAGAAGCCTTCTTGATGACGTTTTTCATGGGAAGTGGGGAGGAATCTTCTATTTGATTGACAACTCTTTTTTAATTAAGACTTAGTCCAAACTCACTGCAAGATCATTTAAAAAAATGCCGTCAAAGGTTACCAGCCTTTTTATGAATTATTACCTTACTTCTGTCCATTGCTATTTGTCATCATTACTACTCTGGGATTTGATCTTGCCTTTCTTCACCCAGCTACCCAGGCAAGCAGTGTGCCATCTTCTTTCACCTCTTGTCTGAACATACAATCAAAGAGTCCCAGATCGCCCACCGAAGCAGTGAAACAGCTGTTTGATATTCAGATGAGGTGGGGGAAGGGTTGGCCCAGCATTGTGTGATGAAGAGGTGGGAGTATTTATCATTTTATGACCAATGATTTTCTGGCTCCCCCCGAGGGGCCTCTTCCTAAGGAATGATTCCCTAACTCTGTGAGCCAGCTATATGGGCTGAAACAAAATTTTCAAGAGATAAATATTACTTGCATTCAGTCAGTCTTATATTTCCTTCTTCAGACCCACTTCTCACAGACTTGCTCCAGCTGCAACACCACACTTTTGGACTGTCGCTAATGACAGCAAAGTATCTGCTCGATTTGGTGGATTCAGTCAGTCCGGTGGTCAATCACTTTGACAGGAGATGACAAACAAACATGATTCTGTGAAAACAGATTTGGAAGGGTTGCAGACATAACTGAGAGAGTGTGGCACTGCCCCACCCCATCCCCTTGACACATACACACACACAAACATAAGAGCTTCCAGAACAAATTTGCCTGCAGTAGAAGTGGGGCAACTCCATCGCAAACCCATAAAGCTGGGGAAGTGTGTCTTCAGGAAAGGCAGTGAAAGAACATGCACTTTGGAGTAAAGACACTGTTTTGCCACTTTATTATTATTGTTATTAGTAGTAGTATTAGTGCGTATAGAGTGTTTACTAGGCACAAGATCTATTTTGGGTGCTTTATATAATTTACATTTCATTCTCTAGTGACCCAGGAAAAAGGTACTATTGTAATCATATTTTATAGATGGGGAAACTGAGGCACAGAGAGGTTGCCCTAATTGCCCAAAGTCATACAGCCACAATCAATAGCAGATCCTGAATTCAAACATAGGTACATGTAATTCCAATTCCTAAATTATTAACATTTTTCCTCTTCTGCTCCTCTAACAGACATGTGACTGTGGGCAAGTAATTTAATCCCAAGTTTCCCAACCAGTGTGCCACAAGTAGGCTACAGGGGTACCACCATTTTGATCCCTCAGCTCTTAGCTGGCCAGTAAGGCCTGGGATGGCCAGTTACTTTGAGCTGCTAGAAACCTTATCATTTTATCCCAATGAGCAATCGCATTTTATCATTTTGTATGTGTAGAAAGACATGAACAAGTTTAGGCTGTACAATTTAACTTCTGTGAACTTCAGTGTCCTCATCTACAATGTGGGGCTAATTGTATTTATTTGCTAGGCTTTTGGTGAGGATTAAATGAGATAATGTACAGAAGTCACTGTATTAGTCAGGGTTCTCCAGAGAGTATCTATCTATCTACTTATCTATGTATCCCTAGACTGCCCCTATAAATATATATAAATAGATTTATTATAAGGAATTGGCTCATGTGATTATAGAGGCTCACAAGTCCCAAAATCAGCCGTCAGCAACCTGGAGACCCAAGAGAGCCGATGGTGTAAGTTCCAGTCCAATTGCTGGCAGGCTCAACCCAGGAAGAGCTGACGTTTCAGTTTGAGTTCAAAGGCAAGGAAAAAACAATGTCCCAGCTCAAAGCAGTCAGGCAGGAGGAAATTCTCTCTTACTCAGGGAAAGGTCAGCCTTTTTGTTCTATTCAGGCCTTCAACTGATTGGATGAGGTCCACCCAAATGAGAGAGGGCAATTTTCTTGACTCAGTCTACTGATTCAAATGGTAATATCATCCAGAAACACCCTCACCGACACACCCAGAATGGTGTTTAACCAAATGTCTGGGCACCCCATGGCCCAGTCAAGTTGATACATATAATTAACCATCACAGTCACCCAGCATGGTGTCTAACGTGTGGTAAGGACTTAATCAAACATCCCTTCCTTCAGGTTCCCTTCCTCCACATTTACAACAACTCTATCCAGTAAGTAGGGCTAGTATTTCCATTTTCCAGATAATAAAATCAAATTAAACCCAGATATCCTCAAGTGCTCTTTTAACTATAGCATCTAACCTTCATGCCACTCTTTGGTAAATGACATGACTTACTAAGGGCAAGGGAACACCTAAGGGTCAAGTACTCCTTCCCTTTTTCCTTCTCTACTTAATCAAAACTATCCATCCAGGGTCCCATTTTCTCAATAGATTTGTGTTGGATGCCGATAGAGAGTAATGGGATACTCCCTATCAGATAAAGGAATAACATGATAAAGGAAAACAGATAAAGGAATCCATGCTCATATATAATAATACTTTTTCTGCTAGGACGTTTGTCACTCCTTCTAGGGAGCAAGACATTCTGATTCAGTAAAATGGCATGATTACCAAAGACTCTAAAAGGTGACACAAAGGAGGTAAATCCCTTTGGTTGGGAAGCCTTTCAGTGCCTCTCAAACTGAACAAGACCTGCTAGATGGCAGTGGTGGTGGTGGTGGTAGGGTTCTGCTTTTCCTCTAAAAAACTGAGCTGGTCCCCGGGCACAGTCAGGAAGAGCAACAGGAATTGTACGCTGCAGCTTTGAAAGTCAGCAGACACCAATGAGGTGTCCACCTCTGGTTCCCTCTCGCAACCACCTCATAATATTGAAGTCAGTGTCATGGAGGACAATAAACATGTAGCCATAGCTCCTGCCTTGTTACGAAAAGTTTCCATGCAGCTTGCTAATAATGACCCCATCCAAAGAGATGTATAACAAAGGGAGATAGTCTTTTGAATCTTTCTATTTATCATTTGGAAAGCAGTGTGCAAATATGATAACAAGAAAAAAATTACAAACGAGTATATTAAAGTATAACATCTTAAGGGGTGATTATCAGGATAATGAGTTAAATTATCATTGCCAGTGTGAATTGAATGATCACTACTATTATACATTATTTCTAAATAATATAAATTATCATTCCTAATGTTAAACATTATTTCCAATAGCATAAATTATATTACTGATAAGAATTATCACTGCTAATGTTATAAATCAAATTGTATTTACTATCACTACTATTAACAATAACTAATACTTATGGAGTGCATACTAGGTGTTAGATACTGTGTGTTCTAAATGCCTGACATGTATTCATCATTAAATCCTCACAATGACCCTAGGGAGTAGGCACAGATATTATCTGTTTTGTTGATATGGACCCTGAAGCACAGAGAAACCCAGTTACAGCATTGCAGGCGTGGTAACTCGACCTAGTTCCAGGGCCCAAGTCCTTACCCCCGTGCTGTACTACCTGTCTCGAAATTTCTTTTCTAGACTTTTCTAGCATCTCATTCCATTTCAGAATCTGTCGGAATTAGGCAAAGAGTAGTGTAAAAGGTCCTAAAGGACCTGGCGTTTGTGAGGGTTTGGATAAAGCCCTGCCCCTTTAATTATTTTTTTTTGAAGTAGGGTTCACAGAAGTCCAGACACTGGCCAGAAGTCACAGTATTAAGCAAGGCATAGCTGGAGACTGGGGCTGGGTCTGGAGTCCCCAGCTTAGCAAGTGACAGGCAAGGGGAGAGCATGGTAGACTTACCCTAGTGATGTTAAGCTCATATTCCTTTGGGAGTTATTGAGCCAGCACAACTGAGATAAGAGAGACAGGAGGACTTCAAGAAGGAAGTTTAGGTTTCAGAAGGGTCTGAGACCCTCTCTCAGGCCCTTCCTCTGCTGAAGAAAGGATGTTCAAGTCTCCTGGGAATTTACCCTTTTGACCTTGGAATTCAAACAGAATAGCCCCATCTGATGAGGAGAGCTGTGTTATCTCTGAAGGCAGACCAGGTTCCCAGCAGGTATCCCTGGACTATCCCTACAGAGCCTGTGACAGAGACCTCTGGGGCCCATGGTGAAAGGAGGTTCCCGGGGAAAGGTCCTCCCTCTGGAATCACCCACATCTGATGTGCAGTCTGAATTCTGTGCACGTGAATGGAGAAGACACACATATCGCTAAAGATGGTCATATACGGGATGGAGGAAACAGGACTGCAGAAGTCAGGAGGAAGGCAGGAGTCATGGCAGGTGGCAGAGGCAATGGGGCTCCCCCCAGTCCAGCTTGTTCCCCATACTCCCTTTGTCCCCTCACCCCTCCATCCCCCTGCAGGATAGAGGATAAGGCTAAATTTGTATTTTGAAGGGTAGTCTTTTTCCATTGCCCTGTATTTTGGGGGTCTGTGGAAGGTGATCTAGCCTCCATCATAGGTTAGGGAGCATTTCTGGGGACATTGGTCCTGATTTCCCCATCTGTTCCTGTTTAGGCTGCAAGCCTGCTAAGCTCAGTGCTAACTAAAATAGTGAAAACCTCTGTGCATATGTATGCATGCTGGTGGCCTGGGAAGGCCCTGTTTAGCACACTCCCTCTAATGTCTACCCCAATCCACCTGGCATTCCTACCTGCTGATATCTGCCTGGGATGCACAGACTCCAAAGGGTGGAGGCTCGCGTTGGGGAAACAGGAAATGCAGGTGATTCACGCTTCAGGAAATCTTTCCAGACAATGTGAGAGTCAAAGCCCAGATCTCTGAATTCAGCCCCTTCTCTGGCTTAGAGTCCATGCTCTGGATGGAGTAAGAACAGAGAGAGCAGTTTGGAAAAGGAAAAGCACCAAGAGTGAGGGGAGCAGATGCAAGAGAGAAGGAAGAAGTGAATGAGGAGTTGAGTTGGGGCGGGGGAAGATTTGTCAGTGGTGGCGGGTATTGTCAAGGTATGCTTTTTTGGTAAATTTTATTGAAGTATAGCTGCTGGGGGAGGCTCTTGTGCCCCCATGCATCTTACTGGGTATGCCAAGAATGAAGGCGCTGCCTGTTCTTTACCTGGGCCATTTCTCAGGCTTGTGTTTGCAGCATGCAACCTTGAGGGATGAGGTAACGTCTCCCTCAGGACAACGAGTGGGCTCGTTTACTGCTTGCTACAAACTGGTAGGTTCCCCAAGCTTAGTGTTCCTCCACTGTGATGCACAAACAGCCACCTGGACTGCTCTAAGTCACTCCCGTGGGACTTGGGGGACAAGGGGCACCTATGCAAATATGCTGATGTTCATGCTGCTTGCTGTCCCACAATTAATAATATCCCTTGTTTCTGACCCAGAAGTTGTATTCTTTTACCAGCATCCATGAAACAGTAACAGGCTAACTTATTAGCTTGTAAGTAGGGTAAAATCAAATCTCAGATGTGGCAATAACATGTACAGGTGGATGTGCATATTTTAAATGTCCAGCTTAAGGAATTTTCTGAAGTGAAGACACCTGTGATTAAGCAACCAGATCAATAAACAGAATCTCACCAGCACACTGGAACAGCCAGGAGTTGATGGTCTGGGGAGAGCTGAGGATCTTAGGGAAGATGATCCTCTTTGGAAAGGAAGCAAATCATGGAGAGTCTGGAGTCAGGTGTGAAGCTGACAGCTGGCATCTATGAGGATCTTGTCACAGTTCCCAGGCCTCTTGGGTTAGGCAGCTGAAATATGTGGCATTGTTTAGCTGATGGGGTGATTCATGTGAACGTCCACTCACAGCCACCATTTGTCACTGGCTTTGCAGAAGGAGGTTGGGCAAGAGAGGCAGAGCAGCACCTGTGGATGGAAGGGACACAGCACTTCCCCTCCCACCTCCTGTCCTTCTCCTTCCTCCTGAAAAGAGAAAAGCAACAGGGACCCGAGGAGAGGCAGAGGGACCAGGGACAGCTGGAAGTCACAGGGAGCAGCCCCTGAGGCTCAGGAACACCCAAAGAGGGCACATTCACAGAATCGTCACATCCTTTCCAGCAGCCCCTGTCTCAGCTAAGCTTGAAGGGAAGTGCACCATATTGCATTTCTGAGAAATGCATAGCCCCAACCCTCAAAGGCCCTGGAGTATGGTAGAGACTATGCCAAGAGGGTCAGCACAGTGTGCCCCTGGACAAGGATATCCTGTGGTTGACCAAACATCACCAGAAGACCAGGATGCCCTGGGGCGAGGAGAGAATCTGCTGTACTTGGCAATCCTGGGAGGACTGCTGGAGGAAACTCAGTGGGAAAATTATATTGTGGAAGGCCTGAGGGCCAAGAATTTGAGCGGAGTAAAGGCAGCAAGGGCAAGAGGCTGGGAACATTACATTATGGACAAAACCAGTCATCCTCCTGGAGTGACGAGGAGAGGAACTGATTTGTGAGGCCTCCTCAGAGCCCTGATAATCTGTGACGGCAAAGGGAAAGTGGTAGGGATTAAGAAATTATATTAGTGTTCTATCTCTGCCATTACAGATTATCACAAATTTGGCAGCTTAAAACAACACCCATCTATCAACTCATTGTTTGGAAAGTCAAAAGTCAAGGTGGGCTCACCTGAGTTTTCTGCTTAAGGCCTCACAAGGCCAAAGTCAAGTGTCAGCTGGGCTGAGCTGTTGGATGGAAGCTCTGGGGAAGAATTCCCTTCCATGCTCATTCAGGGTGTTGGCAGAGGGCTGAGGCGCCTCTTGCCTTGCTGGCTGTTAGCTGGGAGCCACTCTCTGGGCCTTGAGTCTGCTTCCACTTTTTCTTAAGCGGCCCTCTCCATCTTCAAAACCAGCAATCCTGCATCGTGTGCTTCTCATACTTCCACTTTCTCTGACTTCCCTTTCTTCTGCAGCTGGAGAAAGCTCTCTCTTTTTCAGCGCCCATGTGATTAGGTCAGGTCCACCTGAATAATCTCCCTATTTTATGGTCAACTGTGCCATATAACATTATCACAGAAATGATATTTCATCATATCCACAGGTTCTGGGGATGAGGACGGGGCATCTTTGAGGGGTTCATTGTAGGATTTCTGTCGACTACAAGAGTGTTTATGGACTCTGGGGGGAAGGGAGTTAGTATTTCACTAGGAACGTCAGGCTCCAAAGACCCACCCTGCACCCTCAGACCAAGTAGGGTCCAGGAGCTTATGTTTTGGTTGGGGAGATGGGTGTGGGGAGAAGATAATAGGCATACCCTGGCAATGGTGATCTCTTAATTTATGGTCTAGTGATGTTGATGGGCCCCAGAAATTGAGCTATAATGACTGGAGGTGAGGACGGAAGGAGGGAGAAATGGGTCAGGAAGGCGTTAGGGTTCTGAGACTTAAGATTCCCCCTTCCCCAGGTGTCCTAAAAACTGTGAAGAGCCCTCCTGCCCACCCAGCCATCTAAACGGTGGCATTACTTGCCCCTTTGGAATTTCAGGGTGAGACCTATGTGCTAGGGACATATCTGATGTCTGGCTTATCCAAGTCTGAGTCACACTGAATGACCTAGAGATATGGTGGGTAACAACTACAGGCATGCTCAGGAGTGGATTGGGACAAAGCTAGAAGCAAAGCAGAGGCCAGCAGGAAAATGGGGTCTCTGGCATATTACTGGTTTTCCAGGGAGCTTGCAGGAGGGGGATGGGGTAGTCAGGCTTCAATGGTCTGGGAGAGAAGGGGCTCTGAATCTGGGGCTCCTTGTCCCAATGGCCCTAACGCTGGCAGTCTGGGCTGTATTACTCTCAAAGGTTCTGCAAAATGCGCAACTTCGGTGGTAGATAAATAATCATTAACAGGAAACTGTGGCCTGGCCAGGGTAGGTATGCCCAGGTAAGCCATACCCTTTCTGTTTTACCCTCTAGAGGTCTTTCATCCAGCCTTCTACCAGTATGTGAAACTGGCATTGGGGTGGTGTACCGGGGGTTCTAACTGGTTCTTAGACAAACTTTCAACCAATCTCATTTTTAAGTCTCACCTGCAGCTTCCCACCCCTCCTAAGAGGGAACTCTTGCCACCAATTCCTTCCTATGAGGGGTTGACAAACCTTTAACCCATTAAAAAATCTCCCCTGTTCCTTCTCTCAATGCCTCATCCACCCCAGACATTATCATCATCCATCCCTTCATCCTCCCAAGGAAAGGAGACTCACTCCATTCCCTCCACAGTCTTCCAGGCTGTATCAGTTGAGCTGGACCTTATCCAAGTATATATTGGACACATGCAGGCTGGAAGCCTTGCCGCACTGTGTGATATCAAATACTAGCTTCAAAATCAGCCATAAACAACAGGCTGTTGACATGATATGTCTTCCATTGAGGATGGAGGGCAGGGCAGGTGGGTAAAAGTGGAGAGGATGGTGTCACAGATGGAGAGAGAAAAGAGCATTCACTGAGCACCAGGAATAGCATCTTTCTTTGCATTTTTCCTTTTTAAAATCTGCTTTCTCTTTTTACCTGGGCTTCTAGGAAGCTAAGCACCATAATGAAGGATTAATGAATCTTTGAGAAGCATTTATTGTGTGCCAACTCTCTACCAGGTGCTTTTGGCCTGAGCTGCTTCAAGTGAATCTCCTGATATCAGGAGGTAGAGATTCATCCCCCCACTCCTACACTGGTCACCCCACCCCTGCCTGGATCCCCCCCATCAGCACCACTAACACCAGCCACTGACTGTGCCTACAACCATTTTATGATGAAAAAGAAGGAAACTCTCATTCTTCTCTGATACACCATCATAATAAGATAATAACTTGGATAAAAATATTAGTCACGTGATAATTATCCTCGTTAGTAGCCAAGAGAGTAGTAGCGCTTAAGAGAATGGAACCTGGACTCAAACTGGCTGTGGGACCTCGGGCAAGACATTTAACTTTCCTGAGTCGCAGTTTGCTCAAATGTAAACTGGGGATATCTATAATGCCCATCTCACTTACAAGGTTGTTGTGAAGATGAAATGAGTCAATGCGGGTGAAGCACTTAAAGCAGTGCCTGATACACTATAGGAGTTAAGAAACTCTCCTATTACCATCATTACGACGATGTACCAGGTTCTAACTCACTGAAAACTGACAAAAACCCTGTGAGGTGTGAATTTGTCCCTATTTTACAAGCAACACTCATTCCTAATAGTAGCCTTAATTCTACCTATAGTACTAACAAACGCATATACCAACAATACCAGTGATGCCTTATACTTATGTCTATCTTACAGATGCACGCCAAGTTATCAGGAGTGGTATTAATTATGATTATAATATCAATATAATGTAAATTATCAATATTCCAAAATCATCTCCATTTCTCAGGCAGGAACGGATAACACCATTATTCTTATATTGGTATCCATCATTAGGACAGATGCTAAAATAACATTAGTAGTAATAATAATGATAATAATAACAACATTAACCATGTGATGTAATTATGCCATTTCCTATGGGGGAGATCCTACACCAGATTTACCAGGGGTGGTAGTTACTATAGTTTTTTTTTTTTTTTTACATAGCACAATAATGCAAGTAACTGCATTAATGCGTTACATGAGTTATCCTGAGTCTGACAAGATGAAAAGGTGAACACCAGGGTTTGTTAGCAGTAGATAATTAATTTCTTATTACTTATATTTATTAGTAAATTATTAAAACTATTGCACTTACTATAATACTTGTAATAAATAATATGATTATGGCATACATAATAGTTAATAATACAGTTGTGGTAGTCATTATAATAATGATTAATGATACCGTCATTTAATTATGACCTTAATCATAATGAATACTATAAAGGTTGAAATAAATAATATAAATAATTAATAATATAAAGACATCATAATAATCGATGCACAGTAATTATCCCCAAATAACAAAAGGTAAAGCATCACACAAGCCTTCCTGATGGTGCTTCCGAGTTAACTAATATTAAAACATTATAATAATACTATAACTACAAATGAATTATTATGGATATACTAAAATTATGCCCCTTTTACTGTGGGGACAATCAGTACCCGGGCACAGTGACATACATTAATCCTCTGATGTTAACCTAAATGCACACAGTAACATTATGGAATGTCCTGGAACCATACCCATTTCCAAGAGGGGAGAAGGCGAGACCCACGTCCTGGGTAGTGAAACTATGATTACGGCACTAACACTATGCAGATACAGGGTCTAGGCGGAAGTGCTCTGCACGTGGCCATTTCCCTGGCGGGGAAGCTCTGGGCCAGCTCTGGTACCCCCTTAAGCACCATCACGGTCACGTTGGTGCTACAGGTACCTAGCCTTGCTATGCTGCACATCCCAGTAACCCCCAAGCACCCGCTTCGGGGCCCAGTTGGCGTCCCCTCAGCCGAAGGCGCCCCTCTGCACTCTCTCCGTGGAATGCACTGCCCTCTGGCGGTCGCTGAGGAGTGGTGCTAGATGGCACCAGTGGCATAGACATTTCTTTCTCGAGGCCACACTGGCCAGCCTGCAGCACTCCCAGGTGCCCCACGACTGCCCACCCCCCGCCACAGGGGTCCATGGAGGAGACGAGCGGGGAGGGGAAGGGCATGGGCTGAGCTGCTGCAGAGGGAAGAAACTGCTTTCCCCTTCCATTACCTGGATGAGGCTGGGGACCACGTGCACGTTGTGAGTGGGTGGGGATCAGATGCCCTTGGAGGGTGGGAAGGAAAGGAAGTGCTCAGAGTCTGGGAGCTGCATCTGGAGATGGTGTGAGACAGCAGAGGTTATCAGGCCACTCAGTCCTTTGTCTGATCTGTCCTGGAGCCAGTAAATTCCCCTCACCACCAACTTATTTGAACAGATAAGTGAAAGAGGTTGGCAGCCAGTGAGCCATGTGGCTATCTGAGGGAATAGTGTAGTCAGCATGGGGCACAGCCATTGCAAAGGCTTGGAGGCTAAAAGAAGCTCTGCTGGTTTTATAAACTATCTGAAGAGCCCTAACATGGACCACTTTGTGTTGGCAAATAATAAAAATATTTACTAACACAGCAGTTCTCAATCGTATCTAGCTGTATTCTTCCTTTTTAGAATAGTTACAACTTTATATAACAAATGTTTATTTAAATTTATGATATTATATATAAGATACATATTAGGATGAGTCATATGAAATTGTCGATATTTGACCTTTTTGACTTATAAAAACAGCAATTTCATATGATTCAACCCTTTTACAATTAACTTCTAAATATAATTATAAATTTGTTTAGTTATAGCATTTATTTTATATTATAAATATACATTATATGACTATAAATATAAAATAAACACATTTTATAAATATATGCAAATTTGTAAACTATAAGTATGATATGTAATTTGCAATAGAGCAAATGTATATATAATTTATAAAATATAAATGTGATATGCAATCTTTAATAATATTGTAATATTTGTTATAGCATACATGAAGTAAACAATAGTGTATTACTCTACACTATTATATGCAATAAATATGAAATATACAATGAATATGAATATACAATAAATATGAAAATGTATATATCATGTTAAGATATTTCATAATGGCCCTTTGGTGTCCTGAAATGAAATTTGTAGGTAGTATGGCATACCTATGCCCCAAATTTGAAAAAAAAAACAATTTAATGACCTAACTTTAATATAAATATGATAAAAAAGCCAATTTCTATTGCAACACTGTATATTGTCATAGGTAAAGGTTTGAGAAGCACAGTAGAAGAAGTAACAAAAATGGATGTATAATTGATAGAACTAGTAGTAGTGGTATCTGTATTAGTAATCGAAAAGGCTTACTGAGTACTGTCTGTGTGCCAGGCACCATGCTAAGCACTTGGAGTGCACTGAGGTATTCAATGCTCACAGCCCCCTGACAGGCAGAGCCCAGCCAGGGCTTCCATTATTTGGTTAGCTCAGCAAGAGGAGGGGTTTCTGGTAGCTGAATGGTGTGCTAAACTTGCAAATGGAGAGGGAAATAAGTTATCTGAAAAAGAAGACTAAGCCCTAATCAGAAGTTACTTTGGAGTTTATATATCCTGGTTGACCCAGAATTTGATTTGAAATACAAGCAGCCGAGTATAGAGTAGAAGATATGGGCCCTGCCCCATGCTTGTAACTTTTCTTTTTGAGGAAGGTTAGCCCTGAGCTAATATCTGCTGCCAATCCTCCTCTTTTTGCTGAGGAAGACTGGCCCTGAGCTAACATCCCTGCCTATCCTCCTCTACTTCATATGTGGGATACGTGCCACAGCATGGCTTGATAAGCGGTGCATAAGTCTGAGCCCAGGATACGAACCAACAAACCCCGGGCTGCTGAAGTGAACGTGTGAACTTGACCGCTGCACCACCGGGCTGGCCCCCCGCTTGTAACTTTTAGAGCCTGGCTATTTGATGAATATAGCACTTCTGTGTCTGCTGTGAATCAGCACTTTCCCCATAACAGAGCAGAACTCCAGTTCCAGAGTCTCATCCTGAAATCTGTGTAGCAGCACATGGCATGAAAACAACTAACTCTGGGCAGAAAACTCCTGTAGACTTTGAGATTTGCCCCCACGAGGTCTCTGTATGTGAGAGCTTCAGGGTGCACGTGTATGGGGTGTGTGCGTGCCTGTAAGTACAGCCTCTAAGACCTCAGTTGACGGGAACCCACCTCGTAAGAGCACTCAGTTAACCAGCTTTTATTCCGACCTATGCTCCCCATTGTAAGACAAACTTTTAATCACTACAATAATTTTTCTTCAAGGTACCTTGCTATGTATGCAAGAGTCTAAAAGTTGGAAGGAATAATGGTTACATCTAGGCAGGGATTTGACGTAAGGATGAAACTGTGTATGCTGGTTAAAGGGGACATTATATCTGCAATGCTTTATTTCTTTAATAAAACAAAGCAACTGAAGGCAAGTTGGAAAAAGTTAACATTATTAAATTTGGATGGTGAAGTCATGGGAGTTTGTAATATTATTCTTTATAGTTCTCTGTAACTTTGAAATTAACAAACAAAATCCAAAAGAAGATTGCCATGGGGAGATTTTCTGATTTAGCACATATGCAGCACATCTTCTTGAGCAAAGACCTCACTGACTATCGGATAATCTGCTGTACTGGTGCTGGGTTAGAGCTTGTCTAGTTTATTGCCTCCATTTTTGGGAGAACTAGAAACTGACTTTCCCAAAGTCATGTATCTCCTTAGGGAGCCAGAGGTGGAATGAAAAACCATGGTTTCTGATCTCCAGCTGGCTCTGTGCTCTTTTCATGCTGCCATACCCTCTTCTTACACTGCCTTGTCATTGGATCTCGGGTGATGACCCTGAGGTCCTGACAAATCCTCAGTCAGTCTGGAAGGATTTTGTTCTCATCACGATTCTCTACTTACTAAGGCAAAGTGGATTCGGACATTTTAGAAAAGACTTTCAACAATCCAAAGGTTAACCTCCAACTAATGTGAAAATTAATTAACCACAGCCGTTCACTCCACTAGCACTTAATTGTGCGAGGTCTCATGAGATGAGAATCTATAAGCCTATATTCAGTAAGACGTACTAAGTGTCTGGTCCAGGAGATGCTTGAGGAGAGATGGAAGGGAAAAAAGAAAAATATGAAGAGTCTCTGATCTTGACTAATGTGCCAATCAATATGGCAGGAAAACCAGGATGCCACTTCTAATGTGACACCTAGGGAAACTAAGCTCAGGGTATGACTAGAATTTGGTTGGGAGAGGCATGGAAGATGGAAGAAACTGTATGAGGCCGGAGACAGGAAAGAGCTGGGTGGGCCAGTGCCCACACTGTAACTGCCCTCTGACAAGGCGGATAGGGTAGGACAAGGAGGGAGGAGGTCAGCCTGTCAGGGGCAGGGCGTTTCTCTTGGACAGGGCTAGGCAGTGGTTTCGATAGGGTAGGGCCTGATTTGGAAGGGCTTCCGTGGTAGACTCAATGATTTTGACTTACGAGGGAACTGTGAGTTCTGGAATAGGGATGTGGCAGAGAGTTTACTTATTTATTCCTAGTTCTAGTGACACTAGCTAATGGAAAAGTGGCAGTTATTTGTTGTGAACACGTTTTATACTTTGGGGCCTATCTCCTGACATTGTTATCAGAGTTTGGACACATCGCTGCTCTGGTGGGTAGCAGCAGGAGGAAGCTTAAGGTCTTTGACAAATGCAAATAATTTTTGATTATTAGTAAATTTGTTTGGGGAAAAAACCCACATGATTTCATCCCATAGAGATTTACTATGTGCAGTGCACTGGGCCTTGTCCTAGGGATACAAATGAGACACCCATCTAACCCGGAAGGAGATGTATAGATAAACACATGGTGAGAGCATGCTAGAGGAAAGAATTGACATGGGGCAGTGAAGTGCAGTTTCACAGAAGAAGTGGCATTTGAAGCTGGGTCTTGGAGGATGGGTTGGATCTCAACAGGTAGGCACAGAGGCAAAGAGTATTCTAGTGGAAAGAACCAGAAGAGCAAAGGCAGAAAAGGGAATGGCATATTCAGGGAATGGTGAGCATTGACTCAAGTGTAGGATGTGTGGAGAATTGTGGCTGGGGGTAGAAAAGACAGGCAGTCCCAGGTGGGCCAGGAAAGCTAGGCTTAGGGAATTGCATACTGGGAGCCACTGTAGGTTTTGAGCAGTAAAGGGACATGGTCATATACTTCAGAAAGATCACTTTGTTGGCAGTTTAAAGAACAGATTGGATTGGGAAGTTTGGAAGATCATTTAGAAGGATATTGCAATAGTCCAAGCAAAATATGAGAAGGGTTTGGACTTTTTTATCTATGAGGATGGAGAGCAGGGGAAGATTTGGAGTAACTTTTCAGAAATGATAAGCTTCAGTGTCTTATGGGAGGAGCAGGAGGAGGTCAGTGGGAAGGGAAATGCAAGATTCAGGGATGACTCCTGAAGTTTTTGGCTTGGATGCCTGTGAACATAGGAGGCGGAGGAGATTTGGCCTGGGAAATAAGCTCACTGCCAAGCATCCTGGATTTGAGGGAGCAGCAGAAAGCCTGCTGGAGAGGTTGGCGGGCAGTGCTGATATCCTGTCTCCCATAGGCATATCTGCTGCCGCAGCTTTCAAATTAATATCAGTACATCTGAGAAGAGCTCCTGGTTAGTGGCTAATTCCCAAGGAGGCTCATCAGGCTTCTGGTAATCAGGAGTTGAGGAGTTGGTTGTAATGCCTCATGTGGCTTCACCTCCCGAACGTAATTGAGGCTCATTTGTCGGTTAAAGATCGAAGGAATGATCTTGACAAAGCATAGCAGAGATCCTGTAATGAAAGGGAAATGAAGATGGTTGCCAGCCCATTATTAAGCGTAATAACTAGGTTGAAATGAGATGAAGGACTTCATTTAGGCAGAACTTTCCCATTGATGAATAGTAGGGGGTGAAAGTGTGAAAGGAAAGCATATAATCCAATTCATAAAAAATGCAGAAATGCTTCTTAAAACCTGAAGCAATAATCATTCATTATATTTAAAGAGCTAGAGTGGGGGATATTCTATCTATTGATGGATACTGATGCACAGATGAGATTTAAAAATCAAATTTTTTCCCACCCACATAACTTTATTTAAAAAATGACGAAACAGCTCTGTCCATATTTCCAGGCCGGGGGGGAAGAGACGCAGGTCCAACAGCAGGGGCACAGGCCACTCACTTCTTGGAGAGGCTGACTTCTTTGTGCTTGAGGGCTGCCCATTTGAGGCAGATAGCATCCACTGGGCTGAGTATAAACAAAAAGAAACTTGCCTGTGTGTTGGAAGGAGAGATGAGAGAGAAATAGAAGATATTCAACTACCACATTAAAATATTAAAATAAGGAGAATAACATTGTATTTAGTAATACATAAGTACAAAAGTTAAGATAAGCACACAAATCTATTCCTAGATTATAATGTTAGGAATTGGGTGATCATCCCTAAATATTTACTTTTAAATAAATCAATACAGATCAGATAAAATTTATCCAAGGTTTTGATCTTCAAAGGTTAAATGAAGTACACAAATTATTAATAATTTATTACTCTGTAAATAGTGTGTGTGATAGATAAAATAATTGGCATACATTATTTGATGGCTCCAATTCCCGCAATGGTTATTGTTTGAGGCTATTTTATCACTTAGCTGGAAAGGTCTAATCTATTGGACAGGCATTTGCTCTTTAGAATACATATGACAATGTGAATAGTGCCAAGCACATTTTAATACTGTAATGGCTCGTGAGCTGGGAGGAGGAGTATAGGAATCAGTATAAAGAGCACACAGTGATTAAGAACATAGGTTCTGGAATCCAACTCACCTGCGTTGGAGTCTGAACTCTGTCACCACAACCTGAGTGACCTTAAACAAGTCACTTAAATTCTCTGAGCTTTGCTTTTCTTTTCAGCAAAATGGGAATAACAAGAGTCCCTACCTCCCAGCGTTGACATGATGATGAAATGAGAAAAATATATGCAAAGCACCTCTCACAGTGCCTAGCTGTTCTGTACTAAGGGCTCAATGAATGCCAGTGGCTGATATTGTCACACCTTTCTGTGCTGTCATCCACCTGTTGTGTGTCTAACCTGGTTAGCCAGTTTGAGAAAGAGCTCAGCCGCATGCTCAACTTTTGGTTCCCTCTATCACCCACAATGGTGCATCCTCAGAGGTGTGCAGTGATTCCTCCCCAGCACCCAGCGGTTGGCAGATAGCAAATCTTTAGTTTTAGAGGTTAGGTGGGGAAAACTTAAGAGCTACACAAAAACTTGGACAGCCCGCCCTCTAGTGGTGATTTAGTGAATTGCCCCCAGCAACTGCCCTGTTGATTCACAAAAAGGAGAGCTGGCTGTGAAAATGAAGGGGATATAGTTGACATAGTTGCAAGAAAACATCTGGTTTCACAAATGAATTTATCACAAACGCATAATAAACTAGAGTCAAATGTACATCCCAGGCAAAGGACTTAAGTTGTAATGAACATCATCAGGATATCTGGAGCTTGCATATTTTTTCATGTGCTAATTAGCCATTTTACCTAAAGGGATTGCCAATTTGGGGCAAAACTCCTGAACTGACAATTCTATACATAGCTATATATCCTATCTCCCAATAAAAATTGTAATGTACATAGCCATTAGAGTCTAATTTTATTGCATGCAATATTCTTTTTTTAAAAAAATAATATAATCGTTGTTGTTGATAATAACATCTTATCCTCTTTTAGGGATTTATAAACTTTTCTCTGGGATTTGTTTTCATAGCAGGTAGGTGTGGCAGGATTTGCTCTCCTGGTTGTATTGTGGAGGAAGCCAACGAGGCTTATCTATAAGGAGGCTAAATAGGTTTGCTTTGGTCACCCACAGCACTTTCCAGGGGACCGTGTTAGTCTTACCCCTAGGAGTCTCCTCTTGGTAAAATAAATTACATGGATACTGACATGACCCTTTATATGCTTCGTACATTCCTTTTTTTCCATCTTCATGTCAAATTCCCTTTGCGTACATTTGTTTTGCAGATCGGAATGAAAATGATTAACATAGAGATCTGGATTTTAAAGAAGTGGCTTCCTTTGCTCCATTATAATTGTTTTGGAGAGCTCAGATATTAAAGCATTTCTGCCAACAAGACTAAACCAAGAGTAATAACGTTGTGAGCTTTACAGAAATCTAAATCAAGGGAGTAGAGATGAGAATCTAAAGAAACACAATTGTTCTTTTAAATACTTGAATTGCTATTCATAAGACTCAAGAGTGAACAGAGAATGGATCATTTAGAAATAGGAGGTATTTTCTAATGGCATGACAGGAATATTTATAACCATGCTGAGTGATTGTGAAGCAGAGGACAGGCGTGCACTCACTTATACTTTCTATGAGTTTGCTCTGTAGTAAGCTTCAATCTGACTGCAGAATTTTGCTGTATTTTTGGGAAAAGCATTTTTCTTCCTGCAGTGCCTCTATTTACACTTGTGGCTGTTCAGTGAAACCCTGTTATCAAACCACCTGTGGGAAAAGCCAATCTGTCCAGAAACCACTTTTCACAGGCGCCCCATTGGGGGCCGACTTCAACAGGTGCGACTGGAGTTGTGAGCAGAATAGGGCTGGATCGCTTTGTAGATTAAAGGCCTGTGCTGATGAGGTCAAGCTCACAAGTTGGCTTCCTCTGTGTTCCACTATGTCCCCAAGGTGACCATAGCCTGCACTCTTGTAAGCTGCATCACTGATCTGTTCATTTAGCTATTTGCCAAATACGTATGGAGCATCAACATGCAAGGTGCTCTGAAAGTGTGGCATGTTATTGCAAACTCCTTCTCATGACAGAAATGAGACTCGCACTGGTGACTTCTGCTGGCACCCTCTTTGATTCCTGGATTGACACTTGGCTAACTGAGTTGTATGTGACCTTTGTCCTCTTCCTGCCTTTTTGTGACCCTCTCACACCTTTTGGTCCTTTTCTCCTAACCTCAAGGCTGCAATCCCTTAGGGCTTTCCCACCACCTGACTTTCCAGGCCTCTCACCTCACGATGTCCCTCCTAGTTACTTCACTAGTCCAAAATCAAAAAATAAATTTACTATATCCTATTCCATCCCCTCTTGCCTCAGTGTCCATTTGTTTTCCTAAGAATAGCAATCCAGTAAAAATAAACCATACCACGTTGTTGGAATCGAGTAGTGGTCCAATACTCTCTAGATAAAAGGCTACAATGCCTTAACTCTTGGGAATGGATTTCCACTGATGGAAGTTCAGTATGGGAAGATATTTGGTGGCAAGTGGGCCTTCAGGGTTCTCTGGTATCATGCCCTTTATCTACTTTTTGGGAAAATTCCCTCAAGTCTTTTGATATAACTTATATTGGAACCTTGTATTGTGAATACTGCAGGAAAAGAATAAAGGGGATAATATTTGGAAATTGTTGTTCCCATTATTGCATATCTGTTCTCTGCCTCTTGACTATCTTATAACTAAATACTCCCTCTCTGCTGCCTAAAGCAAGGAAAAAGAAGAAAAAGAACCATAAATCTATTAAATCAAATACATTTTGCGCAGGTAGTACTTAAAAGAAAATGAATTCTCAGTATACTCTCAAGGTCTGTGTGACAAAGCTAGTTGTAATGGTAGTTAAATGCCTTCAACTGCCTTTGAGCGTGATTGTTGTGTCTCAGAAGCAGATATTTTGATTATCTTCAATACCAACCATGTCCTGTCACTAATGGGCCAAACCAGCGTGTTAACACTGTCAAGGTGTAGATTATGCAACAGATCGTTTAGAGGAGCTAACTAAAGGGATTTAGAGAGCAGGTGGAAAAAAATCCCAAAAGATTTTTTTCTATCAAATAGGTAACTACAGATGTTTAAAGCTGCTTTGCCGAGACAAATTTGTTAATTAAAAAACACTTACCGTGCATCTTAGAGTTGGGGAAAACAAAAATTAGAATATTAAAGAGTTTGCTTTTTAATTTATCTCCATGTTTTCTTTGTTTGTATTAATCAACTTTCAAAATAAAGCTATAAGAAAATATATATTTTCTAAAAAACATTTATATTGTTACTTCTCAGTTGTGTTGATGCAAGGGAACAGTATCACAGATAATCCATATAAAGGAATAATAGAAAATTAATTTAAAGATGGTAAAAAATAAATATTAAAATTGTATTTAATCCAGAGATATATCATCAGTAATTTACTATGACCCAGAAAGTTCAACTAATACAGATTTTTCCCTCTCTGTTCTAGTGATCAGTACATATTTAGTTCCATCCAGTTGTACCTTCTTGGCTTCAGCAGTTCACAACTGTCATCAAAATCCAGAGCGATGAATCTCGTCCCCTCTGAATCCTCAAAGAAAGTTCAAATGCCCTTCAGTGTAAATTTAGAATGAGATATTTATTTAATATTGATTTATTTCTAATGAATACTCACATACTATAAGAGAATTTGAGGAAGCCTATAACAAAAACTCATATGCAGCAGGGCAGTGAAAAATGAAGTCACAAAGAGAGATCAAAAACTACAGAGTTCTGATCTCTGTTGGCCCATAGACCCCTTTGAAGATCTGATAAAGAGCTGTGGAATGTCTCCCCAGAAAAGCATAACTATCCAAAATGACACAAGGTTTTGCCAACAACCTTGAAGTCTATCCAGGCACCCTCCCCCCAGGTGTCCTTGAACCCCAGGTCAAGAAACCCTTGTATAGAGAAAGCAAAATCCTGAGGTAAGGTAGTTACTATGCTTGAGCACTGCATTTAACTCTGAGCTTCCTGTCAACTGAGGTTAAAAGATAAACACACAGGGTTACAGAGTTTTCAACATCTAAAAAAGGAAGCAGATGAGTTTACAAAATTATAAGTGAAAGATATAATTTTAAAATGGCAGTGTTTATACAGTTTATGAAAGGATTATTTTATAAAGGGTAATCAAGTAATATAAAGGGATGTAGCATAATTTGATGGAATTCTTTGAAAATCAGCAATTGGAGATAGACTATCTAGGCTAATTGTATTGACTAGCATATTAAATTAGCCACAGTGTCTCATTTCCAGCCCTTCCAGAAAAGAGGGAATTTACTGTATATGTCTTTCTTTAATGGTAGATTTACCCACCTAATATTATTTGATTAAACCTGACATTCATATAATATATTCCCACGAGCACACACCAGCTGAGCAGCAAAGGAGCCTGAGGGCATAAAAAGAAATCGAACTGTGATTAAATATCTGCTATTAATAGGTCATACCATGGAAACTGGCATGTAGATAATGGCAAATAATCACTGTAGGTGCCCACTGCTTCCAACTCAGGCATTTACTTTCTCAAAGGCGCATACCTAACACAATGCTTCCTGCCCCAATTATAGGCAGAAGCAGTATAGGGTAGGGGGTAAGAACAGTCTTTGGAATCAGAGACTGGTTTTCCACCACTTATTAGCTGTGTGACCTTGGGCAAAGTCACTGAACTTCTCTGAGTCTCAGTTTTCTTGTCTGCAAAATAGAATAATAGTGTCAATCTCAGGGCTGCTCCTAGGCTCTACAGGAGTCCTGTGGAAGTATTTGTTTTGTGGGGCCCCTGTCTATATAAACCACTTGAGTCACCTCAAATCAGCATGTCAGTGTCATTCCAGCAGTCCAATCTTCCAAAATCCTGTGAAGCAAATACCACATGGCTAGCAGGGGTGATCTACTTGCCAGGCTGCTCTGCTGGAATTGAGACCTGGTCGTGGGGTCCCAGGACAACCACATAGGCACACATGCTGGAGAATCTTAGAGGATTAAGTCAACCTCAAGCAGATTACTGTAGAGGATTGGAAATACCCCAAAGGCACAGGGCTAGAACAGGGATCCTGCCTGCCTAGGTCTAAGGGGCATACTGGTCTATCTCATAGGATCGCTGTGAAGATTGAATGAGGTAATTTCTGTAAAGCGCTTCATGCAGTGCCTGGCTCGTAGTAAGTCCTCAGTACGTGTGGGGAGTGATTGCTGCTTTTACCATTATTAGCAACAATGCTCACTGCATCTCATGCCCAATCTGGTTTTCTTTCAGTGGATGGCTGCATTGACTGGTCAGTGGATCTCAAGACGTACATGGCTTTGGCAGGTGAACCAGTCCGAGTGAAATGTGCCCTTTTCTACAGTTATATTCGCACCAACTATAGCATGGCTCAGAGCACTGGACTCAGGCTTATGTGGTACAAAAACAAAGGTGATTTGGAAGAGCCCATCATCTTTTCCGAGGTCAGGATGAGCAAAGAGGAAGATTCAATATGGTTTCACTCAGCTGAGGCACAAGACAGCGGATTCTACACTTGTGTTTTAAGGTAAGTGCTGTGTGAAAATATTGCTCAATACCACAGTTGGTAGTCTTTTGATTGGGACTGGAGTGTGTGCAGGTGTGCCTCATGTTGTACAGTGGATGTGTCCTTGAAAAGTTGCAGTGCATGTGGAGCTCCAGTAAATTCAATTCTAATTATTTATTGGAACTACATAGCAAATTCTTATCAAATTTTCATAAAATGGGACTCCCATTTTCTGTATGTGCTCATTTAAATTAGAAAATTTTATGATTTACTTTTTCTGCAACTCCGTCCTTGCCCCAGTGTCTTATATTAACAGTTGTTTTTGCGTTGGCTCAAGGATCTTGTTATCTGACCATGAAAATGACCTGAAGTATCATTGAGACCAAGGTCTCTCCTTTCTTGTTGATGGAAAATAGCTTCAAATGCTGCTGGGAGATCTCTTAGCAAATGAGCTACTGGTGAAATTCTCCATAGAATTTGCATTGTGAATTTGAGTCCACCGTCTGCAAATATTCAACATGGAGCACTGTAAACACATGGTCATCCTGAGTTCCTAGGTACTATACTGGGAAGAATTCACAGATACAATTCCTGTTTGCAAGAATTTTACAGTGAAAAGCGTCTGCTTTATCCATAGGGATTTCACCATATGTCCTTATTTCCCATGCCACCCCAGTGCTAGGATCTAGAATTTCACATAAAGACTGCATTAGGTATTGAAGTAAATAGCTGAGATGACCTTTAAAGCACTTTTCAACTCTGCCATTTTGGGACCCTCTGACCTTGCTCACCGGGACCTGCATTCTATTATTTGATTATACCTTCTTGGAAACGCAGACCCTACCTATTTTTGTCTCCTGTGGACTTTGTCTGATGCCAAAGTTATGTCACCTCTTTGTCAAAAACACATGGAAGCCCCTGGTGAGGCCTTATTGTTCAAAAGGCCAGGAGAAGAGGTGATGTATAAATAACCTTCTCGAATCACTGTTATATGTGTGTGGGGGGGAGTTTTGGGGAAGCAAATGGTGAGTTTAGTCTCTTTGTGGTGGGCAAAAACCCCAGGATACTGGCAGAAATAGCAATCATTCTGATCACACTCTTCCTGATAGTCAATATTTTCACCTACTTGGGCAGCTCTTGGCAAAATTGAAGAGTGAGTGTAATTTAGCTTCAGTGACTGACGCTGTATTCTTTAGCGTGCTGCTGCTCTTTCCCTGCCTACCCCCTCTCCATCCCCATGCTCATTAAATCCTGCCAATCTAAAATAGATCTCTTTTCCTCCCCCTACTCCATTTGCTTTTTATGTTTGCTTTTTGCATTTGTAAATTTAAAATTTTATTTGCAAGGCATCAGCTCACTATATACATGTGCTATCCTTGTAATGAATTATTGAATTAATTATTGCTTACTTCCCCTGCCCTGCTTTTGTCCCGAGTCCTGCTACCTCTCCTCCTCTAGCCCCATTCCCCTACTCTGAGCAATGTTAATAATTGGGTATGTTAATGTTGATAATCCTTGCATGCCTTCTCCTTACTCTTTTCATTATACAAACATATGTACATGGGAATTTTCTCCTCATTGTTTTACGAAATAAAAAGGGAGTTATGTGTTTCTCTGCATTTTCTTTTCTTAGTAAAAATACATAGTGGAAATATTTCCAAGTCAATTGATAAAGAGCTCACTCATCCTTTTAAGTCTATAATACTCTTGTGTTGCTTGAGAGTCTATGATACCACATTTTAGTCAGTCATTTCCCTATTAAAGTGCGTATACTTTGTTTCCAGTTTTTTTGTCCCTACAAAAAGTGCTGTAATAAAAGCCCCCTATTTTCTTGTAAATAAACTTTTAAATTTTAGAACAGTTTTAGATTTACAGAATTATTGCGAAGATGGTACAGAAAGTTCCTGTATGCCCTACACCCATTTTCTCTTATTATTAACATCTTACATGACTATGGTACACCTGTTACAATTAATGAACCAATAATGATACATTATTATTAACTGAAGTCCATACTTTATTCATGTTTCCTCAGATCTTCTTTAATGCCCCTTTTCTGTTCCAGGAGTCCATCTGGGATACCACACTGCATGTAGTTGTCATATCTCCTTAGTCTCCTTTTGGCTGTGGTGGTTTCTCAGACTTTCCTTGTTTCTGAAGACCGTGACAGTTTGAATAGTGCTTTTCAGATATTTTGAAGAATGTCCCTCAATTGGGACTTATCTGATAATTTTTTCATGGTTATATTGGGGTAATGTATTTTTCGGAGGAAGATCACAGAGGTAAAATACTATTCTCATCACATCACATGCCCTATGACTCTTGATATTGACCTTGATCACCTGGCTCGAGGTAGTGTGTGTCTTCCTCCACTGTAAACTTACTCTTTTTTTTCCTCGCTTTTCACACTATCCTCTTTGGAAGAAAGTAGCTATTCATAGCCCATACTTAAGGAGTGGGGAGTTATGCTCCACCTCATTAAGGGCAGAGTATCTACATAAAATTATTTGGAATTCTTCTGCATAGGATATTTGCCTCTTCTCTCCCGTTTATTTATATCAATATGGACTTGGATATTTATGTTCTGGCTTGGATATTTGTTTTCTGGCTCAAATTCTTCCACCTTTGTCCATTGGAAGCTCTTTCAGTTGATACATCTGTCCCTTTGACATAACCTCATTATTGGGGGATTTTTTTTTTTTTTTGTATTTCCTTATATTCCAGCACTATAAGATGTTCCAGGATTATCTTGTATATTTCTTGCCCCCAGTCCTAGAATCAGCCATTTTCCCAAAGAGCCTTGATTCCCTTTCATGGAGAATGGTATTAGAAACCAAGATTTGGGTGCTAGGCACACTACTGGGTTGTTATTGCTTCTAGCCTCTCTCAGCTGACAGCCTATTTGCATTTAAACAAAGCTTTGTTTATTTCACGCACAAGTGGGATTTCCCAATGGCCCTGAAATCTTTTCCTATAGGTGGCCCTTTCTTTCAAGTACCTGTCAGATTGACCTTATTTGTATTTATTGTAGATATCATCTAAGTCAGTGGTTCTCAACTCACATCTAGATCAGTAGAAGCGAAAGGGATGGTATTCTGCTGTGCAGAGACTCAGATTCTGGCATAAGTGGTGACCTCTTTTATTCATGCAGCAGGTCTTAGGGAGTGATTGGGACTGATAGAGGTGGGTAAAATTGTCAATATTATCCCTCATGTGTGCCTTGGTAAGGAAAGTTTGGGAACCACTGATCTAAAGGAAGCAAGAGTCTTTTGTCAACTCAGACATATAGAAATCTCTTCCAGGATGACATAAATGAAGTAGCTAGCATTTGACTATGAATAATAAACATATTTCAGATCTAGTAGTGGCCACTAGCTCCAAATATGTGGCAAGTGAGAAATTCAGTCCGTATAGGTGATTTTATGCCATTGCCAAAGGGTGATATTTATAGTGAAAAAGACTGAAATTGGCAATGTCTATTTTCACCTAAATCCTCAATCTGATACCATTTTAAGGTAATTATGGATTATTTTTTAATGCTTTATTGACCTCATTAAAATTACTCTATTGATTTCACTGTGTTTAAAAACGCGGATATGAAATATTTAGTAATATTCTCCACCTATTTGAATCATAGCAAGAAAAGTTTACTGTTTGTGACCTTTCAGTAGCCAATTACTCATTTTTATGTTTTTCTTTGGCCAGTCTCAAGAGCAATTAGTTGAATTTCTCAGCATGTCAGTGGGTTAGTAATAGAGGAATAGTGGAGAAGTGAGTCATATTTTGCGAGGCAGTGCCAGTCTAAGAATTACTGTCGCCCCCTTTCCCACCCAAATGTTTTCACTGGAGGCACCTTAGTAGGATAAAAATGATGAGAGTAATCTTATTTGACAAAACCCCACAAATCACTTTCTCAATAACTTGGATCAAGGGGTGACTTAAGCTGTGGATAAAGATAGATGTATTCATATAATCCTGAAGTGAATTTACAGATATGGAAAAGAATGATTAAATATCATTGAACATCTGTAGAAACCTGTGTATTTGGGGCTAACAATGGCCAGGTGCAGAGAACCAGTTACAGGTTCAAAACTATCATGCCCATTTACCTCTCCAATGAAGTAAACAGAACAAGGAACACCCTTTTTAAATGGGAACACAATCCAACTATTTTGTTCTTTAATAATCACTGCAATAAATGAGGTTCTTAAAGTCTGAATGCTTCACAAACTGTTTCTAAATGGTTCCTTATTGCATTTATCCAACTCTGAGGTAGGACATTTGCCTTGCTGTTCCTCACGTTTGCCTTATTATTACTCTAACAAAACATCACCAGAAGAGTTGAGGGAGGGTGGAGATATTTGAAACAAGAAATGTCGCATGTTGCTAATTATTAAATCTGTACAATGAGTACATGAGGGTTCATTATATTCTTTTTATTTTTGAGTATGTTTGAAATGTTCCAAGATAAAAAAGAAAAAGAAATGTAAGTTACAGTAATTTTGCCTGATTTTAATGACCCTTAAATGATCATGACCTAAAAGTGCCTATGTGCCATATATTAAACAAGTTTTCTATTTCAGTCAACAAACATTCATTGAACATGTACCAGGGGATTTACTTTATGCTGTATTGCAAGAAAACCTGTGCATTTAAAAAGAAGAGTCTACCTAAGACACTAAAAAATAGCTTTTATCACCTTCCACCCTCCTGCCCTACTCCCCACCATGGTTACTAAGACATTTGCAAGAACAGTGAACATTTCTCATAGTTCAATTTTGACTTAAGTATTGATCCTTGAAAAGTTAATTGTCAACGAGTTGGTTGCCTGGCTAGCAATTTCTAGGAAAGTAGATAGTTTTTTTTGTAGGAAAAATGAGAACCTGGATCTTATACAATTAATTGACCTCAGAAAAGATCAAGATTGTACAGCAGGGTCTTGAGACAGTGGCAATGACTTCTCTGGCCTGTATAGGCTAAAGTGTGATGCAATTAGTTATTTTTTTTCTAGCTATTTTTGGCTATAAGCGGGACTCCCTGATTTACTTATTTTTTGTAGCAATTGTGCATAAAGGAACACATATACAACCTGAAAATACTGTGTTTTTGACCTCCAAAATTTGGTAATTTACTTGTTGACAAAATTATTGGTAACAAATAGCAAAGTAGTGTCAATTGTAATTTATTTTCATTTCAGTGAATTAGATGTGCTGCAATGTTTAGAAATATAACCATACTGTTGTACATTAGCTATGTAATACTTAGAAATGTAACCATTCTATTGTACAATACCTATGGAATTTCAACTCCATTCAGTTTGTTTATTGGCAGGAAGCCTATGTTTACAGTTTAGTCAGCAAGATTACCAGCTCTGTATTAATTAAGGGGTTATAACTGATCATCATAAAATAGGAATTGATTTCAAATAATTATTGATGAGCTATTTAACACTGTTATTCATCTATCTATCTATCTATCTATCTATCTATCTATCTATCTATCTATATTTAGTTCATCCCTTGTATCATTACACAAATTCAATGCCTTTCTGTTTTATGGTTATTTTGCTCATATCAAGGTTTTAACCTGTTGCAGGAGTGGCAAATTCAAAATCTTTTCAGGGTCCAAGAAGGAATGTAATGATTCTGGCAGGCGATCTGAAGCATTCTGGAGTGTTGGAAGCTGTAGCAATCCTTACCATAATCTCATTTTCATGTATTCTGTTCTTGCCACCACCTCTAGCTCACTCTTTCTATGTACCAATTCCAATAATTAATTGACCCAACCCAGCTCATTGATCCCACAATTTTTTCAGGGTCCCTTTCTCTCTTCTCACCTAGCACATTTTAAATTCCGTGATCAATCATTGTAATCACTCCCATATATAAACTCTCGATTCCCTTTAACCCTCTCTCCCTTCATCTTACTCACTTGTGAAAACAATAACACTGTTTAAACCTAACTCTACATCTATGATTATACTAGCATCCTTGCAGCTGAACTTGACTGAAGGACAATATATAATTGACTGGTCTCATTTTAAATTCATCATCATGAACCTCCAATGGACCCTTAATGATGCCAAGTAGTCTTAGTGTATATTCTTGGTCCATTCAGTCTCCTGTCCGCCTAGATGACTATTTCACATTGTCTGCTCTCCTCAAGCCTCTAATATCTCCTCCTCTTGCTTGCCATTTCACTGAAAAAAATTGAAACAATTAGGAGAGAAATTCCACTACATCTACCTGCCTATTGGCATTTGTACCTACCTACTCTGCCTTCAAGTCTGTTACCATTGATGGACTGGCCTTGCTGTTCCTATGTAAGGCCAATCACTTGTGCACTAGGTCCCATCCCTATTTGCCTACTCAAGGATATCACCTGAGCAATTTTCTCATCTCTTTCCTGTATCATGGAATTTTCTATTTCTACCGGATCCTTTCCATCAGTATACACATAGGTCAATATTTACACCATCTAAAAAAGTCCTCTTGACTCTACTTCCCCTGCCAGCCACTCCCCCTATTTCCTTGCTCCTGTTTGCAGCAAAACTATGTCAAAGAAACTATTGTCTGCACTCACAGTCTTGAGCTCATCTCCACTAATTCTTTATTAAACAAATTCCAATCAGAATTTTACTTTCACTACTCCATCAAAATTGCTCTTATCAAAGTTTCCAATGACCTCAACAATGCTAAATCCAGCGGTCAGGTCAATTGTCACTCCTCCTTTTACTTGATCTGTGCATTTGGCGCAGTTGATCTCCTCCATCTTTTTGATATGTGTTCTTTACTTAACTTCCAAAGAATCACACTCTCCTAGAGGAAGACATGACCTCTTAATGTTAGAGGGCCCTGTGGCTTGGTCCTTATTTTTTTTTCATCTCTATTCACAGTCACTCGTTCCGTAATCTGTTTATATAGTCTTATAGTTTTATATGCCATCTGTACACTGATAACTCCAAAATGTATACCTTCCAAGCCCGGATCTCTCTCCCAAAATGCACTCTTTTATCCAACAGACTTTTTAGCATCTCCACTTGGTGTCAAAACCTGTATGTCCAAAACTGAACTCTTGATCTTCCTCTTGCCTTACCATGAGTTCCTAGAAAACAAACCTTGTAGTAAAAGCTAATGTGTATTGGAGAGTGTAATCCTAGGGAAATAAGAGTGAAGGAAAAGGGAAGTGAGGCAAGGGAGGAGGGACGATATTTCAAGATGGTTGATTCAGGATGAGAAATGGGCAAGAATTTATCTCTCAGCTCCCATCTCCCACTGATCACGGGGTTATCCCACAGGGTCTTAACTCTCTCAAATTTTGGGGATTGCACGGGCTGTGGCTTCCATACCACTGCTACCACCCTGGTCCGGGACATCATCTCTTATCTCTATTGTTGCAATAAACTCCTAATTGATTTCTCTGCTTTACCACGTCTCCCCTCAATCTAAACTTAATATGGTAGTCTGAGTGATTTTTTAAAAACATAAGTCATATATGTCTCTGTTCTGCTCAGGACCTTCCATTGGCTTCCCATTTCATTTGGAATAAAAGCTAAGTCCTTACTAGGGATCAAAAGGCCTGATGTGATCTAGACTCTGGTACCTCTCTAACTTACTATTTTCCCATTCTTCTCTCCGTTGCTCACTCTGTTCTAGCCGCTCTGACCTGCTTGCTGTTTCTCAAACATGACAGGTATACTCCAGCCTTAGGGTCTTTGCACTGGTTGTTCCTTCTGTCTGGAATGCTTTCCTCTCCTATATCCATATGACTAATTCCCTCATTTCCTTCAATTGCACAATTTCCTCTATTCTAACCTTATCAGTGGGTCTTCCTTAACTATCTTATTTATAATTTTAAGATTGTCTTCCACTCAGTCCCCATCCTCTGTACTCCTGATACTTCTTACCTCACTCTTAATTTTATCTATAGTAATTATCACCTTTTGTGATATATACACTTTACTGATTTATCATATTTATTGTTTATTTTCCATCTCCTCATGCTAAAATGTAAGTTCCTTAAGGACAGGAATCTTTGGGGTTTTTTGGTTTGTTTGTTTACTGATATATCTCAAGAGCCTAGAACAGTGTATGGCACATAGTAGATGCTCAATAAATAATTATTGCACGAATGAATGAGCTATGTCTCAGTTAAGGTCAGGCAGCCACATGACAGACCAAATCATTGTTACCATATGGAAATATAGCCCCAATATTGCCAGATATCCTGATTTTTAAAGAAAAAATTGAAATCCGAATATTTATGTGAAATTTCCCCAATTTTTAGTTGTCTGGGCTCCCCTCCCATAAAAGTCCCTTCTTGGATTCAACTAGTGGACGACCATTTCCAAACTCTGAATTACTAGGTTCTGACTCCAACGTTAACCTAGGGAGTGATGGTATATTATAGCTGTGTGATATGTGTCTTGCTTTCCTCACCTAGAAAATGAAGATTCATTTGTTTATTCAACTTAAGATATTTTGAATGCTGGCTTTAGGAGTTTGGTATATAGCATTGAACAAGACAGATTAAAATTCCCACTCTCCTGAAACTTAATCTTCTAAAATGGGGTAAACATACAAATAACAAATACATTCACAAGACTACATTGGATAATGCTTATGGTGAGAATAAAAAAGGGTCATATTACAGGAGTGACTGGGAGGCCATTTTTGGTTGACTGGTAAAGAAGGGCCCCCAAGAGAAAGGGACTTATAAGCTGAGACCGGCATGACAGGAAGGAACAAGCCTTGTCACGATCTACAGGAACAGTGTTCCAGTCAGAGTGAACAGCAAGTGCAAAGGTCATGAAAACAAGAGCAGGCTTGTTATATTCAAGTAAGCTAAAGAAGGACAGTCTGGATAAAATACAGTGAGCTGAGGGAAAATGGCACTGAATGAAGCTGGAGAGGCAATCAGAGGCCAGATCCTGTTGCATATTGTGGGCCAGGATAAGAAGCTTATTCTTATTAGCAATCAGAGGCAAAAGTAGAGCGTTGTATTTTAAGCTGAGGAGTGACATGATCAGATTTCCCTGTGAAAAGATCACTGGCTGCCCTGATGAGAATGGATTGTAGGGAGACAAGCAAGAAGACCAAGTTGGAAAGCAATTATTTTAGTTGAGGAGATACGTGATGGTAAGCTTGGATTCAGGTGGTAGTTATGGAGATGGGGAGGAGTGAATGGATTCTAGATATGTATTGAAGGATGAGCTGACAGGACATACTGATGCACTGGATGTGAGAAATGGGAGAAAGAGTTGAATAAAGGATGACTCCTGTTTTTGACTTAAGCAACAGTGTGAATCATGGTGCTATTAACTGAGAGAGAGAAGACTTAGAGAGGAGCAAAGATAATAGTGTCTACCTCAGGGAATGCTGACAAGCACTTAGCACCAATGCTGACATAGAGTAAGCACTCAACGCATTATCTCTTATTTCTACTTTTACTAACACTACCACTATTATTACTAGCTATGATTTTTTAGCCCTTGTTATATGGCTGACACTGTGATCATCCTCAATAACCCTATGAGGTAGGTCATATTATTGAAGATGATAAAACTGATACTCAGAGAGGTTAAAGAACTCGCTCAGTGAAACGTGGCTAGTAAATGGTGGACCTGAGACTTGGACTCAGGTCTATCCAGTTCACACACATAATCTTTCTCTACTGTCTCTTCTTTTATTCCCTATTTTTACTGTTCTTCATAGGTATCTGTATATCACAACAAAGGAGATATGGTTCATTCCTGCCCGTATAAAGTTCTGTGATTCTGTTTTCAGTTTCCACAATGTACAATATTGTCTGGTGATGCGGATGGAATTCTACTGATTGAAAATGGGCAACAGAGGACAGGGCAATAGAGATTCTAAGTTCATAAGTGAGGATCAAGTTAAAGCAGGAATTTCCAGAGATAAAACTAGACTACTTGTCTTTCAAAGTTTGAAACACTTTGTGATCATTTGCCAATTGCCAAATATTCTGCACAAGTACTTAAAAGTTGTTTTTTACCAAAGAAAAGAGATGGAGAAACCTTGCGGGAAGTATATCCTTAACTGACTCTTTTTGTCTGTTTACTCTGACTCTCAAACGTCTACGATATAAGATTGATGATGAATCAATCAGAGAAGTATATACATCAGTATATGACAAAGTGCTAGAATGAATATGATCAGGTGTTATAAATGTATGATTATGTTTTTCAAGAACTCATTGTATGAAACTGCTTCCTTCCTTCACCCTAAAGGTGAAATATTTCATAGTGTCAGAAAAATGAGGGTGCGTTCCTTCCTAACTACAGTTTTTTTGTTTTTGTTTTTGTTTCTTTTTAATAAAAGGGATATTTTTTCAGCCAATATCATTTCAAGTGTCAGGTATCTATTAGTCACCAAACAAATATTTATTGAGCACCTATTCTGTGAAGGTACCAAAAAGGCCAAAGTGAATGACAGGGCTCCTGCTTTCTAACAGATTAAAAGATGATTTGGGACATGTATACAAATTACAGTCACACAAGTATACTCAAGTAAAAGACAGGATCTCGTCTGGTTCAGCATAGAATTGTACCCTAGGAAACAGTCCAGTAACTAAACATAATTTTACAAGTTTGAATATTTAAGTCTTTACTGTGGGCCTTTCAAAAACATCAAGGGGGGGCGCCAATTTGTAACCCCCAGCAACATTTAAAATTATCTTTTTGGAGGCCAGCCCAGTGGCATAGTAGTTAAGTTTGCATGCTCTGCTTCGGTGGCCCAGGGTTCGCAGGTTCAGATCCTGGGCACAGACTTAGTACCACTCATCAAGCCATGCTGTGGTGGCATCCCACATAAAATAGAGGAAAATTGGCAACAGATGTTAGCTCAGGGCCAATCTTCCTCATCAAAAAAAATCAAATGAAATAAAAATTATCTTTTCACATTACTTTCACGCTATCTCTTAGACACTGCAGCTGCCCAGAAACCTCTCTTATCACTCCTCATTCTCATTCCTAACTAAATAACTCACTCTGGAATGCATCCTCTGCAAATTTTTCCTCTTTTTCAATCCTCTCTTGCTTGTTTTTTCCTTACAAGAAGCTCTTGCTCCCCTTTGCAATGTAATTTAAACTAGCATTGCTCCTTATAATTTTTCAGCTCTTTCTGCCCATTACACCTATTCTGTACAATAAAAGACCAGGAACTGATCTGACATACCAAGAATCTGCATACAAGTTGCTGGATTTGGCGAGACCCATACAGCCAAAAAGAGGATTATTTTTAGGGGGTGGGGAGAAGGGAACAGCTGCCAACACTAAATGAATGACTTTTATCCTATCACACGTGAGAGAAAGTGAAAATGCTATAAGAAAAATAGAGATAAAGTAGCAGTAGAGAGTAAGGAAAATAGCTTTCAGCTTACAGAATCAGTGATGTTTGAGATGGTGCTTGAGGAGCTAAGCAGGTGGCGATAGTAGAGGCCTTCCCAGGCAGATGGAACAATGTCCAAGGGCAGGAAGGCAGTAAAACATGGGTTGTGCACAGGGAAAAACAGGATGGTCGGTTTGGCTGGAACTTGGGTTCATCAAGGCCTTTTTTCTGAATATGAACCTAACAATAAATAACCCTTGTTTTATGGAGGTTTCAGATATATTTAAGACATTGTCCAATTCTTAGAAAAGAAGCTACAAGATACAACTAATGAGCATCTTAACTTGCAGTCAGATAACAAGGCACATTTTTAGCAGATGATATTTCCATAGAGAAAATGTATGTTTAAAAAGGGTAAATTCCCGCCTATGACTCTACCCTAATTAATGAAAGGAAATGCTGCTGAGCTCAGCACTGTCAGTCAGAACATGCACTCCAACGTTTTTTCTCAGCGGTAGCGATGAATTCACACAGAGCCATCCCTACTCTCTCACCACTGAAGAGGGATCCACCTTGGCATGATAGCTGGTTAAGGTTTGGCGGGTACACTTTGTATCTATGACTATGAAAGAGAAAAGCTGAGTAGGAGGGTGACGTGTAGTTGCACCCCAAGGCCTTGATCTCGTTAAAACAAGACCTGGGTTAACACTAATCTACACACACTCATTTCCAGACCAGATCATGTTATTTAATACTAAGGCAATATACACTTACCTGGTTAGAGAGATGCCATATACATTTTTTATTTTTCAGCACCATAACCCTGCTCCCTTCCAATACCTTCCTCTGACTCCCCATAAGTAAAAGTGGTTTGGCCATGTTTCATATGTGCATTCACCTCTTTTGCTCTCTCCTTTTGTCCCCTCTTTTTTAACTGGGACTAAACCATACCCCTGGATGACCCCCTAGCACACTTTACACACACATAGAGCAGACTTTCCATACATGTTGGTTGCAGCTTACTGGCTGGAACCCTCTGGTCACTAGCATCTGGAGGTTTTTAATTTGGCCACATGAACCCTTTCGTTTTCTAATAAGTTTTACCAATAGAAACAGAAATAGATAGCAGGAAGACAATTATTATGAGATGACAGTGCAAAGAATGATGCTGGGAAAATCAGTATTTTACAGCAGTGTGCAAAGTCGCAGAAAATTCTGATTTTTAAGACATTTAGGGAAGTTTCCTATTAGGTAATGTCTTTGTACAAACACTCTGGCAAACTTTTCACTTTAATCCCACATGACAGAAAGCAAGGATGAAAAAGCATTGTTGTTTCTAAATAAAATATGGCCTATTTTTACTTTCCATTATTTTAGAAACAGGTGGAGCCAAGTTTGATTTCCCAGCATGTGGACAGGTCATTCCCTTTAACTACTTTGCTTGCCATTATCTCAAATAGCAAGCCCAGAGAGGATCACTATCGTTTCTCTAGAGGTAAAAAAAATCACCAGTTTTGACTAAGACATTGGCCCCTGTGAAATTTCCGTCTCCTTCCCTTGCCCATTAAAGCTGGATCTTCTTCAAACGACATTGTTTTTAAAGCTGTCTTGTTCAGCCAGACCTGGTGGTCTAGTGGTTAAGATTCAGTGCTCTCACCACCACAACCCGGGTTCATTTCCTGGTCAGGGAACCACACCACCATCTGTTGTCTGTCTGTTGTCATACTGTGGAGGCTGCCTGTTGTTGTGATGCTGAAAGCAATGCCACTGGTATTTCAAATACCAGCAGGGTCGCTCATGGTGGACAGGATTCGGTGGAGCTTCCAGGCTAAGGTAGACTAGGATGAGAGACCTGGCCACCCAGTTCTGAAAATATTGGCCATGGAAACCCTATGAATAGCAGCAGAGCGTTGTCTGATAGAGTGCTGGAAGGTGAGAGGATGGTGCAAAAAGAGTGGACAGGGCTCAGCTCTGCTGTCCACAGGGTCCTGGAGCCTGGAGTTGGGATTCTGACTCAATTTGAGGGCACTAACAACAACAAAATCTCTTTAGCTGCCCATCTCACTAAGCATGCTAGCTCAAGGGCTCAAAGGCCAAGTCAGATCACCTCAGTTGGATTTGTTGAGGATATTTAGTGACCGAAGTGGAATTAATTTTAGTTTATTAAATCCTTTCCTCTGGACTTACAGAGAAAAACTTTTAAAATGGGTATACCACATGCATTCATGAAAATGTCAATATCTCTCCTTAGTCCTACCAAACATAAAACCCCAAACCAAACAAACAGACTGAATCTTTTACTGAAGAGAATATTATGAAAACAAGTTGTAACACAGAGATCTGTGTTTGGTACCCCTCCTGGAACCACTCCCTTCCTTTCCAGTGCCCCCTCCTAGGCTCCCACTGCTTTACCCTTTGGCTTTCTTTCAGTTGAACCCTATCCCAATGGACAATGGAGTCCTCTGTGCAGCTTGATGAGCCTTTCCTTCCCCTCCCTGACTCTCCACCCCCAGTTATTCCTAAATCTGCCATTGCCCAAAAGCCCACAGCCCTACCCAGACCTGCTGTCCTCATTCACTCTCAGGTGCTTTGTCTAAGGGACAAACAGGCAGGAGCCCTCTTGTCTTCCCACCCCCTTGTAACACAGATCAGTCTCTGCTCTCCCCTCCTTTGTCATAGAGGAAGAGGTGGCCTTTCCAAACCTAGCCAAGTCAGTAAATTAACTTCCTTTTCCTTTTTGTATATTTGTGAACATTTAATTATTTTGCTTTCACAACACAGAAGTATATAAAGAAGCAAAAGCCCTCTATCTTACTGCTCCTACCCTACTTCATTTTTCTGAAGGAAAAAAAGGTTTTCCTCACCTTTTCTATCTTACTCAACTTTAGATCCGTAATATAAAGCAAACATAAACCTATATATCTACATACCATACATATACACACTTACAGAATTGTAGGGGGTATTTTATTTTACAAAAAACAAAAGGGATCCTGTCATAGGACATCTTTTTCATTGAGCAGTACCATGGATGTGCCTCCAGTACAGTCTGCAGGATCTACCTCATTCTTTTACATATTTCTTGCGTTTTCAAGCTTTCTTCAGCTATCTCCTTCCTCATGGCTGAAGTTTCTCCCATATTCAAAAGAACCCTCTCTCAGCCATGCATCCCACCTCACTCCTTCCCTCCGCAGCCAGAAGTCCTTGAAGGGAAGCCTCCCTCACTGAGTGCACATCCTCAACCCTTGCAGTTTGCCTTCTGCCCCTCCTGTACCCAGACCTGCTCAAAGATCGAAAGTGAACGCCAGACCCAGTGGGCACTTTTCACCTCCTATCTTAGGGGCCCCCTGCAGCCCCGGGCACTGCTGAGCACACTCCCCTTGCAACTCTCTTCCCTCTGTTCTGACTACCGCTACATGCCTCATTGCCTCCATGGTTCCCAATCAGGGACGATTTTGCTCTCCTGTGGGCATGTGACAATATCTGGAGATAATTTTGGTTGTCACAGTTAGGGGGCGATGTGCTCCTGGCCTCTACTGGGTTCTGAGGCCAGGGTTCTGCTGAACGTCCTACAGTGTACTGGACAGCCCCCTGCAACAATTATCCAACCTCAAGTGTCAAGAGTGCTGGGTTTGGGAAACCTGGCTCTAGAACTGTAGAAATGAGCCCAAGAACACTTCTGACAAGTGCAGGTTAGGGATCTTGCCGGTGTGTCCCTCAGACAAAGCACTGGAGAGTGAATGAGGACAGAAGGTCGGGGTGGGGGTAGGGGCTTTTGGGCAATGGCAACCATCCTGATGTTTGTCCACACCTGCCCCAACAGGAGAGAGCCCAAGGTCACATCCAGCCGCTGCAGAGATGTCCCAGGTCTATGTCAGCTTCAGTCCCTAGGTCCTCAGTCTCCAGGTGATGTCCAGGGCTCCTCTAGTTATCTCAGTCTGGTCCAGGTGTGAATCCTCACCATCCTGCCACCTGCAGGATAAACCACACATTTAGCCCCGCTCAAGACATCTTCTCGTCATCAGAGGGGGAGATGCAGACCATCCTCCCCACTCCCCCTTTCCCAGTTTACCCCCTCCCTCTGGAAATTGATTTCCCAGTGGGATATGTTCTATTGCACATTTCTGAATCCACTGAGGGCTTTGTAGCCAGACTCCCCTCCTACTATTGTCCTGGTGGTGGGCTGGGGGAGAGAATCCCTCAGGATGGCACCATGCTTTGGTCTGTGGTCTAGCCCAGCCCACCTTTAGGCACCGTCAGTTGCTGACTCACCTCCTTGGCTGTGGCGTGAGTTCCTTGATCAGATCTGACTGTCCCCAGTTCTGCTCCCTGGGCACTGGGGAGGCTTCTCCTGTCATGGGGCTGAAGAGCCATAGCAGTCCTCGCCTGCAGCTGGTGCTGGCATCCTCTGTATGCAGCCCTGAGGGATTCCCTTAGAGGTGGCACATCTCTGCTGTGGTGTAAACCCGGTTTGCCCCAGGCCTGTTTTGATTGTTTCTTGTGATATAAGTTGCTGAGAACATGAAAGAGCTTCCTGTCTAGTTCATTCCTGGAGACTCTGGGGATCCAGGAATCCCCACTACCTGGCACACCCTGAGGACCTCCGCAGCCAGGTCCAACATTTTCTTTGATGGTCTGGGGTTTTCAACTGTTCTTCTGGTGCCAATTTCTGTCTTGGAAATAATCTGGTTGCCCAGAACAGGAACCCGCTCAACTTAGCTTCAAGAAAAGGGGATCTGTGTAAAGTGGCTTTTCACAAAGCACAATTTTAGAAAGTGGAAACATGGCCAGGCCGTCACTCTCTCCATCTCTGTGGTCACAGGATCAACTCCTCTCTGCTTCTCTGTGCCCGTGTGCTCCCTGGGACCTCATAATGTCATCCTCTAAAAGCACTTGGCCTCTGTAAAGCACACGGTTCTGCTCCCCCACAGCCAGGGTCAGGCCTCGGCTGTGGCCTCAGTGTTCATGGCTCTGACCTTGACCCCAACTCCAAGTGACCCATTGTTTCATTTCCCAACACCATCCTGACTTTGGCATCTGCCTCTCTATTCAGATTGTCTAGTGTGAGAATCTGTTTTGCTCAGGATGGGTCAAATGCCCACTCCTGCTCCCATCATCTATAGCCTAGGTGGGGGAGGGAGTGGGTCGTTATATATATACATAGCTGCCCTGGTCCACCAGATACCAGGGCGGGGGGAGAGAGACACAAATAGAAGCTGCAGCACTTCTGGGGTGTGGAATGCCAATGCTCTGGAATGCAAAGGGAGTCATCAAACGTGTCTCTATGTCTCTCTCCCCGCAGCCCCCTAACCTATACCCTCCCCAGTGGCCACCTCACACCCCACCTCCCATCCCACTTCCCACTTCTCTCACAAACCAGTTGCCCCATCCCCCCACCCACCCATTCCCCCGCAAACCCTCCCCTACCTCTCCCCCTCCCTCTGAAAATTGATTTCCCATTGGGATATGTTTCTGTTCTGTTTCACATTTTTGAATTCAAGGGTTTTGTAGCCAGATTCCCCTCCCGCAGCGGAAGCAAGTCTCCCTCCGTGAAAAATTCACGGCCTTACACCAAGGGCAGTCCCAATCCCCGGGCCTGCGAAATACTGGAGGTCTTCTCTGCTGGTGGGCATCGAAGTCTCTCCTGTCTCTTTGGGATTGAGGCTCTATACCCTGAGCCCCATTAGACCCTAAGGTAACACTAGAGGGCCCCCAGTGGGGAGCCGTCTGAGATGGAGCCCCTGCTGTGAACATTGCTGCTGGTGGGGATGCTGTGGCTGAGTCTGGGAATGGGAGTAAGGGGCATGTGAAGGGGTATGTGAATGAGGCCGGGAGCTGCACAGGAAGGGATGCTGGGGAGACTCTGGACCTGGGCTTCATGGTCTCAGAGAAATAAAACATGGCTGTTTCCGCAGACCTGAGACCTCCCTCCCTCTGCCTGCCAGAGGGGTAATTATTCTGCTTCACAGCTCCAAGAACCTGCAGGAGGCCTCCACCCAGCTCTTTTGTGGCCTCTTCCCTTTCCTCATCCTTCTCCTGTCTTCCTCCTCCTCCTATAGCACCAGCAACGGTGGCAGTAGAAGCAGCGGCTGCCCCAATCTCCTGTTCCTTCTCACCTGCTCCTTCTGTCCCAGCCCCACTGGCAGTGGCCAGGCCTGGCGCTGCTGCGACCTGCTCCCGGGGAGACCCTAGCTCCTGGAAAGAAGTGGGCAAGGTTGAGACCAGTTCTGGAGGCAGGGAGGGGGGCAGAGGGCAGAGAGAGGAGACGGGGCAGGGACTAAGTCCGGGTAAACTTACAGCCCGGAGGAGCTTCCACTTCAGGAGGTCCCTTTCCTTCCGCATCTCTGCCAGGTTGGCCTGTGTCTGCCGCAGCCGAAAGGCTGCCTCCTTGCGCTCCATCTCCTGCTGAGCTGTGAGCTTTTTCAGTTCTGAGGTCAAGTCCTCCGCAGTGGACTTATGCAGTTTGGTGAAGTCCTGCAGCCACTGCACCCTGCGCTCCTGTAACTGGCCCTGCCTGCAGGTGAAGCGCACGCCCAGGGCCAGACCGCTCCAGGCACAGGCCTCTTTGGCCTCGCTGGGCACCGCACTGTCCTCCAGGATGGCCCTGAGCTTGTCTTCCACCTCTTCCCAGGACAGGGATATATTCTCGAGGTAGAACTCAAGGCCTTTTTCGTGCGCGGCTATTTTCTCGTTGATGAAGGCCACCACCTCACCATGCTGGAACCCACCACAGGGGTCATCAGGTTTCAAGGCCATGAGAGCTGAGGGCCTCAGCGGCTTAACTGGCCCTGTGGGGATGAATCAATCAGTTGTCCCCTACCCCCCTCTATAGCCCCTCCCTCTCCCTTGGTCTCCTCCCGTCCATTGCCCTTCCCCTCCCCCCGCAGACCATTGTAAAGACCCCTGACTGGCTTGTTCCACCCTAGAACACCTCACCTCTCCAGCCAGGGCCAGAAAAGGTGCAGGCCGACCACGTCCACCTACCACGGCCGAAGACAGTGAAGATCCTCGTCTCTCTGGGGTCTCTGAGGAAAGGAAGCCTCCGCGCCAACCGTCGTCCCAGAGGTGTTTACCCTGGGACTGTTCCAACTTCCAGAGACAGCAGGGGTGGGAGGGAATGCAAAAGGAAGGCCCCTCCCCCCCCCCACCTCGAGACATAAGGGAACTTAGTATCCTGTTGAAAGTGCTTAAAGGTGGGAAGAAATAGGAGTGGTAAGAAAAGACTCAGAAACACGTAAAGTGCTTGTAATCAAGTACAAAAAGTCCCACTCACCCCGCCCCCTACCATAATGGTTTGTCTCATACCAGGGACCCTCCCCTCCTAGAGACGGAATGTTCTAGAACAGGTAACAGCCCCAACCTCTCAGTGGCCTCTGGCGCCCCCCGCCCCGGAGGAAGACTGTAGCTCCTGTTGTAGACGTTCCTGAATTCTAATACGAAAGTCAGTAAACTATTTCTCTAAAGGGCCAGGTAGTAATTATTAAGGCTTTGTAGGCAAAAGATTTCTGTCCCAATGACTTATAGCACAAAAACAGACATAAACAATACTTGAAGAAATGACTGTGGCTATGTTTCAGTAAAACTTTATTTACAAAAATAGGCAGCTGGCAGGATTTGGCCTGTAGTTTGCCAACTCTTGATCTAAATTTATATTTCCTGCATGTCCCAAAGACATCCAAAATCCAAATGTCTGTAATATAACTCACCCTTTACCCCAAGAGATGATTCTCCTCCTATATTCCTATGAAGTAGAGAAACTTCAAAATCATCAACCCCTCCTTCCTTTACTAACATATCAAATTGGTCACCAAATCTTGTTGCTATGACCTCAGAAAATTCTTTGATATCCAGTCTTATTTAGGGAATGCCCATGTGGCTTCCTAAATAATGTCCTTGACTTTAATCTCTTTCTAGTTCCTAATCTCTTCCTAATCTTTCCTATGATCATGCTACTTTCAAACTAAAAGGTGTTTGATGGCTTCCTGTGACACACTTCTTGGCCTGATGGTAGAATTTCACCCTGGTCTACCTTTCTAATTTAGCTCTTTTCATTCTCTTCTCACCCATCATTCATGTACCCAAGAGACTAGCCATGCGGTGATACACTCATTTTGGGTTTTAATTTATTTTTCCATGTGAAAAATCAGAAATTCATTATTTTATTATATGAGCATTATATTCTGTTCTATGAGCTACATTGAAAAAGACAACATTTCTTCTTTAAGGATCTTAATGTTAGGTAGTGAGAGAAAAATAATAAATCAGCACTAAAATATTACCTGAGAAGGTGGTTAAATTCCAGAGGTATAAATCCCACTGTTTTAGTTCTCTTTTAAATGGTTATCTTGTATTTTCTTTCCATTTCAATTTGTGAATATTGTTTATCATCCTTCAGTGGGAAAGGTTCATGTTTTGTCTATTATAGAGTTATTTCTACAGATAGAGCATTCAGGAAATAATGTAGAAACTGGAATGGTGAGGAAAGAGGGAAGATACTGGAATCAAGGAGACCCACTAGAAGGATGCCGCAGTAATTCAACTTGTAAACTAAGGCAGTGAAAGTTGAGATGGAGAGAAGAGCGTAGAGGGTCATTTGGTAGGTAGAATTCATAGGAATGTCAAGGATGGGGTGAGAGAATGAACAGGGTAATTCCTAGGTTTCTGCTATAGGGAACTAAGTAGATAGTGATGTTATAGACTTAGATGCAGAATGAAGGAGAAACTGTTTGAGGTGAGTTCACTTTTAGACATATTGATGTTAAGATCCCTATTGATGTTAAGATATTGATATTGAGATACCTGGTAGCCTAATAGAGATACCCCATAGGCAGTTAGATGTATAAGTCTAGAACTTAGGAGCAACAACAGGACTAGAGATGTAGTACTGAGGGGTGAAAATTAGATTCAAATCAGTGGTTGAAATAACCCAGGGAGAGAATACAGAATAAGAAGAGCAGAGTGCATAGGACAGATTCCTGGCCTGCCTGCATCATCTCTTCCTTTCTACCAGTGTCTACTCTCATTCATGGTTTTATAGCTGACCTGCTTACTCCTTTGCCTTCTCTTTTTCTAGCCTCAGAATGTCTTTTACCCTCCCCTTTTTATTCCTTCTATAACACTTTAAACACGGACTTCACCTTGTGATCATTTCTCTCTCTAGGCTACCATTCTTCTACTTCTGCTTATAAACACTTTTAGAAAATTTAAAGTAAATCATTTCTTTTGGCTAAAGGATTGGAGAAGGGAGAAAATGAAGACAGGGAAACCTGTTAGGATGCTGCTTGAATAGTGAGGCAAAGCATGATTAGTGCCTGAACTGTGGCAGGACCTAGATGAGACATCAGATGAGGTGAGAATTTTGAAACAGAATTAGCACAACTTGTTAAATAGTTGTACATAGGAAATAAGTATGGGGAAGTAGAGTGAAGGATGATTCTGAGGCACCTGACTTGAGAAACTAGGTAGTATGATTAGTGATATATCTCATCATGATAGACGCTACAGGAGGAAGAACACACTGTAGGGGACAGATAAGTTCAGTTTGGGACTGATAAGTGCCTTCATGACAGTCATATGGAGTCATAATTGGATGGCTATACTGGGCTGAAACTTAGGAGAGAGGACAGAACTAGAGAAAAGTATTATAGATTTTGATGTGTTCAGCACTTAGCTTGTGGTTTAAACCTAGTGCTTGAACAAAATCGCTGGAGATGAGGCTTGGAGGGAGAGAAGAAAAACACAAACAAGCAGAACAAAGGAAGGAATCCGGAGCCCTGGGGGAAGATGGCCAACATTTTAGGGATACGCCAAGGAAGAAAAGCCAGTAATAGAGTTATAAGGGATGGTCAGGAGAGAGGTTATCTTAGAAGTAAGGAGAGATTTAGAAAGTTGAAGGAGAGTTACAAGTTTCAAATAATGCATGATGGTCAGATAGGATGAGAATGAACGAGAGGTCATTAGATTTGGATAATGAGATGTCCTTAGGGAGTCTAGTGATACTTATTCAATGGGATGTTGGGAGCAGAAGCCAGATGATGGTAGGTCATAGAGCGAACTAGAGCAACATGCAGAAGTTTTGAATACTGATAAGTCTTCCAAGATCTCTGACAGTGACAGCTATGGTGGGTAGGCAGGGGTCAGTGAATAGATCATGGAAGCATGGGATATGACAGCTCAGTTGTTAAGACAATTAATTTATATAACTTTTCGTTCTTTTTTCTTTTTTTTTAAGATTTTGTTTTTCCTTTTTCTCCCCAAAGCCTCCTGGTACATAGTTGTATATATTCTTAGTTGTAGGTCCTTCTAGTTGGGGCATGTGGGATGCCGCCTCAGCCTGGCTTGATGAGCAGTGCCATGTCTGTGCCCAGGATTTGAACCAGCAAAACCCTGGACTGCCAAAGCAGAGCACGCAAACTTAACCACCCGGCCATGGGGCCGGCCCCTATAATTTTCAACACAAAGATAGGGAGGGAGAATACTCTGGTATCTACTTTATGGGGAGGAAGATAACCACATATAAAGAAAACTCAGTGCTTTTGAAGAGTTTGTGCTGTAACTCAGGCAATAAAGCAAAACCTTTGTGAATACTATGAGAATAATTACAAAACAACATATTGACAGATACAAAATATCAGTGTAATCTAAATAAGAAGCAGTGAAGAAGTAAGAAATAGTTTTGAGAGTCAGTGAAACTAATTAGGGAAAGCTTTCTGGAAGAGAGTTTTGTTGTTGTTTATAACAGAAACATCAGGGTGATCCACAGATATCTGAAGAGCTTTTCAGTTATGGTGTGATGTGCAGAAGACTGACTCTCTTAAATGGTTTTTACCTGAACAATAAAGCAGGGATCACTCGTACCATGGTGGGGATGGTGGTGGCAGGGAATATTTTGAATTGACCTTGGTTATTTCTTTACCTTTACTCACATCTCAGTCAATCATTGGCAGATAGATTTTGAACCAGCTACTTGTACCCTTAGGTGGCAGATTGCAGTTGCTTTCCTTGTGAATGGTGACTTGAATTTACCACTTGAAAGATCCATAATTCTCAGTTATCTATGTATGAATTATCACATATATAATTTTTTTTCTTAAGTAGGTATTTGACGTAAATGCTCAATGCCCAATTGAATTACAGTTTGTTTTGAATTCAGGGTCAAGTATATTTTGATGGTAAAATTTTATCTTGAGCGACTAGTTTTTACACTGTATATAATTTCTCCTGTAACTTCATCCATTGGATGCTCTTTTTTAAAACAACAAAACATCTTGATTTACTTTACAGTTTGGCTTGGGAGTCAGTAGATGGTATATTAATAGTGATGGTGATGTTAAAGGAGGTTAATTTTTCTTGAGCACTTACCACTTGCTAGGTACTGTGCTAAGTGCTTTACAGTATTATCTTGTTGGAAGACAATTCTGCATGGGTCTCTTGCATTTCTACATGACTTAAGAGCAGAGGTAGTCATTGTCTCTTATTCCAGGTTATCTGTTCAAGGATGTAGATATAGAGAACAGTCTTAGAAGCTAGAAATAGTGTCTCCCACCAGAGCAAAGAGCAGGTTTGCTACAGCCTGGGAAAACATAGATAATGTCTTCTTCTGGAGCAAAGGGATGGCATGCTTATGACCCATTAGAAAAGATTTGTGTTTTCTGAGCTTGGGATTTTTCTCTTGTAATGCAACCCACTGCTTGTGCAGGTGTCATCTCTCCCTCTTTGTATTGTCCTGTGGGAGTTGGGTTTTGGCAAATGACACAAATGCTGATACTTTGGCTACTTCCATTGCTATGAATAAATAACTGTCCATTGTTTTTGAGCCAGGAGTCTCTTGTCTTCTACCAGCACCCATGAAACTGGCAGGCTATCTTGTTAGCTTGTAGGTACAGTAAAATCTCATACCCTTCATGTTCTTAACACTTGTGTAATACAACCCTACAGGGATAACTTTTTTATTATTCTCGTTTTGCATATGCAGAAAATAAAGCTCAATGACTTGTCCAAAGATCCATAGCTAGGATATGATAGAGTTGGGATTTGAACCCAAGCCTCTCTGACTTGGAGACCACATTCTCAAGCAGTGAACTAATTAAGTCTAGTTCAGTTCAAGTCCCTGGGTTGACGTATTCTCTGATTGCATCATGAACCATAAGGAAATTATATTTGAATAATCCTGGGTTGGAGATTATCAGTGTCATCCCAAAGGTTGAATGTTCATTTCAGAAGGAGAGAAGAACAGTTAATAAAGTATTCTCTGTTCATACCTCCAATAAATCCTTGTTTGCTACAAACTGGGTTTCTGCTTAATGGACAAAAGTGAGTTTTTCAAAAGAAACTGTGTTTCTCCAACTTGTTTTTATAACAGATATTTTTTGTGGTTATATTAAGTTTAAATGTCTTTCAATATATATAAGCAGCATGGCACATAGCAGGTGCTCAATAAATGTCATTTGATTGTACCTATAGGTTGTAGGTCTTCATAAAATAATAATGTTAAGAAATTGGTCACAGAAGGTGCAGGAGAGTGGGCGGAGCAAAATGGCGGGGTGAGCTGACCCGGGATTCTCTCCCCTCCAAAATACAACAAAAGATTGGAAGAACTGAATTTCAGAGAATAAACATAATGCCAGCTCATTAGAGACCTACAATACGAAGAAGGCGGAGATCATAAACCTAGCGTTACACCTTCGGAGGCGCTGGAACGGTAGGAGAGAACATCACTCCCTCCCCTAGAGTCTGCGATCGCTGCAGGGTGGGTCGGGAGGGAGCGGGGGAGGGGCTGCGCGACCGGGGGATCATCCAGGACGCCTGCCGCTGATTCAGTGGAGACCCGCTGATGGGGGGAAAGCTTCTATCTGCGGGGACCCTATAAATCAAGGGCCTTGGGAGACCAGAGAACAGAAATGATCTGAACCCAGACCGGCACGTGTGAGTAACAGCCCCTCCCCGCCCCAGCAAAGCCAGTGGGCGCAGCCATCTTGCCCCAAGGTGGAGAGCTAACACGCCGCTCTCGACCCCCATCTAGTGGCGACAGGCTGTAACTGCAACTGAATTCTACCACCATGAGAAAAAACCGCTCCTCTACCATCCAGCAATTTATAAAAGCCCCAGACCAGAAGGAAAACAATAAAAACACAGAATTAAGTCCTGAGGACTTGGAATTAGGTAAACTAAGTGATAATGAATTCAGAGCAGCTATAATCAAAAAAATCAATGAGGTAGAGAGAAAGATAGAGAAACAAGCCGAGTTCTGGAGTTACTTCACAAAAGAGATTGAAATCATAAAGAAGAATCAAACAGAATTACTTGAGATGAAAAACACAATGGACCAGATAAAACAGAATATGGATTCCCTGAATGCCCGTGTAGACAACATAGAGGAGCAAATCAGCATAATCGAGGACAGACAGGCTGAATGGCGCCAGACAGAGGAAGAAAGAGAACTAAGAATTAAAAAAAATGAGGAAAATCTCCGAGAGATAATGGATTCAATGAGGAGTAAGAACATAAGGATCATAGGAATTCCCGAGAATATGGAAAAGGAAAATGGGGCAGAAAGTGTGCTTAACGAAATTATTGAAGAGAATTTCCCAAATCTAGGGATCAACGGAGAAATGTGTGTAGAGGAGGGTTTTAGATCTCCTAGATTTGTCAATGTAAAAAGACCCACCACAAGGCACATAATAGTAAAGTTGGCAAATAGGAATGATAAGGAAAGAATACTCAGGGAAGCAAGAAAAAAAAAGAGAATAACCTATAAAGGAGCCCCTATCAGACTGTCAGCAGATTTCTCTACAGAAACCCTACAAGCTAGGAGAGAATGGAGTGATATATTCAAAGCTTTAAAGGATAAAAACCTTCAGCCAAGAATATTCTATCCAGCAATAATTTCCTTCAGATATGAAGGAGAAATTAAATCTTTTCCAGACAAACAAAAGTTAAGGGAATTTGTAACTAAAAGCCCTCCATTACAAGAAATCCTCAAGAAGGCTCTCATACTTGAAAAAAGAAAAAAGGGAGAAAGGGGACACAATCCACAGACTAGGGAGACCGATGGATAGAACCAGAACAGGATAGCAAATATTCAACTATAGCATTAGGGTAAAAATAAGGAAACTACCAAAACAAGGACGATCTTAGCACTCTAACTACAAATTAATAAGACGAGTTGGAATAAAAAATGAAAATAATTATTTAGGAGGGGAAGAGCAAAGGGTCTAAATCAGTATTGGTCGAGTAAGTAAGAGACCACCAGAGAATAGACTATATTATACACGAGATTCTAAATACAAACTTCAAGGTAGACACTAAAATAAAGTACAGAACAGGGTCACAAATCATAGATAAGGAAAAATCTAAGAAACCCAGCATAAGAAATTGCAGTATTAAATGGGTAGTCTAAAGCACACAGGAAAAGAAACACAGGAAAACAAGATAATGAGCGACAGATTGACAGCATTAAGTCCACATGCATCAATAATCACTCTCAATGTGAACGGATTGAACTCTCCAATAAAAAGACACAGAGTGGCAAAATGGATTAAAGAATAAGATCCAACAATTTGTTGCCTCCAGAAAACACACCTCAGCCCCAAGGACATACACAGACTCAGGGTGAAGGGGTAGAGGACAATGCTTCAAGCAAATAGCAAGGAAAAAAAGGCAGGTGTTGCAATTCTCATATCAGACCAAGTGGATTTCAAAATAAGACAGGTAAAGAGAGACACAGAGGGACAATATATAATGATAAAAGGGACACTTCATCAAGAAGAAATAACGCTTATAAATATCTATGCACCCAACACAGAAGCACCAAGATTCATAAAGCAACTATTAACAGACCTAAAGGAAGATGTTAAAAACAACACAATAATAGTAGGGGACCCCAACACCCCACTCACATCAATGGACAGATCATCCAGACAGAAAATCAACAAGGAAATAGTGGAGCTGAATGAAAAACTAAAACAATTGGACTTAATAGACATATATAGATCACTCCACCCTGAAAGAGCTGAATACACATTCTTCTCAAGTGCACATGGAACATTCTCTAGGATAGACCATATGTTGGGAAACGAGGCAAACCTCTACAAATTTAAAAAAATTGAAATAATAACAAGCATCTTCTCAGATCATAGTGCTATAAGGCTAGAAATTAATTACAAGAAAAAAGCTGAGAAAGGCACAAAGATGTGGAGACTAAACAACACACTACTGAACAAGCAATGGATCATTGAAGAAATTAAAGAAGAAATAAAAAAATACCTGGAAACAAATGAAAACGATAGCATGCCATACCAACTCATATGGGATACAGCAAAAGCTGTATTAAGAGGAAAATTCATCGCAATACAGGCACATCTTAACAAACAAGAAAAATCCCAAATAAGCAACCTTAAAGCACACCTAACTGAACTAGAGAAAAAAGAACAAATGAAGCCCAAAGTCAGCAGAAGGAGAGAAAAAATAAAAATCAGAGCAGAAATAAATACTATTGAAACGAAAAAGGCAGTAGAAAGGATCAATGAGACAAAGAGCTGGTTTTTTGAGAAGATAAATAAAATTGACAAACCACTAGCCAGACTCACAAAGAAAAAAAGGGAGAAAACTCAAATAAACAAAATCAGAAATGAGCGAGGAGAAATGGCAACAGACTCTGCAGAAATACAACAGATTATAAGAGAATACTACAAAAACCTATATGCCAACAGAATGGATAACCTAGAGGAAATGGATAAATTCTTGGACTCCTACAATCTCCCAAAGCTCACTCAAGAAGAGGCAGACAATTTGAACAGACCAATCACAAGGAAAGAGATTGAAACAGCAATCAAAAACATCCCAAAGAATAAAACCCCAGGACCAGATGGCTTTCCTGGGGAATTCTACCAAACTTTCAGAGAGGATTTAATACCTATCCTTTTCAAGCTATTCCAAAACATTAGGGAAGATGGAACACTTCCTAACACATTCTATGAGGCCAACATCACGCTGATCCCAAAACCTGACAAGGACACCACGAAAAAAGAGAACTACAGGCCAATATCACTGATGAACATAGATGCAAAAATTCTAAACAAAATTTTGTCAACCAGAATTCAGCCATTCATCAAAAGAATCATACATCAGCATCAGGTGGGATTCATACCAGGGACACAGGGATGGTTCAACATTCGCAAATCAATCAACGTGATACACCACATCAACAAACTGAGGAATAAAAACCACATGATCATCTCAATAGATGCAGAGAAGGCATTTGACAAGATCCAACAGCCATTTATGATAAAATCTCTGAACAAAATGGGCATAGAAGGAAACTACCTCAACATAATAAAGGCCATATACGACAAACCCATAGCCAACATCATACTCAATGGGCAAAAACTGAACGCCATCCCCCTGAAAACAGGAATGAGACAAGGATGCCCTCTATCACCACTCTTATTTAACATAGTACTGGAGGTCCTGGCCAGAGCAATCAGGCAAGAAAAAGGAATAAAAGGAATCCAAATAGGGAGGGAAGAAGTGAAACTCTCGCTGTTTGCAGACGACATGATCTTGTATATAGAAAACCCCAAAGAATCCATTGAAAAACTGTTAGAAGTAATCAACAACTACAGCAAAGTTGCAGGGTATAAAATCAATTTGCATAAATCAGTAGCATTTCTATACTCCAGTAATGAACCAACAGAAAAAGAACTCAAGAATACAATACCATTCACAATCGCAACAAAAAGAATAAAATACCTTGGGGTAAATTTAACTAAGGAAGTGAAGGACCTATATAATGAAAATTACAAGGCCTTTCTGAGAGAATTGGATGACGACATAAGGAGATGGAAAGACATGCCATGTACATGGATTGGAAGAATAAACATAGTTAAAATGTCTGTTCTACCTAAAGCAATCTACAGATTCAACGCCATCCCAATCAGAATCCCAATGACATTCTTTGCAGAATTAGAACAAAGAATCCTAAAATTCATATGGGGCAACAAAAGACCCCGAATTTCTAAAGCAATCCTGAGAAAAAAGAACAAAACGGGAGGCATCACAATCCCTGACTTCAAAACATACTACAAAGCTACAGTAATCAAAACAGCATGGTACTGGTACAAAAACAGGTGCACAGATCAATGGAACAGAATTGAAAGCCCAGAAATAAAACCACACATCTATGGACAGCTTATCTTTGACAAAGGAGCTGAGGGCATACAATGGAGAAAAGAAAGTCTTTTCAACAAATGGTGCTGGGAAAACTGGAAAGCCACATGTAAAAGAATGAAAATTGACCATTCTTTTTTACCATTCACCAAAATAAACTCAAAATGGATCAAAGACCTAAAGGTGAGACCTGAAACCATAAGGCTTCTGGAAGAAAACGTAGGCAGTACACTCTTTGACATCAGTATTAAAAGGATCTTTTCGGACACCATGCCTTCTCAGAGAAGGGAAACAATAGAAAGAATAAACAAATGGGACTTCATCAGATTAAAGAGCTTCTTCAAGGCAAATGAAAACAGGATTGAAACAAAAAAACAACCCACTAACTGGGAAAAAATATTTGCAAGTCATATATCTTACAAAGGCTTAATATATAAAGAACTCTCGCAAGTCGACCACAAAACATCAAACAACCCAATCAAAAAATGGGCTGGAGACATGAACAGACATTTCTCCAAAGAAGATATACTGATGGCCAATAGGCACATGAAAAGATGCTCATCATCGCTGATCATCAGGGAAATGCAAATCAAAACTACACTAAGATATCACCTTACACCCGTTAGAATGACAAAAATATCTAAAACTAATAGCAACAAATGTTGGAGAGGTTGCGGAGAAAAAGGAACCCTCATACACTGCTGGTTGGAATGCAAACTGGTGCAGCCACTATGGAAAACAGTATGGGGATTCCTCAAAAAATTAAAAATAGAACTACCATACGATCCAGCCATCCCACTACTGGGTATTTATCCAAAGAGCCTGAAGTCAGCAATCCCAAAAGTCCTGTGCACCCCAATGTTTATTGCAGCACTGTTTACAATAGCCAAGACGTGGAAGCAACCTAAGTGCCCATCAACAGACGAATGGATAAAGAAGATGTGGTACATATATACCATGGAATACTACTCAGCTGCAAAACAGAACAAAATCATTCCATTTGCAATAACATGGATGGACCCTGAGAGAATTATATTAAGTGAAATAAGCCAGCGAGAGAAAGATAATCTGTGTATGACTCCACTCATATGAGGAATTTAAAACTATGGACCAAGAACAGTTTAGTGGATACCAGGGGAAAGGTGGGGTGGGCGGTGGGCACAAAGGGTGAAGTGGTGCACCTACAACATGACTGACAAACATTAATGTACAATTGAAATTTCACAAGATTGTAACCTATCAATAACTCAATAAAAAAAATAATAATATAGAAAAAAAAGAAATTGGTCAGAGCTTTGGCCCTCCTGGTCTTTTATTTAAAGACTTAATTTTTTTAGAGAAGTTTTAGGTTCACAACAAAATTGAGAAGATACAGAAGTTTTTCATATACATTCTGCCCCCACACATGCATACCCCATTATCAACATCCCCCTCAAAAGTGGAACATTTGTTATGATTGCTTAACCTACATTGACATATCGTTATCATCCAAAGTCTGTAGTTTTCATTGTGGTTCACTCTTGGTGTTGTAAATTCTGTGGGTTTGGATAAATGTATAATGACATGTATCCACCAATATAGTATCATACAGAGTATTTTCACTGCCCTAAAAATCCTCTGTGCTCCACCTATTCATCCCTCTCCAACCCTTGGCAACCACTGATCTTTAGATGGTCTCCATAGTTTTCCCTTTTCCAGAATGTCATATAGTTGGAATCCTACAGTATGTAGCCTTTTCAGATTGGCTTATTTCACCTAGTGATATGCATTTAAGGTTCCTCAATGTTTTTTCATGCCTTGATAGCTCATTTATTTTCAGTGCTTAATAATATTCCACTTTCTAGATGTAACATAGTTTATTTATCCATTCATCTACTGAAGGACACCTTGGCTGCTTCCAAGTTTTGGCAATTATGAACAAAGCTACTATAAACATCTCTGTGCAGGTTTTTGTGTGGACATAATTTTTCCCCTCATTTGAGTAGATACCAAAGAGTACAAATGCTAGATCATATGGTAAGAGTATGTTTAGTTTTTTGAGAAACTGCCAAACTGTCTTCCAAAGTGACTGTACCGTTTTGCACTCCCACCAGCAATGAATGAGAGTTCCTGTTGCTCCGCATCCTCACCAGCATTTGGTGTTGTCTGTGTTCTGGATTTTGGCCATTCTAATAAGTGTGCAGTAATATCTCGTCGTTTTAATTTGCATTTCCCTTAGGAAATATGATGTACATCGTTTCATATGCTTATTTTCCATCTGTATATCTTCTTTGGTGAGGTATCTGTTAAGGTCTTTCACACATTTGTAAATTGTCTTTCTTGTTTTCTTATTGTTAAGTTTTAAGATTTCTTTGTATATTTTGGATAAAATTTCTTTATCAGATGTGTCTTCTGCAAATATTTTCTTTCAGTCTGTAGCTTGTTTTCTAATTCTATTGACACCAACTTTTGTAGAGCAGAAGTTTATAAGTTTAAGGATGTACAGTTTATCAATTGTTTCTTTCATAGATCATGCCTTTGGTGTTGTAATTTAAAAAATCATTGCCATGTCCAAGGTCAACTCGGTTTTCTTCTATGTTGTCTTCTAGGGGTTTTACAGTTTTCCATTTTACGTTTAGGTGTGTGATCCATTTTGAGTTACTTTTTGTGATGGGTATAAAAATCTGTGTCTAGGTTGATTTTCTTGCATATGCATATCCAGTTGTTCCAGCACCTTTTGTTGAAAAGACTATCTTTGCTTCATTTTGTTGCCTTTGCCTCTTTTCCAAAGGTCAGTTGACTATATTTATGTGGGTCTATTTCTAGGATCATTATTCTGTTTCATTGACCTATTTGTCTGTTATTTCACCAATATCACACTGTCTTAATTACTGTAGCTTTATAGTAGATCTTGAGGTCAGGTAGTCTCAGTCCTTCAACTTTTTTCTTTTCAGTTTTACAGTTATCCTCATATAGGTCTTATTCATATTTTGTTGGATATATACCTAAGTATTTCATTTTGGGTGTTTCTGATGTAAATGGTATTGTGTTAAATTTCAAATTAAAAACTTATTCATTACTGGCATATATGAAAGCAGTTGACTTTTGTGTATTAACCTTATATCCTACAACCTTGCTATAATCACTTATTAGTTCGAGGTGTTTTTTGTCAATTCTGTCAGATTTTCTACATAGACAATCATGTCATCTATGCAAAAGATGATTTTATGTCTTCCTTCAGAATCTGTATACCTTTATTTCCTTTTGTTGTCTATTGCATTAGCTAGAACTTCCAGTAGGATGTTGAAAAGGAGTAGTGAGAGGGGACATACTTGCCTTATTCCTGATCTAAGTGGGGAAGCTTCTAGTTTCTCAACACTAAATATTATGTTACCTGTAGGTGTTTTTGAAGATATTCTTTATCAAGTTGAGGAATTTCCCCTCTATTCCTAGTTTACTGAAAGTTTTTATCATAAATGTTTGCTGGATTTTGTCAAATTGCTTTGTCCAGATCCACTGATATGAGCATATGATTTTTCTTCTTTAGCCTGTTGTGATGGATTACATTAATTGATTTTGGAATGTTGAACCAGCCTTCCATGCCTGTGATAAATCCCACTTGGTTCTGGTGTACAATTATTTTTATGCATTACTGTATTGAATCTGCTAATATTTTGTTGAAGATTTTGGATCTGTGTTCATGAGATATATTGGTCTGTAGTTTCTTTTCTTGTAGCGTCTTTGGTTTTGGTATTAGGGTAATGCTGGTCTCATAGAATAAGTTAGGAAGTATTTCCTCCTCTTCTACCTTCTTAAAGAGATTATAGGGAATTAATATAATTTCTTCCTTAAATATTTGATAGAATTCACCAGTGAATCCATCGGGGCTGGTGCTTTCTCTTTTAGATTATTAATTATTGATTCAATCTTTTAAGTAGCCATTGACTTATTCATATTATCTGTTTGTTCTTGTGTGATTTTGGCAGATTGTGCCTTTCAAGGAATTTATCTGTTTCATATAGGTTACCAAATTTGTGGGCATAGAGTTGTTCATAGTATTCCTTTATTATCGTTTTAATATCCATGGGACCTATAGTGATGTACCTTCTTTCATTTCTGATATTAGTAATTTGTGTTCTTGCTCTTTTGTTCTCTTCTTTGTCTTTTAAAGCATTAACATTGCATGTTTTCCGTTATATGTGCTTATTTCTGCACTTACCTGAAAGTCTCGTTCCAACAAGGTCAAAGATATTTTTCAATAAAATTTTCTTATTTGTGTAATGATTCTCAAAAAATGGAATTCATCAAAGGGCCTGAGATCCTGTTTGTTCATTTGTTTCCCTTCCCTGAATTTGCTATAGTATCAGTTCAGGCTTCTTATGTTTTGAGGAGGACGGTATGATCCAAAGATAGTAGATTGATTAATTGACAGTTATGCATAGCAGTCAATTCACATTTCAAAAATATCAGAAAGCAAAGTTTGTTTTAATTTACTGATCATCAGGTGGTTCTGGAATTTGCAAGGAAAGTATTTTGAAATGAGGATAAGACAATTAAAGGAAACATTTAGAAAAGTTTCAATTATACCCTGTGGCATTTTATGTATTTTATTTTGCTTTTAGATATGAAAAAGTTTCATAATTTATTTAGTTTCTTTTCAATAGGTTAGCCCTGCTGATACAACAAATTCACATAGATTCAAATTCTGGAATAAGACTTTAGAGTTTATAGTATAAGCATGTTTTATAGTATAAGTATATTTTATAAATGGGAGTTAGAAGGGGGCATCTAGATTTTTCATGTATGTTTTAAATCCTGGGTCTTGCTTTTCCCCTCAGGGAACCCAAGATTGGTCAACATTTTCCCTTAGAAATACTTCTGGGGAAAAGGTATAAATTATGACCTAAAGTAGCTAACATTAAATCTTTGGAAGAGAAATCAAGATTTATTAATAAATTTGTAAATTTGTCTGTGTTGTACATATTAACATTATTCTTTAAATGTTGTCTTTATACATCTGCATTTCTTTCTGTGAGCTTCCCCAAGTTTGTATGGATAACCATGAGTTAGTTTGGCTGTTAACCTAGGTTGGCATCATGTTCTGAGAGCAGCCAGGGGCTAAGAGCCAAAACCTTGGTTCTAATCCACGAACCAGCCAAATGTACTTCACTAAATTTTCTGTCCTCTCTGCATCTACATTTTACTCCTCTGCAAAATGTAGATGATATTACCCTGCACATATCCCTGGACTATTGGCAGAATTAAGTAAGGTAAGAGATATGGAAGTACTTGAAAGATTACAAATGTGTGCAATTGTAAGACATTGCTGCAATAACACTGCAAAGGCCGTTTGCATATATTGAGCTTGAATGTGCTCCTTGTCCTTCTCAAAATGTGAAGGGAAGACAGAATAAAAGTACAATCCTCATTCTTGCACACTTGTCAGTCTGCCTCCTCAAACCCGCAGAGCTCTAATTGTACCTAATGAAAGAAAAGTAACATTTTTAGGTCTCAGTTGCAGGAAACATTTTAAATAGAACTGGCCTAGGGCATTTTTCAAAATAAAATCTAAATAATGCAAGATCGTTAGTGGGAATGGTGCCAGGGCTGGATTACACAACTAAAAAAAATCAACCTGAGGCTCAGACCGTCCAGCAGCCTTGGTCACACCTCCTCCAGGTCAGCGATGGAGACAGCAGGACTTACACTAGGCCTTGTTTTCAAGTTCCAGAGACCTTGGTCATCATCAAGGACTTCATACTAGGGCTGGTTCATGGGTTAACAAGCAATTTGTCAGCAGCCTTTCACATGCTAGAGACCACAGCAAGAGCAAATTCATACAGAGCCTTGACCTAAGGTTGTAAGAGTTAGAGAAAACTGAAACATTTCCTTTTTGAACCCATCAGCCATGTCCTAGGTAGGGTCTCTGCCCTTATCCCCATTCTGAGTTAATGAAAGTGCTGCTGGCATGGCCTACATAGCTTATACTTTGGAGGGGTTGGGGAGTGAACACTTAAGAGTATCTCTTGTCTTTTTTCCCTGGAAACCTTGCCTAGAGGTGTGGTCTTTATTATGGAAGGCATTTGTCTAAGAAACCCCCAGAAGGCTTAGTGGAATTCTTACTAACAATTTGACCTCCAAGGTTCTGGTCTTTGTCTGGTAGCTAGTACCTATAGCACCTGGAAGTTCTTTTCTCCCTTATCTGCTTTCTCTTGGTTCACTTCTACTTTTGCCTGTGTCAGTGCCTCTTTTGGATCCTTTCAGAACTTCTTGGCCCTCTGACACTAGGGCTCTTGCCCAAATGACCTCTTCCAGATTCTTTCCTGTCAAATAGCACCCCTAACCCAGTGGCATATCTTCACCCAATGCTGCAAGTGTATTGTTGTCTTTACACTGGTCATTGTAATTACTATATAACATGTAAATTATAATTATTATTTATTAACAATGTACATAACAATGCTAGCAGTAATAGCGATTCTAATTATAACTATAATTTATTAAATATCTACTATGTGCCAGTTGCTCTATTATGTGTTTTATATGCATTATTTTGGTTGATGATTACTACAAACTGGTATTTTCATCATCCCAATTGAAATGGTAAACATATTTTTGCTCATGGTTGTATAATAAAAGGAAATCCTTCCTCCAACTTCCAATGGAACCGCCATGAAGGACTTCTTATCCTTATTTTCAGCTGAGGAATCTGAGACTGAAAAAGGTTGCATAACTTGCCCAAGGACACAGAGCTAATTGAACCCAGAGGATCTTAGTTGAAAGCTGATGATTGGTTTAAAAAACCACTACATTACATCAGGCCCTTGTTTAGTCTACCCTATTCTCTCCCCAGGGCTGAATACATTTGGGATAGTAAACTTCTTACAGGACATGGGACGTTCTATCTACTTCTATTGTTGGGACTGCTGATTGGCAGCTCTCTTTCCCTGGGGGTATAACGTAATAATGGAAAGATGTTTAACAAATAAATCTCTTTCATTTGTATGAATGAATATCATGGAGCAGATATAATCAAAGACTGTAACATTAAGAACCCTTCAGGGGCTGGCCTGGTGGTGCAGCGGTTAACTTCGCACATTCCACTTCGGCGGCCTAGGGTTCACCACTTCGGATCTCGGGTATGGACATGGCACTGCTTGGCAAGCCATGCTGTGGTAGGTGTCCCACATATAAATTAGAGGAAGATGGATATGGATGTTATCTCAGAGCCAGTCTTCCCCAGCAGGAAAAAAAAAAATAGAGAGCGAGAGAAAAGAGAAAAGAACCCTTCAGACCCCTTTGGATATCAAGCAGAGGTTATTCTCTTTCTTCTATGTGCAATACCTTTTAAAAACTGTATCCATTTGTCTTCCCTCCATTCCCCACACCTACCCCAGTCTTCCTTATCCCACATGTATCCAGTATATTCCTTTCTTTGCTGGTATTATGATGCACAATATTTGGCTAGTCTTTACCCTGGTGGTACAAGAATACCTGAAAAATTATCTTGGGTCATATATGGATAGAGAATGTGATATTTGATCAGCCATATACCTGAATGTGTAGAATGGGGAGGGAGGATTAGTGCCATATGAGGTTGATGCAAAAGTGATTGAACCAAACTTCACCTTCTTGCCTGAGACTTTTTTCAAAATTATTATTCTGGTGGCTTTAGCTTCATGGATTTTAAAGAGGCTGTTAAACATCTAACAAGAGAATGAAATGTTCTTACATTTGATCCCCACTGGGCATATCTCAAGCCCTTTGGGTACTAGGAACCCACATTAAGGAAGAGAGAAAAGCAATAGCTCATGATTTACATCGTATAATGGGGTTGCATCTGAACATCAGAATGAGAGTGTTTGATGGCATCGTTCTCAGATGTCACAGGCATGGGCATGGTCAGGAGTACTTGCCAGTAATTAACTTCACTGGAAATCTAAGTAGCAGTCATTTTGATTAACTTAGTTTGTAAACCCAATGGATAGCAGCCATCTGTACTCGTGTTTTTTGTATGATGTCTGGCATATTGCGAAATTTCAATGAGTACTAAGTAGTATGAATAGTAACAACCATTTGAAGCCGTCTTAAAATTATTGGTTGGTATGCTAATGTCATCTATCAGGATTGTTATAACTTGGTGGTGAAAACACTTGATTTTGAAGTGTTCTTGGCAGTTTGTATTTTTAACAGCAGGGATCCCTTGATGTTTAGTACAGGTATGGTCTCCAAATGTCCCACCTAGAGATTTACAGTTGACTTTCTTTTCAGTCTTGCCATGCTGCTCTTGAATGCTTCTTCACACTTTCCAGTTTTCTTTTGTGTGGTTGATATCTTCTTGAGTCCAGATAGCGTTGGGTAGGCAAAAGTCGTGGGGCATACAGGGAAAATAAGGCAGAATTGTATTCCATAAATGCTCTTGGATAATGAGTTAGCCAATTAATGCCCAATTTCTAAAGTGGCCTTATGGTAAAATTCAATGTTGAAATCCCTTTATAATGCTAGGGTTGGACATAATTAATCCAGACTGACCACACTCTACTAGGATTTTTTCTTTATGTGAACACAGAATTTGACTCCTGACATAGCTCAGTAAACATCTTCAAAAGCTCTGTAAGTTAACAGATATCCTCTGTATGTTGATCTGGTTTTCAGTATGTATCCTATAAAAGGAAACGTTGGTTTACAAACCAATGGAAAAATTAAACAACCCTTGGAATATCTGTTAAGGGACTGGCCATAGGGACAGAGCAGGAATGGCTATAGCTCTAGTCATAGAGTTTCTCAGAGGTTTTCACTAGCAGATTCTCAGCATAGTAATATTTACTACTGGAAAGAAGTCTTACAGTTCAGACGATGGGTACAACTCTTCTATGTAGCTATGTAGCTACATGGCCAAAGATATCACATTAGCATTTTGTTTCATATCTTTCTGTAAGTCGAAATAGCAAACTGTTCTGTGTTGTTTTCATGTTGTTTCTGATTTCTAGACAAGCTCCTAAATGCAAAAGTCAATACTCGTGAAACATATAGAGTACGAAGTTGTAAACACCCAATAAAGCCATTTTGCTATTTCTCTGTTCCTACAGAAACTCGACATATTGCATGAAGGTGTCAATGTCCTTGACTGTTGCAGAGAATGAATCAGGCCTGTGCTACAATAGCAGGATCCGCTATTTAGAAAAATCCGAAGTCACTAAAAGAAAGGAGATCTCCTGCCCAGACATGGATGACTTTAAAAAGTCCGATCAGGAGCCCGATGTTGTGTGGTACAAGGTAACTCAGCATGGTGTAAAATGCATTTTTTTACCTTAAGTCAGTAGGGGGCTTGGGGATGGGAAAAGGGAGAGATTTTATTTCTAGTTTTTGGTATTATATATTTTACTGAGAAGAATCAACAGATTTAAAGCTAAATAATGTAGAGCTATGACTCCTCTACATTACTGGTTTTCATGCACTTACATCAGCAGTTGTTAGAAGCAATCTTACCTTCTCCAGCTGCTAAAAATAAGTAAGATCTCCCTCTACCCCAACTCATGAGAAAAAATGGAAAGAAGAGTGAAGATTTAAATAACACATGAAAAAAGTATTTGAGGGATAGAAATATTATTTACTGTTAGGAACAGCGCTCCATCAGTACAAGTAATAGTACTTACCAAGAATAACAGCTGTTATCATGGTCTACACTGCGAGTGCTACTGCAGTCAATGCAGAGGAGAGAAATAGGCCCAGTGCAGGATGAGTGAACATCAGAAATAACATGTTTGGCTGGAAATAAACCGCACTCAAAGGCTGAACAGAAGAGACTGAATGAAGGAACTATTTAGAGTTGTGGTTAGGGTTAAGGGAACTAACAAGGGAGGAAACTGTAAATTACCACTCTTAGGCCTGCAGTGGCGAGGGGAAGGAGCAGTGTCACTGGAGCCTGGCAAGAGGGGAGCAGGCCTGTTAGGAGCTGTGGCCTTAGAGGAACATATGGACTGTGGCAGGTTGGAAGTGGGCAGAACAAATACCCTAATCCCTCTTAACTCCTGCCTTCCCGCTTTCTGCTAATGCCTTCCCTTCCCACCATGCGAACTCAGCCAGTACTCAGAGGGCAAAACCAGACGATAGAGTCAATAGTCTTCAGCACCCCTGGGCATAGAGTAGGGCAGACAAGGTCAGAGAATAGATGTAGGAGAGGAAGCAGAGAAATAACCACAGAACCATCCAGCTATGATATTCTGGCTGCTTGCCTGGGGCCCCATGGCCCTGTGGGAGGACTGAGGACCCTCTGCCAGCTCTGAGCCACAGTGGTTGACACATGGAACAGTTTTACATGTGGTGGCCGGAGGTGGCCAAGGAGGTTCTCTGCACAGGTGCTGTGTGTGTTGTTGGAACCAAATACCCATAAAAGTGGAATGGGTTGTTTCTACAGGATCTGACAGACCGTCAATTCCTAGGGAACCCTAAACCCTAACTCCTACAGGTGTCATGTGTTTTTAAATTTGGAAGCCTTTCCATCTTCACACCTGGGGGAATTCCTCAAAAGAAACCAAGAGCATGTCCTGAACCCAACCTCAAGTTTCTATGTGAATTGTCCTCACTTTTCTTTTCTCAATGAAGATAGTATTCTGACAACTAAAAAGGAACATGATGTTCATTATGCATAAATATAGAATATCCCTAATTTAGTGGGACCCCTCATGCCATCATCAGCCTTGTGAGTATTTATTATACACTTACTATGTGACATTCACTGCGATAAGCTTGATCTCTACATTATTTCATTTAAGTCTCACTGCAACTCTGTGTGGTGGGTGCTGGTATCCTCATTTAACAGACAAAAAACTGAGTCTTAGAGAGATGTAGAAACTTGTCCAAAGCTACTCAGCCAACAGAGCCTGTTTTTGTCTCCAAGGCAGTGTGGCTCCAAAGTCTATTTTCTTAATCACGACCCTTTCCTGAAATGGGCCTGGTGCTAAACTCAGCACTGGTGCTGAAGAGCCCATCAAAAGATAGAGTAAGAAGGTTTTATTTCAATTTTACAGTTGAAGAAGGGCTCAAGTGTTAGGAGCTAGGAGTAAAATCCATGTCATCAGCCTTCTCTTACAATGTTCATTTTATTATCTCATCTTCTTATCTTTCTGCTAAGTTCTTTCTTCCCCTTTCTCCACATCTCTAGACATGATCATCATTGTATACCAAAGCAATATATCCCTTGGGAAATGCTAATCCTCAGTCTTTCTTGGAAATGGACCAATAACGGTGAAGCAAATAGCTTTTCCAGCTCTGCCTGGATAATAACATTTAATATTTCTGTAACATTTTACAATTGATAAATAATAACCATAATGATACTTAATATTTATTGAGTACTTACTATATGCCAGGCTCTCTTTTAGTGCTTTAAATGAATTAACTCAATTTCTAGAACTAGTGTATTAGGTAGGTATTATTATTATTATTCCCATTTTATAGAAGAAGTGTCTGGAGACTCAGACAAGTTAAGTGACTTAACAAAAGTCACACAGCAGTTTGTGACTTGCAGTTTGGCTACTAGGCCCATCCTTTAGCTACTTCACTATAACATGGATCAGGATGGAAAACTGGAACCAAAAGTTAAAGAGTCTCTGAAGTTCCAAAATGTGCCGTTAACCCCTCTTCTCACACAAGGTTTCAAGTAAATCTCTGAAAAAAATGTATTGACGTATTGGAAAAATATTTCCTTTTTCAGTCAATATTTGGATAATTTGCCCTGCTTGCTTTGCATTCTCCTTCAGCTGAGCATGAGGTGATTCTCCTCTTGCTACAGCGATGTGAAGAGGAGGACACACTTGTCCAGAGTTCATTGTGGTGCACATCCGAAGTTAGAAGTGTATGATGTGTTATCTCCAGTGTTTTAACAGAGAAAAGTATGTGTTGTTTCATGATCACTTTCCTAGCCATCTTTTCAAATATATGTAATCTTTTTTTTTTTTTAAAGATTGGCACCTAGGCTAACAACTGTTGCCAATCTTCCTTTTTTTTTTTTTTTTAAGGATTGGCACCTGGGCTAACAACTGTTGCCAAACATTTTTTTTTCCTGCTTTATTTCCCAAACCCCCTGGTACATAGTTGTATATCTTAGTTGCAGGTCCTTCCAGTTGTGGGATGTGGGACGCTGCCTCAATGTGGCCTGACGAGCGGTGCCATGTCTGCGCCCAGGATCCGAACCCTGGGCCGCCGCAGCGGAGCGCGAGAACTTAACCACTCGGCCACGGAGCCGGCCCCTCAAATACATGTATTCTTTAAACTGGTTTCTTTTACGTGCATCTCTGCTTTTTACTTACTCTGTAATCATTTTGTATCATTCTCACCTTCTGTCATGGGTTTCTTGGCCTGTCTGAAATATGCTATGGTAGGCCTTTGAGGACTATCCTTCTGTACCTGCATGTAATCACAGCTGGATAATAAGGCAGGGGGCATCAGGTGGCACTGGGACATGTTCATAAAGATGACGAAGCTAATCCTGGCTGTCCTTAGAATGTAAGAGAGATGTGTAAGGGGGATATATCTCCTCTATCTGAACTCTATCAGTTAGCAAAAGGAGTTGAGAGGGGGCCACACTTTTAGCACTTCCTCCTGACAGTATGTGAATGGGATTTAGACATTAGAACAGAATATACAATATTGTTAGTCTTTTAGGAAACATTTTTGAAATGAGAGATAAAGATTCTTTTTATTATTGAACTATAAAGAACACTAGAACAACCTCATTATTCACTGACTGCTGTCACAAGAGTGTATCTCTGTGTCTCATTTCTAGACCAAAGAATCTCCTAACTTGAATAGGACATCAGCAATGAAAAGATAAATACATACCTTGGAGTAAAACTCTCACCTATGTGATTAGTTACCTCAATTGATAAAAGCTTGAAATTAATGAGGTCAAAGGTACCAGTTTGAATCCTCCTTTTCCTTGCTACAAGTACCTCAATTTCAGATGTTTGCCACTAGTTATAAATGGTATAGGTTGGGGCATTATGGATGGTTCAGTGCAAGTTCATTCATTCATTTGTACAACTGCTCATTCATTTTACTCATATTTATTGGGTGCCTACCATGTGCTAGGCACCATGCTAGGAACTGGGGATAGCGAAGTGACCAAAATAAACACATTTCCGTGTTCTTATAGAGGGAGGAAGGTAAGTAAACAGCTTCTTCTCAACACTCCAGGAAGGAGGTACATCAATTCAAACATCTAAAGAACAGCTCCTAGTTGAAATCAACAGCATTTGTATCAAGTAAAGGGCAGTAGGCATATGTTTGTTTTTAACCTTAAATAGACATGACTATCTTTGCAAAGGAAAATTTCAAAACTAAATAAATCAGTTAATAACAGTACATAATAGTTGACAACAATCTTTCACAAATCATTTCATATTATAGGACTGAGGTGCAGATCAATGTGTCTATGCACTAGGCACTCTCCTCTAGCACCCGGGGATGCTGGTCCACTGGTTTGGAAGCTCTGGTCTGCTTTTCCATAAAACGGAACATAATTTTTTAGCTAAAGATGGCTGAGTAAGTCAATCCTGCTTGTCCTTGGAATGCACGGGGCATGTGGAAGGGGGCTGTATCTGCTCTGTCTCAAACCCATCAGCTAGTAAAAGGAGCTGAGGCTGCTTATTGGTGACTGTTATCGTCATCTTTTTTCCAGAGGAGGAAACTGAAACAGCTTACAGAGGGTCACTTAGTTAGCATGTGATGAATTAGGAGTTCAAATCTTGAACTTCTGACTTCTAGTGAACGTTCTTCTATAACACCACTCTGACTGCTCCGCTAAATGGGTATCTTGTGCACTTAATACAGTTGTGTCACTGACATAAGTAGAATGCTCTCTCAAATTGTTATTTTGGAAACAGTTCCTGAAATCCTTCTGAAGGATTCTTTAATGACTGAAGTGTTCAAAGGGACTCGAACCAGGAAGAGAGATTTTCTCAGATCTAACTAGAACCAAGTAGAAGGAATTATAATATCAGAGGGACCTTAGAGCCCATCTAGCACAACTTATTTCTCTTATTTATGAGGAAACTGAAGCTCAAAGAGCTTAAGAGATTTGCTTAAGTCTAATGGAACCCATTTCTCCTTTCTTTTTTCACATTTACTGAGTTTTACAAAAAGCTCGGAGACAGGCCCAAAGAAGTGAATGTACTTATCTATGTATATATATTTGAAAACTGTGATCACTTTGACAAATAATGATGTGGAGGTATAAAAAGCCATTTGTACCCTCCTCTTCCACTCCATTTTACCATCTGAGGTAACTAATGTTACCTGTCTGTTATATTATTCCACACTGTTCTCTATGCTGATCTCTCTCTTTTAATATATTACTTATTTATATATGTACATGCATATATCTCCCCATCCCTCATTTTTATAAAAATGGGGACATGCTGTACATATCACTCTTTAGCTCTCTCCATCATACACAGTTGTGTCATGAACATCATTCCATGTCAATAATATAGATCTAATTCATTTTTAATAGCTGCATCATACTTCATAGGGTAGAACTACCTTATTTTGCTCAACCTTTCTTCTGATGGATATTTAACTTTTTTTCTAGTTTTGTAATAATCACAGTGTTGGAATAAATATTCTTGTAAACCTACACATATCCTTACATCCATGATATACAAGACAGGAATGCTCTCGGTCGCTACTGTTATTCAGCATTGTTTTGGAGATTCTAACTGATGCAATAAGAAAATTAAATGAAATATACTGTATAAATATTGGAAAAGAAGAGAAAAAATAATCTTATTTTTCAGTCTATTTAATAGTATACCAAGAAAACCCAAGAGACTCAACAACAAAAAATAGAACTATAAGAGAATTTGGTAAGGTAGCTTAATGAAAATTAAACAAAATATTCAATAATTTTTTTGCCAGCAATAATTAGTTAGACATGCAACACGGAAAAATGAAGTTACCCCATTTACAACAAGGCAAACTTTAAACATTTTGGAATATGTTTAACAAAGATGGGAAGGGAGCTATGTAAAAATATAATTTTACTGAATGAGAAAATATGGTCTAAATTAATGGAGAGAGAACATTTTTGTGCATGGAAAGATCTCATAGAATAAAAGATCAGTTCTTCCCAATGTCATATAAATAATCCAATTTTCCAGAATATCATGTTATTGGAACTAGATGACATAATTATAAAGTTTATATGGATGAATGAATGTACCAAAATTGCCAAGAAAATATTCGGAAAAATCAATCATGAGAGGAGACTTATTCTACCAGAGACTAAAATTACTACAAAAAGATAGCAGTTGAAACAGTAAGTTTAGGAAAATATAAATAGATCAATTGAATAGACTAGAGAATCCAGAAACATATATATATATATATAAATATATATATATATATATATATTTATGTATATACATGAAAACTTAGTATAGGATACCATTTCATTTTAATGGGCATGGAGGGGGGGATAATGGCTTATTAAAAAATGATATGCACATAATTGACTCTCCACTCAGAAAAAAATAATTAGATCTCTGACTCATACCATGTTTAAGAAAAAATTTAGATGGATTGCAAGGAGTCAATTTCATCTACAAAAATAATAGTTTAAGAATGATCATTTCTAAATGCCATCACTCATTACAATGAGTTAAGCTTCCGAAGTTAAGAGCTTTACATTAATTTTATCTTGCTATACATTTTGACAATTAAAGGGGATAAAAAAGTCAGTGGAGACCTCATAATACCACAGCCCAAATGACCAACAGTTTTTGCTAAAAAAATGATTTGGGAATATGCTTGGGGATTTTGAAATGTAATGATATTAATATGTGCCTTCTTTTGTAACCATAAAATTGCATTCCATCTTTAAATTTTTAATCTTGTAACTAGAATTTTTAAAGATACTTTTATCCTAAAGGAATGAGCTGTGAAACTCATGGATGCTTCAGTTTGGTGTGCCCTAAAACCACAGTCAGTGATGCAAGATTTAAGACCCTTTTATCCTCGTTTTCTTCCTAGATATGGCATTAATAGTGAGAAAGAGGTTCTTTACTATTTGTAAATTATAAAGATAGGTTAATATCAAAGGAATGGGTATTTGATATGTGTAAGAAGCACTGGTATTTGAGTATGGGGACCTGAATTCTGGTCACCATTCCACCATTAATGTGGATAAGTAATTGGATGTCACTGGGCCTCAATGTCGCCAGATGTAAAATAGATGTAATACTGTCTGCTATGTATCCCAGACATATTATGAAAATATAATGACTAAAGTCCTTGCTTGAGATTTGCTGCTACTATAGAAAGGGAAAAGTTACGTGGGAAGCTAGAAACGTGGTTACCTAAGACATTTCAGAATCAGACTGGGAATTTAAGATTGAGGATTTTTTTTCATGTTATTTTGTATAATTTACAAACAGTAAACTTCATTCTTTTTACTTGTGCAATTGATGTGTTGTGGCTAATGTATATACCACAATAAAGATATAGAACATTTCCATCACTCAAAGTTCCTCTGTGCCATTTTGTAGTCAATATCCTCCTCCCAGTCCAAGTCCTTGGTAAAACCCATCTGTTTTCTGTACCTATAGTTTTGCGTTCTTCAGATGTCATATAAATGGAATGGTATGATATGTAGCCTTCTGTCTCTGCCTTCTTTCACTTAGCATGATGCATTTGAGATTTGTCTATGTTGTGGCATATATCAGTAGTTCATTCCTTTTATTCTGCAAAGTAGTTCACTATTCCACTATCGAGATGTACCACTGTTTAACCAGTCACCAGTTGATGATGATTTGGGTTGCTGCTCGTTTTTGATGATTAGCAGTAAAGCTGTTGTAAGGTTGAGTTTTCACTACAATTTCTTGATTCAGTAAAATTATATGTTTTTGTCAACTTTTATAATCTTTCTATGTGTATACTTTTTTCAAATTTAACAGAAATTTGCTGTTGATCTTTCCTAAATTGTTATTAGAATCCAGGTTTAAAAGGGACTCCCTATATATGCTTAATGACACTCAAGGGATAAAAACGGATCAAAGCAAACTAAAACCTCTTAAGCAATGCCCCTTTTTGTAGTCTGACTACCTTCTATAGATCCATTAGGATGAGCTTTCAGAAGTGCACAGCTGATCATAGGATACCACCATTTAAAGCACTCCAATGATTCCATAAAACCATTTAGTTAATAGCTCCTTTTTATTGAGTGTTTACAGAGCCTGACACTGTGCTAAGCATGTTTATTCATTACTTAATTCAATTCTTAGAACAGCCTTATTAGGTAGGTTATGCAGTGGCAGAGCTGAGATTTGAATCCTGATAATGTGAAAATATCTTAGAATGGAATTTAAGGCTTTTAGTATCTTGTTTTAGCCTACTAAGTGCCACTTTCAACAGAGCAAAACCATTCATATATGTTTTTTGAGCATTTTATGCTTTTTCACATCTGGGTACTTCTACACACATTGTTCCCTCTGTCTGATATGTCCTGCTTGCCTAACTTTTATATATTGTCCAAAACTCAGATCAGATGCTTATAGTAGCCTACCTTCATACCAAATCTCTGTTCATGCCCAGTCTCCTATAATCTTGGATGACCTACCGTTAGAATTACTTGAAGTATTTCTTTGGTTCCTTTCTCTCTTTCTTTTCCTTCTGGTATTCCCATTACACTTATGTTACACCTTTTGTACTTCTCTCACAGTTCTTGGGTATTCTGTTCCATTTCTTTCATTCTCTTTTTTTTCTTTGCTTTTCAGTTTGGGAGGTTCCTATTGACATATCTTCAAATTCACTGATTGTTTTCTCGACCGTGTCCAGTCTATTAATGCTCCCATCAAAGGCATTCTTTATTTCTGTTACAATGATCTGATTTCTAGCATTTCCCTTTTGATTCTAAGAGTTTGCATCTCTCTTCTGTTCTTACATGTTGTACATTATGTCTATTAGAGCTATTAACTAATTAATCGAACTTATTTTACATTCCAAGTCTGATGATTCCAAAATCTCTGCCATATCTGAATCTGCTTCTGATGCTTGCTCTCTTTTCAAACTGTACTTTTTGTCTTTTAGTGTGCCTTGTAAATTTTTGTTGAAAGCCTGACATAATGTACTGGGTAAAAGTAACTGAGGACAGTAGGCCTTTATGGTGAGGATTTTATGTTTATCTAGATAAAAGTTAGACTGTTTTTACTGCTTGCTGTAGCTGTAGGTTTTAGAGGTTAAAATTCCCTTGTGTGGCCTTGTTTTTCACCCCCCTGTTGTTTTTGGGTTTTCCTAGAGACTTCTTAAGTAAGGTCTGAGTTGTGTGGTTCTTTCAGGTGTAATATCTTGTTACTATACAGGAGCCCTATTGATGCGTTGGTAAGGTTTGGGGGTAAGGAGAAGTAATCTATAATTCTATGATTAGATTTCAGTCTCTTAGTGAGCCCTGTCCCTGGGCTGTGACCATCACAAGTGCTCTCAGCCTCCTCACCCACATTAAAGGAGACAGGGAGGATAGGGAGAGTTGAAACTGGCTATTTTTCTTTCCTCACTTCAAAGGCTGGATGAGGCTGGAGTTGGATATTTTTCTTCTCCCACTTTGAAGGCTATAGGGGGCTGGAGTTGCATATTACCCTTACTCCAGATCCTTTAAGAGTTGGCTGTCATTAAGAGCAGAGCTCTTTGGATATTTTCAAAATGGTTGCTTTCATCCTTTCTCTACCAGAGGCATGAGGGGATTTTTCTCTGATATTAACCCTGAGAATCTGGTGGACCTCCTGTAGGTAAAACTCACAAAAGTGTGACCCCACCCCCCAAGACTGGGCCCTCAGGGTTTTTTATTTCACAAGCTAGTTCACACTCAGTCTCTAGAAACTAGTCAATTGTGCTTTAAGTTTTCCTACCAGTTGCTGGCTCCTGTGGCTGCTTCAGCTTCCAGTAAACTGTGATTGTCTGTGTTCAACTGTCTCTCCAGATTCTGGGGCAGTCATTTTCATTGTGACTTCAATTATCTGATGAATATGAGAAGAATTGTTAATTTTCAGGTTGTTCAGCTTTTTTCTTGCTGTGAGGATGGGAGTGACAACTTCGAAGCCCTGTACACATTGGATGGGAAACTGGAAGTCAACCCCAGCATTAGAATTAGAACTTTGGATTGTCTTTTGGATTGTCCCAGACTCCTATTAGGAATGTGAGTCACATTAACTCCTGGCAGTCATAAACATACCATGATAGATGTATATGTAATCTGAAAGCAGAGTACTGAGAGTAATAACAATAATAGAATAAGAGTTAATATTTATTGATTGGTTTTAGCATGTGATACTCTATATTACAGAGCATTTACATACATTATCTAATTTAATCCTCATAATCACTCCTTTTGGTAAATATTATTATTATCGCCACCTGTTGTTTATAGGGGACACATCTGAAGCTTAGATCAATTAAGTAGTATGCTCAAGAACATGCAATTTGGGATTTCAACCCAAGTGTTTGAGTCTAGAACTTATATTCTTAACCACTGTGAACTACCAGCTTCAACATTAGAACTGTGAAGATAGAAGGTTGGATAAATAGAACTGGGGAGGGGAAGGACTCCCTGGAGTGGATTATCATAGGTATTTGGAGTTAGAGATAGGGATGAAAAGGGTAAGGTTGATACCTAATTCACAATTGTGCTCCTATCTCTTTCATCTTTAAATCGAAGAAAGTTCAGGTTCACTACAGATTGTTAGGCAGATGACTAGATGCTCTATGAAATAGTCCACTCTCTAGGGGAAAAAAAAGAAGTTGGTCTCAGGGAATTGGTGTTAGGTATTCGAACAAAGCTGCTTTGAGGACCAGAGGTTCCACGATTGGCTTGTGGTTGCATAGCTGCTTTGTGTCTGAGCCTCATAATCAGAATAAATATTTAAATAACTCTTCCTGGTGTTCTTGCCATAAAGAATGAGTCATGTGCTCTAAATAGCACTGAAGTAGCCTTGACCAACAAATCAAACTGATCAAAAAACACCTGTGTGTATGATGCTGCTAGCTAGAAGTAGACTGTGAATACAATGGTAAATATATCAGGGTGGAAACCCCAAGGTCCAAATGTGGCTGGCAACAGGTTACTTCAAGGGGCTTCGTCAAAAGAGGTTTTTGTTGTGCATCCTGGGCTCCCAACCCAGCAACCGGTGGCAAGTGACATCTGCCACCCAAGAAGACTGAGAGGGAGGGAAACTTTAAGGGCTAACATTATTTTGAGTGAGCAAGGATGTTGTCCTACAATAAATTGCTCTATGAGTAGACAGCCAGGCCGTGCACTGGAGTTATTTGTTGAACTTTGGCACCTCTAGCAAAACTGGTCTTCTGAAAAATCTTCAAGTTGATGAAGTTTATTGTAATAGTCTCAGGGGCATTACGTAATAGGCGAATTGCACACTGAGAACAATATTAAGGGCTTACACACATTTAAGACTTTGGTGGCTTGTCCTTGCCTCCGATAAATAACCATTTTGAAACTTGACCTATGTACTTCAAACATCTTTGCCTAACAAGCTGTCAGAATTCAATTAAACAAGTCTGGGAACAATGAGGTATGGCAATGTTGTCTGTCCGCTAGGAAAGAGGTGATGGGAAGATTGGGGGCAGGAGAGAAGCAGTGACAGTAGTAAGACTGGCAGCCAGCTGTTTAAGCAAGAGATGCTGCAAATAATGGAGTGAAGAGCCTGGAAGACTTCTGAGAGTCGATATGGGCACCCAGGTGTGGGTAGGATTGCCAATGAGTTAACTTTGTGAAGGATTGGTTGGTGGGGGCAGGATGGTCATCTATAAGGCTCTTCTGAACAAAATATAGCTCCTCTACCCACCTGCTAGGATTAGTGTTAGAGTGGCCTCTTAGGAAATATACATTTTCAGTAGGTTAAAGTAGTCTGTTGCTAGGGCATGCTTAACCAATTAGTGAAGATTTGCTTTTATCTGATTATATCAGCACCCGTTTTCAACAAGCATAGCTTGAGGTTTGGAGGAGACATAATCTACGATTGGGAAAGTTTAGGGATGAAAAACGTTCTCTGTTTTCAATGACTGCTATATATAATGCTGCCCAATAAGAGTGTAATGAATAAACTTTGCAAGCCTCTGGGATCTGGCTGCTCCCATGATAGTATATACTGTCCCCATACGCAGAGTAAGAAATTGAGACCTAAGTAAGTTAAGCAAATTTGCCCAAGAACACGGAACTTGAGTGAACTCTAGATTTTGACCTAGAGCTGTGTTGCTCTAAAGACAGTTTGCCTTTTCATTTATACTACATTGTCTCCAGAGGGGTGGAGGTGACTTGACGAAAAATGTTCCTATTTCACAGTTTTTAAAAAAAAAAGAACCATCTATTGGGTACAAAGAATCCTTTATAAGGCTAGATGGCAATTTGGAAATCACTTGGGACTATCTAGATCTATCCCAAAGAACGTGTACAGATTCCAAGCTGTTCTTCATCAGGAGTCATTTTATAATTCCTATTCGCTCTTTAGATTTTACTTCCTTGGAAAATGCAAAATAGTATGCTGGGAAAATGAAAATGGTTATAGCTAATTGCGTCCGGACTTTCTCCCTAAAATGACATTAGAAAATGATCCCATTTGTCTTTGAATAAAATGAGTGTGTGGGCTCATTTGCCCACCCCCACCACCGCTATGTGAAAGTGAAGCAGCTCAGTTTTCATTTTCCTTTCCTTTCAAAATGCCCAGAGGGACCATATTTTTGTTTAATGACCTTCAGAATGATTCCTTAGAAATCTGAGGCTATCAGAGTTGGAAGCAATGCGAAAATAATTGTGGATTATTATTGTATGACGATAGTGGCAGCTGGGCTATTTTTTTTTCTTTCTGTTCAGACTTTCTTCTTCATTTTCCCAGAAACCTTATATCCCAAGGTTTAACTCAGAAGCAAATCTCATATAGGTGATAAACCTTGCCAGACATAGTACGTAATACAATTTCAGACAGACCCTTAACTGTTCTTTGGAAAGACCCTAGGGAGTAAAGCAGCATTATATCTAGATGTCCTAGATAGTATTACTTTTATTTACTCCCTGACAATGTTAGTGGGTAATTGTGGTGGACAAAAAGCAAGCATATCTCTTAAATATTGTACCTGTGAACTTAAGCGCCAGTTTTTGTGTTTTGTTGTCAAAACTCCTGCTATCATAAAAGAAAAAAATTTGTTACAGTAAAAAACTAGTAAACGGGTACTCACCCTTCCAAATCATTTTACACATGCAAGCATGCAGAGCTGGGGATTGAGAGCACCGATTCTACACTTATGTGAATGTTTAGGATGTGTATGTGTGGAGGGCGGAGGTAGGGGGTGGAGATAGAAGAGATGTTGTATATACCCTAGATTGGAAAGTGGAATATGTTCTCAACTATTATTCACATCATCTGCCTCACCATCGATGTTTTTATTGCCTTAACTGACGGATTCAGAATTTAGATGATAAAATGCTTTTGCTTTGATTATTTAGCACTCCCTCGCAGCTATCCCTTACACTTCCACTGATGCTTGTACAGCTTTTGGTCACCATTTTGGTTGAACATTTGACATGAGTGGTAGGCAAACTGGAACAATGTCTAAAAAGTAGTCTGAGAAAACCCCCAAAAGGCAAAGCCACTTGGCTGACTATTTTTACATACTTGGCTATTGCTATATCCTTGTCACTCTCTGAAAAAGAGTTAAACATTCCTTTGTAGGGAAGTCCAATTCCGGTAGCAATACTCCCTCACATTCCCATCAGGAGAGTAGAAGAACTGGCTTCAAAACCCCAATCTTATTCTCTGGTCATATATCAGTGTACCCAGAAAGTAAGTAGATAATTTCTTTGTTCTGTTACTAAAATAAAGTGTGTCCTTATTTTACCTGACTATGTTTCTAGAGAACTCATTAAGCATAATTTTCCAGACCCTCTGCTCTACCACTCAAATGGATCTCTTGACTATGGGGAGGGAAACTCTGGACTATTAGTATTAGTCTTTATTATAAGAAGTAATTAATGAAACCAATGTAGACTCCATTGTCAATGTAAAAGCCTATTATGAATTTTTAATAATGCCTTGTAGTATGCTGTGTTGCTAAATGAACACTATCCTCTTAGGACTCTTAGGAAATATCCCTGCCAAATAGAAAGAATCAGGGCATTATAATGACATTTAGCAACTTTTAAGGTTCTGCTACACCTTTTTGTGCATTTGGGGAGCTTGTATGCTTTCCTACTTTTGCAGAATATCTCTAAAGACATTCTGCTCTTGGGATCAGGCCTTTAACGTGGCTGTTAGAGGGATAGTTGTGATATTTGAAATGGACACAATAAGACACAATTGTGATATTTTCTGGCCATTGACTTAACTTTTTAGTTACATATTTTGAAAACTAAAGAAAAGACTAAAAAAAAGTGAATCTACATACTTGCCAGTACTAAGACTTAGTGATGTGAATTTTTATTTTTCGCTTACTTGCAAATATTTTCTCTGCAGGAATGCAAGCCAAAAATGTGGAGAAGCATAATAATACAGAAAGGAAATGCTCTTCTAATCCAGGAAGTTCAAGAAGAAGATGGAGGAAATTACACTTGTGAACTTAAGTATGAAGGAAAACTTGTAAGACGAACAACTGAATTGAAAGTTACAGGTAGGAATTGGTTCTACCAAATTATGGCAAGTGAGACTTGAAATATAATTTGGTACAGGAAGGAACAGTTTCCTACAAAGTGCCAAATTGCTGCGAATTTAGAATTGGCTGCAAATCAAATAGTTGGGAAGCTTACTGTTAATAAGTTGTACTGATAAGCTATTTGTGGAATATGAACAATTAACTTAGGGAACAAGGGCCCAATTGATGCATATATGTTCTCTGCCTTTATGAAAGGTTCTTAACTCTTCAAGATGTCATTGATTGTTACTAAGTATCTCAGAAAAGATATGCTGGAACCACTTTGAAATGCTGACAACCCATATGTGGGATCTCCTTGCAGGTGAAGTCTCCCTCAGAATGAGGTTCTGTAGCGCTTTTGAAATGAAATCTTCTTGGGCTGCATCCAAAATTCATTTATGCAAAGTTGCTCATAAATGAGTGATGTCGTCATGAGCTTCTAGTGATTCTTGAATGAAGCAACTTCAAAAGAGTAGCATGCACATGTGTTTTAAATCTGAAGTAAACGCAAAGTGTAAACTAGTAATTCTACTCATAGTAGTGGAAGAGAGAAACTCAGGTTATTCTTTTCTGGTGGAGAATATTAGAAAGTAATTTTCAGACACATAGGACAGAACCTGATACCACAAAATTTATCCCTGAGAATAGATATGATGTAACCTAAGAAACTGTTTCACAAAAAGTCTACCTGATATTTTTCCTGAGCAAACCTTGAATAATTTTCTTCTTATATATGTTTTAGATGTGTGTGTGTGTGTGTGTTTAAGAATATACACACACATTTGTATTGTGGATAAAATCTGGGCCATGGTAAAATTTGACATTATCCAGACAATTGTAATATCAATTACATTAATTATGATTAATGCACTTGGGCATTACCTGTTTATTATAAAGTACTCTTGCTAATGTTAGGAATACACATTTTCTTCGATATTATTTTTGTTTATAACTAGCTGAGCTTTTTGGGGTAATGGTAAAGTCAATCCACTAATAATGACACTTGCTGAGTAAGTTCATTACTATAAATCCTGTATTTAATTGTTTTTGATCCCCGAGAGTCAAGTGGGGGTTTTTTGTCTTTTTCAAAAGTCTGAATGTTAACACAAGGAGTAAACAACTATTTTTATTAGAAATTAATATATATATACTTTAGCTCACTCTCTCTTCTATTACATGACACTTTTGTTTTGTAGTCTGAATGCGTAGAGTTCCTTCTGTGAAGGTTTAAATTATTCTTTTCATTAGAATTGCACGTTTTGTCCCCCATGAGCTTTCAAAATAGCTACCATATTGGGACAATCCCAAATAGCAAAGATCTGCTTTTGATTAATTTCTGACTTCCTCATCGCAACTAGAATTCCTGCCTCATTCAGGCAGAAGAGTCAATGACAGGCAGTTATATATCATTAATAAGTCACCTGACTGTGCACAAATACTAGCAGCATCACCACTTTGACCATAATCACACAATCCTTATCAGATGCTTGCAGAGCACTTCCATTTGGGTATCATTTACTAACATTTGTAACATTATCGTGTTTGGAGTAGATTTTAGGCTGGACCAGAATAAAGTAAACAGCAAATCTTTTTCATGCTCTCATTTAATGGGTTATGGTAACGAGACATTTGCTTCTTTAATTGCTTTTTAGAATCTGGAAAAGCAGAACTAGAGCTACTTATTTTGTGCATTTTATAAGGTGTTAGTTCACTTGCCTTCCGCTTTTAGTATAGTTGCACAGTGGAGTTAAATTTTACCTGATCTCTACCTCCCAGACTTTAATGTGTATCAGAATCATGTGGAAGAACCCAGGTAAGGTGAAGGTGAGGCTCTTTAAATACTGATTTCCAGAGCTCTCTCCCGAATTCTAATTCAGTGCATCAGTAAGCCTGGGAATTTGCCTTTTTGTCCATGTGATTCTGCTGCATGCCTTCTGAGGATCGTGCTTTGAGAAACATTAACAGAGAATGGTGCTAAAGAAGTCAAAGTCATAGGTTTGATTTCCTCGTGAGCATGTTAGTTCATACACACGTACACACCCGAAACTAATTTTTATAGTCCCTAAGTTGTTTCACTTCAGCTCCAAAGAGCTGTCGTGAAAATACAGGTCCTTGGTCACGGAGGGAAACCTGTCAGGAATGTGTGGATAAAGCAGCTTTAATCACTGAAATAATAACTTATTCACTTATAATTTAAATAAAAATGGTAATTCAAATAATCGAATAATAATTCAAACCTATCTTGGGTCAGTGGTCATTGTTCATTTGAGAAGATACCAAGTTTATATAATTATTCACACAGTTCAAGTGTTAAGCTTGATGTAGAAACAAAATGGAAGTTAAGAGGTTGCTCTCTGAAGGTTTATTCTTATTTATAATATTATACAAGTGACATTGTGCCTTGTAAATTTTTAAACACATTTATATAAATGTATTAAATAAATATTATATTTAGTATTTTCTCAATATTGTATAGCAATTAACAGATCGTTCTCTCATGACTGAAAATATAAAGCTGAGATTATTTAAAGCGTAACTCACTCATACTTGTTTTGAGTTTAACAATATGCAGGAATGAGATAGGACTTTTAATATGAAATGAATAGGATTGGTTAATTGCCAAATTATGTAGGTAGAGGTTTGTAAAGATTGTGTATTGTAAGTATGCAAGTTTTCAAAGATTATCAAAGTTTTAAAAGGTTATTTTCTGACTGCTCTTTTGAAGTTCATAAATCTGAGAAATATTTCTTTAGTAAAACAAGTGTTCTCTTGAAGCATGTAGGTGCTACTTACTTTAAATAGATGAGTTATAAAAAGATCAAGATATGCAAAACTGATGAATTAAAAGGTAATCATTGGCTTTATGAAATTACTTTTTCCATATAAAAGAATTTGTCATAGCATTTCTTTAAATAACCAGCTTTCCTACTGCATTAAAATAGGATTTGATTTAAATACAACTTTTCTGGAACACTGTTAATATATAAACCATAGCAGACCTGTGTGATGTTATTGTGGAAATTTCTTTGTTCCTTTGGAGGTTCCAGATGAGTAGGGAGGGGTTTAACACAAACAGACGTGCACAATAGCGTGTATATGTCATTTGGCAAAGAGGCCAACAGCTAACAGACTTATTTCCCACAGCCTATTTTAGGAGGCTATTTGCTATTTTACAGATATTTTTCTTTTATTCTCACATTGAATTTTGTGCAGAGGGTCACTTGAAGTGATAAGGAGAGAAGGGAGGTTTGCCTACATGATGGTGAGAAGGTAGAACAGGTGATAATGGAAAAAGCAGGAGAAGAGGAGTGGGAGAGGGTGGGCAAGATAATGGAATAGGGTCTCCTGGGATTAGAGGAGAATGTCTGCCTTGAGAAGGTCAAAGGCAGAAAAATTATAGGGGCTCTCAGTAATGAACACGAGCAGGAAACCAGCACTAATTAACTGTATTTGGAAGATAATTTACCATTCACCTGGCAAATCATTCACAAATGCATGATTTTATGGATCTTTTTAGAAATGCACATTGACTATTTAGAAAAAACACTAACTTGTTCTCTGGTGAATATACAAATAATACCCTTCCTCCTGATTATTGTAGACAGATCTAGAGTTCCTGATTTGGGACTCTTCACACATCAGGGATAATTTCTTAACCCATTGGTGTCTGAATGCCATGGCTAAAAAGAGAGGTTTATTCTGTGGGTATTTTTCAAATCTTTGCTGCCAATTTACTAGTAAGCAATAGGAGCAATACAATCTGGACATGCAAAGCTTGGTAAAACTGCAAAGTGGGAATTGGGATCAGTCTTTGGGGAAGATGTTCAAATGCATGGCTTCAGTAAGTGCTTTTAATTTCACTCTGCAGAGTTAAAACTAACTGTAGTGCACTGTTGCAGGTGTCATTCAGGCTGCATAGCTTGTTAGAATAACCTTCCTCTGGTGTGGAGAATGACAGCTATTTACTCTCAGAGAAAGCAAGTCCACATCAGGTTTGAAAACAGACTTTTTCTGGCCCCGGCTCTTTGTTCCTTTATGCCTGTACTGTTGATGCTGAGACATTGGGGTTAGAGTGGGTTGAGGAAAAACAGTGGAACATAGAGATGTGGTGGAGAGTTGGGGGAATAAACAGAAGTGGAGATTCTGACTGAATAATAATACAACAGGAAAAATGATCTCTGAGCCAACAACTCTGTCACAATCATACTAGGGGCCCCCAGAGAGCTAATAGCTATTGAGACACCACTGTGTGGCAGATATTGTACTTAATGTTTTTCATTCGTTTTCTCATTTAATCCTCACAACAACCATATGAGTGTGGATAGTATTATTGTCCTCATCTTATAGAGGAAGGAACTAAAACTCAGAGAGGTGAGTGACGTGCCCAAGGTCACTTACTTTGTAATTAACAGAGCATGGATATAATCTAGGTTTTTCTGACTGTCAAATATAACATTTTAACCACCACCAAGCACAAACCATACAATTTCATATACAAAACATGTTAAATACATTGAAAACAGATGCCAAAATATTGATCACCATGCCCATCATTCCACTATAATGTCCTTGTTGGACATTCACCATTTGGTTTTCAATAATTCTCTATTGCAATTTAGATACCTCTGATGAGGATACATTCAACATTTTGGAGCTTAGTCTTTAGCTCTCAGTGAGCACCTTAGATCAGATCAGTAGGAGTGGGACACAGAAATAAATCTGAGCTTAGGATGGTGTCAGAAATGAAGCAAGGAAAAGTGTAATGGCAGGAAAAGCAAGAATGTATGGAAGATGGAATTTGTCAAGCTTCACGTTTTGGTGCCATATGGCCCTATTAATGTGAAAATCTACATTTGTTTAAAAAGTGGATTCCAGGGAGGTTCATTGCAGTTATGACAATGATTTCAAGCTAGTGGAAGTGATGCAATGGAGAATAGTCTAGTTAAACAATGTTGATTCAGTTGATAAAGACCAACGAACGCATAAATCAGTGCCTACTCTGTGCAACAAGGAGCTCAGGATTCAAATTTCCAGTGTGGTTCTGAAAGCAGAGAGGTAGAGATGGAATTATGTTCCCTTTGGAACGTGTGAAAATTTTAAGTTTGTTCATTAGAATAGTGTTCCCCAAACTGTGTTCTGTGGAGCTCCAATTCCAAGAGACGTTAATAGTCATTTCTGAGAGAGAGAAAGGAGAGCAGGGCAGGAAAGTGGAAAGAGGTTCTGTAGCAATGTGTTTATCTGCTGGGTCAAAGTTAAACAGTTTTCTCGTTTGCAAGGCATCTCAGGGCATCTTAGCACATATAATATTCTAATACGTATTGTAATTTTCTAAAAAAGAGGATGGGATATAGTTTAGGACATTTCCTAAACTTGTATGACCACATAACACTTTTTTTCCCTGCTCAGAGCATCTGAGGAGTCCAAGTTTCCATAGAAAAAACTGTAAGAATGCTAAGTGAGTACCTAGCTCTGTTGGCATCCTGCTAATGACTACGTATCTTCAATAGTTTCAATAAGATGCTTAGTGGACATTAATTTCGTGTTATAATTATAATCTTTGATTGTTTTCTGTTATCTTATTTTTCTCAACTAGCCTATAAGCTCCTCAAGGACAGGTATTTGCTGACTTTTCTTTATCTCCCCAAGTGCTGAGCAGGTAGTAGGTATTCAAACATTATGTGTCGCTTGGATTGGGTGGGTGCTTATGTCGTTGGTGAGTGCTTTGGTTGGGTACAAATAAGACAGCTTTCTATTTGTAGAGACTTTATAATTTCAAAGCACTTTTACTTGTGTGATCTCATTCTGTTTCTCATAGAACTTTGTGGTGTTGACAGCAAAGATAGTATTTTTTTTTTCTGCAGAGTAAATTAGGTTTTAGAGAGTTTAAACCATTTGCCCTGGGATGGCAGTTGGTAAATGGCGTGGCCAGGACTAGAACCCCCATCTTCTGATTCCTAGTACAGTGCTTTCCTGTCCTACCCCACTGTTTCTCTGCCCGTAGTCCCTTAATCCTGTGTTCTGGGCCAGAAGAAAAGATGCAACCCCAGGAGGACACCAGAGTTGCTGTCTCCAGAGGTTAGGTTTAAGGATATCTGAAATAACCTGTTATTTAAAATATTCATTTCCCAATCCATTGTTTTGACTTTAAGAAGAAATAGCTCTAATTCTCTTCCTAATATAAAAGGAGAAGCATTTGCTGCTGATGGCTAAATCCAAACCAGCCAAGGGGTAGTGCCCTAATCAATACTCCAATGCTTCTAGAAGTCAGGCAGGTCATGCACCTGAGTGGGTGTGTGAGGCAGGAGGGAGGGGCAAGTTGGAGAGTACTAGTAGCACCAACTCAGCCTTAGCTGATTGTTGGCTTATGAGATTAAGGATCCAATACTGCTAGGCCTTCTAATTTTTGAAGAAATGCTAGAGGTCTCAATTTTATGTGAAAATCCCTGACCTGTAGAGCAGTGTGTAGACCAAATAAGACATATCTGTTTTATTCAGTTTGGGGGCTGCCTGTTTGTGGCCTATGCCTTCAAGTCATATTTATTTATTTATTTATTTATTTAGGTGAGGAAGATTGTCGCTGAGCTAACATCTATGCCAATCTTCCTCTATTTTGTATGTGGCATGATGTTGCCACAGCATGGCTTGATGAGCAGTTGCAGGTCCACGCCCGGGATCCAAACCCGTGAACCCCTGGCCTCCGAAGGAGAGTGCATGAACTTAACCACTGTGCCACCGGGCTGGCCCCTTAAAGTAACTTTTAAACAAGCAACTGACTGTGTGCCTGGCTCAGACTCTACTCCAATATTTCCATCTCCAGAAGGTGGTGGAAAAAAAACTGTAAGAGGCCTGGAGAGCAGTTAACAGACAAACTGAGAACAACACTCAAAAGCCATCCTAATCACACCATCCAATAGACTGGTCGATCTAAGCAGAGAGTGAAGGGCACAATTTATGGATGTAATACTACAGGAGGGGTATTGACAAATTGATCACCTTACGGAGAAGAGCGATTTAGATGATGAAGCAAGTTGGTCTCAAATGTTACAGATAAATGAAGAGCCCTGGGGATAAAACACCTGCCTTGAAGCTGTCCCAAAGCAGTGTGATGTGAAGCACTGAGGGGTGCAAATTGTTGGCATGTGTTTTCTCTCCTTCATGTTCTCTCTGAGCAGCCAGTTAACATGATCTGAATGTGTGTATCCTAATTATCACATGAGAATGTATCTCGTTTATACCTTTTGTGTGACTTAATGAGTAAAGACCTCAGCAGTCGATAGTCCTTGGCTACATTAAGGGAACTTTCACATGACTGACTGTGCATTTCATAATTGACTGTGCTTTTGCACAGTCGCAGGTGCAGAAATCTCATGACCAAAACCGGCTTGCAGCAGCTCCTTTGCCTTTCCTCCAAGGCCTCTCTCTCCCTTTCCAGGTGACCCTGGCCTTTCCCAGCCTACCCGGCCGACTCTGAAGGTCTTTGTCCCTTCTCTGACTCCTTTAATGCCCTAATGCCCGTCTTCTCTGTAGCCCATCTCCTCAGATCCTGGCTTTCTGCTGAGGCTAATCTAATACCTCAATGAGATAAAGAATTCATGACTGATAATGGCCAAAAATGTTTCCCTTCTCAACTAAAATATTTGCAATTGAATAGATATTTCAATTCTGTAACTCATAGGCATGACTAATGGTGGGAATTTCTGGCAGCTTCGCAGTGCCTGTGGGGGACCCTTCTCAGAGTGTCACGATTCATACCCTGCAGGTGGCTGCTTGCTCCCTCTAGAAACAAGGTCAGCTCTGCTCATGACCTTGGGGGACTAGGAGGAAAAAACAGCCTGCTTAGAATTAGTGGGAAGGAGGGCCTTGAGTGTCACTCTAAACAGTGATTTTTATTTCCCCTTCTTCTGCCAGTGTTGTTTTGTCTCTTCTTTCTCTCCCTTATTTCCCTGTCTGTGCCTCAACCTATCACACAGGGCTATTCATTAACCCTGTTGGTGACAGCCAGAATCAAAGAGATTTCCAGTCTCTGTCCTAGGAAAATGTTTGTGTCATGTTTCTATGCCCTACAGGGAGGTGAACGAACACTATTAACGGTCCCATCAGCAGAAAGACGATCTTGTTTCTCTGAAAAGGGACTGTGAAAACATTCATTCCCGTGGGTTTATTTCGCAAGTAGCTGTGTAGGAGACCAGCTTAGAGGGCTAAAGATGAGCAAGTTAGAGCACATGACAGCGGGATATGACAAACGTGCCCAATCCAGGCCAGTTCCGCTCCAATGGCTCTCTTCCAGCACCTGAGGTGATCATTGACTCCTTGGCTGACTTCTCTGACTTAAGTGTCCGGGAGGGAGTTCTTGGGAAGGGATTGCATTATGACTTTTAGGTTTGTAGGCCCCTGAGCTCCATGCGCACAGATTTTCCTAGGTCCATTATGTTCACTTGTGAGAGTCTCAGCTACCTTGTTCTCCCCGAGCCTGAAAACAGTGGTTTGAGCAAGCTGAGACTATTCTATCAGCCACCCCTCTAAAGGAATGAAAACTAGGAGCTTTGTCTGGCAGGAGATCAGTCATGAACTAGATCCAATAGAATGGAGCAGATGCTCACAGAACATCCATTTATTGGGTCAGGCATTGTACTTTACAACTGGTCAAAGTTAACAACCTTGGAAGGTTGATAATATTTCCTCTTGTTTGTAAGGGAAAAAATGGAGACTCAGAGAGGCTAAGTTACTTGTCTGTGATCACAAAGCTAGTAAGTGACTGAACCCACATTGTTCCAAACCCTTGCTCCTAAAGTCACCTGCTACAAACTATTTGCATGGCTCCTGCACACAACAGTGCTCAATAAATACCATTAGTTCCATTCCTTCCTCCTTGCTTGCCTGCTTCATGCCCTTTAGCTCCTCTTTGCCAAGGCACATTTGCACTTCTGTACTTCCGCCATGAAGACTTTACAGATTAAACTCATTTTACAATCACCTGTTTCTTTCTCCTAAATTCCCTTGGCAACTTTGCAAAAGTTTTACCACCCCGTCTGACACAAATCTATAATGAATTATCTTAGAGATCTGCTTTGTTTGGGTTCTGTCTCACCAGTTAGATTAATGTCCTCCAAGATCTGTTGTTCCCCATACAAAAGTTTGCCTTCACATCTAGGTACAGCGTGTAATTATGGAACTAGGAACTGGGCTCTGTGTTTTCACGTATATGATTTCATTTAAGCATTTCAAAATCCTGTCATTTTAGCCTCACTTTACAGATGTTGAAGTTGAAATTCAGAGAAGTTAAGTAACTTTCTCAATGTTCTACAGCAATTAGACAATAGCACTGGAATGAAGATTCAGGTTGTTGTTGCTTTCTGAATGCCTGAACCCCTCCCACTAGTAAGTGCTTGTAGAACTGTACATTGCTTATAGCACTATAACCTTATTTGACTAAAGCCAATTTTCTTACATGTAGAAGGATAAGACCTTTTGCTGAGAAAAAGATCTAGACAAGCTGCTTCTAAGAAATATATGTATATATGAATTTTAGCTAAACAAAGAATTTGACTTAAGAGAAGACCTGTAGAAAACTCTGAAAACTTGATTTGTTGCCTTGGACCCTGCTTCAGGATCAGAAAAACATGATTCCAAATCCTCAGCCTGACAGTAGCCATATGATTTTGAGAAAAATTATTTACTCTTCTAAACCTCAATTTTTTCCCCATGTAAAATGGAGAGGTGTTGCTGTATTGAATGAAGAAACTATATGAAAAACACTCAAAATGGCATTTTGGAAATAGTAGTTACTAAATAAGTGATATTAATTATTATGATTAGTATCATCATCATCATCATCATCATTATTATTATTACTGGAAAGCTTGCAAAGATGAACTCACAGCGATTTTACCACAAGAACGCAGCCTGACAAATGGTCTAAGACAGATTGCTATTTTTAATAGGGTGCTTCATTTACAGGGGATGAATTTTAAAAATTCAAAAGTTAACCAGGAGCTATTACAAACTCAAATAAATATCTCTTTACATAGATATTTCAGGCAAAACTATTTAGTTCAAGGAGATATAATCATGTGGAATAATTTGTCAATTAAGGCTGTCAGAGCAAATATTGTTGTCTGTGTAAATGAGATTTTGCAGCCAGCAAGACATTTTAATGATGTGTGAGCCAAGAGCAAAGGCTGCTGAGACAAAGCTGAGGTGGAAATGAGTCCTAAGGACAAGCATGTTAAGGAGAGTGGCCTTTTCCTGTCCAGCAATTCCTTATGTCATTATGATTCATCACTGGTGGTTTATAAAGGCAGTTAAATGGCCTCCTTTGGCTGTCAAATAGGAAAATAATTCATCAGTTTGAGTCCATAAATCATTTCTTGGTACTGGGAGTACTTTATATTGTTAGGAGTCTCTCTGTGATTTGGCACTTTTCTCCAGTGGGAATCCTGAGGAGCAACTGGGAAGCACTGGATGCAGAACTCTATGTGATGAGCTGCATAGGCTTAGGTCTGCAGGCAGGGAAAGTTGAGTCCTCTCTGGGGCACATGGCCTTGATGCTCGCTGACTGGTTAGGAAAAACACCCGCTTGTGTGTCTGGCATATACTAGTCACAGTGTGTTTGTTGAAAGAGTGAATTTAAATGCTTTGTGTGTTTGAAATCCTTTGCATTAGAGCTTACCTATAATGTCTGACCACTCTCTCCAACTGTGTTCTGGGAAAATGAGATGGAAAGGTAGTAATAATAATGTTCAGGAGATATTGGGTCAATGCCCTGTGTTGTTTGCTCTATTTTGATGGTCAGGGACTGATAGCTTCACTATAAACTCTGGCATAAAAGTGGCATGAAAAATAATTGGTCTTTAAGTTTTTTCTGATAAGAGGCATTTTAAATCAGAATTTAATTACCTAATCTCCCTTGCTCCTAAAATCAAACATGTTAGTATATCTTTATATTTTGTGCCAGTAAAATTATCTTCATGATGATATTTAATTTACCTTCTGACTAGCATATGAAATGAAAGGTGAAAAGGACAATTTTAGACAAGTGAACAAGTATCTATTATCTAATTCAGTGGTTATCAATCCTGTATCCACAATGAATATATTTGATATTCTCTTAACATTCATCAAATACTCATTGTGCTGGCTGAATAGAGGTGAACTGAAAAACACATGGTGTCTGCCCTAATTGAGCTTGTGTGTATGGAGAGAGGGAATAGATGGTTAAACAAACATATGGATAAGTGTAAAATTAATAATTGCAATAAGTAATAAAAAGGAAAATAACAGAGACTAACTGAGAAGTAGGTGGACCGTTACTTTGTATTGGATCACTGGAGAAGGTCTATTTGAAGCAAAATAACGTTTAGACTGGACCCTGAAGGTTAAGAAAAAGCCATCTAGGTGAAGAGTGGGCGAGGCATCTTTCAGAGGGAACAGCATGTGTTGGCTTTAAAGTGCCCCAAATCCTTGCATGCTTAGGGAACAGACAGAGAGCAGTGTGGCTGGATCATAGGGAGTAGTGTGGAGAGTGGGACAAGATGAACTTGGACATGTAGGCAAGGGCCTGATAACACAGTGCCTTATAAGGTTTTGGCCTTTATCCGAAGAGTGGGAGGAAGCCATTGGATGATTTTGAGTAGAAAAATCTCACTTTCTTTTTGACTTATGTAAAACGAAATCAAAATCTCCCTCTGGATGCACAATGGAGAATAGATAGAAGGAAGCAGGGAGACAAGTTAAGAGGCTATTATAGCATTGCAAAGAAAGATGACGGTCTTGGACCAGAGTGGTGGTAATAGAGGTAGAAAAATGTGGACAAATTCAAGAGATATTGTCGAGATAGAAATGACTGAACTTTCTCATGACGAGTCCTAGGTTTTCGATTTTAGTAATAGAGTAGACAGTGGTGCTATTTACTGAAATGGAGAAGACTGAGGGAAGCACGATTGTGTGGTGAGATGCAAGAGTTCTGTTTTAACCATGTTTTATTTGAGACACCCATTAGACATCATGGAGGAAATGTGGAATAGGCAGTTGGATATATGAGTCTGGCATTCAGGGAAAAGTCTGGGATAGAGATATAAATTTTGGAGCTGCCTGTATGGTATATAAGGTAAGATACAATGAAGTACTAAATTGTGTGGGGCAACTGATGATTACTATAGGAGATCAATGCAAACTGCAGCTCCTAGGTCCTGTGTTACATATTTTCTCCAGAATCATGGCAGTGTAAGAAAGCTACTTGTCATGATTTTTCCAAACCTCATCAAATTGTTAAATATCAAACGTGATGTTTGTACCTGTATTTTGCTGATATGTGGTGATGACATCCTGCGTTTAGCTGACATTTGAATCTCTCAGAGCTGGAGGAATATAACTAGTGCCATAATAAATACAGTCACTATTTATTATATATGCCAGACACCACGTTAATCACTTTATATATATTTATTTTGAATCATTACCATAGCTCTGAAAAGTACCGGTCCCAATTCGAAAATAAAGAAACTCAGAGTCAGGAAGTTACAGGACTTGCCCAAGGCCGCACAGCAAGTATGCAGTTGTTTATTCCCCATTCCAATGCCACACTTGAGGAAAAGTGATTCTGAGTTTCCTCTCAGGGTCTTCCAATTTCCTAAGTCGTTTACACCATAAGGAAAAGGAAAGAAAAGATTGAAATGTGCAAACTTCCTGCTAGATTTCCTCAGTTTTCAATAAAAGCCTGCAAAGTTGGATTGTTGCGCAGGGCCTGTCCCTAGACTTCTGGTGCACTTGCACAGCCTGCTGCTGGAATACCCATTGCTTCCTGGTCATTCTTTTTATTTTTCCCCCAGGGTTACTGAGATAAAATTGACATATAAGCCTGCTGGTCATTCTGAAGGTGACTGCGTGCCTATACTAGCAGCTGCCTTCATATCCTCTGGATACTTTGTTCTGAATTCTTAGTTTGGCGTCTATTCCCAACAAGAGGGCATCTCCCTAAGTGTGGTATGATGAAAGGAGCATAGAGCCTGGTAGATAGTTTGTTCAAAATAAATGATAGCTACTATTATTATAGTTTTTATCATCTCACTGAGTGATAACTTCACAAAAGCCCTATATAAGTAGGTGTTATAATTTTACTGGTGAGGAAATCAAGACTCAGCAAGATTAAGTAACTTGCCCAAAGTCACACAGCTGATAAGGGACTGAGTTGGAATTTGAAGGCCAATCTCTCTGATTTCTGAGTTTATAATTCACGCATTCTCAAGTTTAATGACCAAGTGGAGCCAGGGGACTGCATTAGCAAACACTGGGAGGTAAGATTAGAGAGGTAAAGTAGACTTGATTACTGGAGGGCCTTGAATGTCAGGGAGAATAACTTATATTCTTGGAATATTTGGGAATATGCAGAACAGAAAAGTTAGGATCTTTCCTCACTGATAAATAAGGTCCAGCTTTTGGACATTAGGTACCTGTTTCCCAAGTGAAACCCTTCACAACTGTGCATTAACCCTGCTGCGTACCCTGTACCTGTTGTGGCCCAGGAGCCTTGCCTTCCCTTGTGCTATGAGGTTTGCACACCTTTCCTTCTTGTAGTTCCTCATTTTAACTCAATTCAAGGAAGATTTTTCTGGATCTCTTTTCTCTGCAAAGGCACTATACTAGTTGCTGCTGCATTGGTTGTTGGGAGCACGCAGGTACACCTCATCTCACCAACTGGCCCATGTAAGTCTGGTTGGTGGGGAAGACTAGGAAGAAAAATACTGGAAAGATAGCCAATATCATTTTCTCGGAGCTTCTGCATGAGAGAGCATATACTTTTCCTGTCCTGTCAACCAAATATCATCCAATTCTCGGAGGCTTGTTTACTAAGTAATTAATTAATTTCTACTCACTTGGAATTCTAGCTACAGAGACTTGTAATTTGCCCAGTAGTATTTGCAAACTAGAAATAACTTCAAGAGTGAGTAAGAGCTAGAAGGGTCTTTGAAGAGCGTAGAATCAGATCCTCTCATTCTGTAGACAAGGTAGCAGAACCCAGAGGGGTTAATTTATGTGCCCTAAAGACACAGTTTGGGAGTAGATAAGCTGAGACTTTTCCCAATATAATGCTACTTTCTGCCATTCCATAGTGCTTTTCTAACATAGTCCTAAGTCTTGCCTCGAAGGCTGTTCAAATGCCAAAGTTAATCGATGTCGTCATTATAATTGAAATATTTAAGTCAAATTAATGCAAAGCCTTCAGAGAGTTCTGCTGATCTGGTTTATAAAAGTCATTCAAGCAAAACTGTGGAAGTATGGGATTTTTGACATTTTCCAGAAGCCATTAGCTTATATTCTTCAATAACTCTCAGAATTTGTGATAAAAGAGGGCAATTTTCAAACTAACCTTGGAAGACTACATATTTATCCCCTTTTGGTTGTTTCATAAGTCAATTTTCTAATCCAAAGATTTTTTGATCCTCAAAACATATATCCTTCCTTAGTTATTATATGCACTACAAAATCGCCTCATGAACTACTTCATGGACATCGAAGTCTATCAGCAGGGAGACATCAGGACTGACAAAATCACTCCAGCAGCCTCCCTTGCTCTAGAGGATGTATGGTGGAGTGGAAAGGACACAGGATTTAAAGTTAGAAAGATTTGGTTTCAAATTCTTTCTTTACCACTGACTTGCTGAGTCACCCTGGGCAACTTATTGAACTCCTCTGAACCTTCATTTCTACACTGTTTGTATATCTTTACCTTGTCGATTTGTTGGGAGAATTTGAGATAACAGTAAATGATAGCTATTTCTATCATTGCTGTTGTCATTATGATCACTATTGATTGCTCCTATGACTGCTACTAATAGAACTAGTAATAATAGTACTGCTACTACTGTTACTATCACTGATCTTTAGTAGGCTGCAAAGGAGGAAAATGCCCCATGTATGTTCTAGCAGCTGGAATTGGCTCAAGGACAGCAAAGACTTCACACAGGGTAAGACAAACAGTGATAGAACAAAACAGCGTCCAACAACACAAGCCAGAAAGTTCAAACAACCTGCTTAATAAAAACAGTACCTTAGTTGAGTTATAGAAAATGTAGCTTTATAAGTGAAACTGTTGGAAAAATAACCCTTTCATCAAACTAGTCTGTAAGTTCCATTAGAACAGAAATTATATCTATTTTAACATTTTGCATTCTTATCACTTTAGTGGAGTGCTTGACACAGAGTAGGAGATTAAAGAAAAATTTATTAAATGAGTGACAGAAATTCCTAAAGATAAAAATATGTATTATTTAATTGCTATTGTTTTGGTATAGCTATATTCATTTATTTATTTAAAAATATATTTTGGCTCTCACTGTATAATAGGTGCTGTGCAAAGCCCTGGGAATGCAGTGGTGAGCAAAATCCCACACAATGATTACCTTTAAGTGCTTAAACTCTAGTTGGAGAAATGGACCTTAAACAATCCCCCAAATAACTACGAAGTTTTAATTGTGAAAGTGCTATGAAGGAAAGAGGTACATGGGCTAAAAGAACATGTGTTAGAGGGATTTGACCTAATCAGAGAGGTCAGAGAAGGCTTCTTAGAGGAAATAAAGCTTAAGCAGAGATACAAAGGGTAAGTGGGCATTAACTATGAAAGGAGAGGAAGGAAGGACTTTCCTGGCAAAAGCATCAGCATGTGCAAGCGTGCCCTGTAGAGAGATCAGAGTAAAAACAAGCAGCTAAAATAAGGCCAACTGCAGCTGGCTGGAGTGAAGTGAGGGAGGAAGAGACTAGAACATGCTGAGGCTGGAGAGGGGTTAGAACAAGACAGTGCAGGGCCTTTATGCCACACTAAATATTTCCTCTTTATCCTAAGAGCAACAGGAAGCCATTAAAGTGATTTCAAGTAAGGGTGTGGGGGTAACATCATCAGATGGTTTCAGTATGGAAAATTGGTTGGAGGGGAGCCAGAATATTTGTGATTGCAGTAGTCCGGGTTATAGGTGATGGTACCTTGGACTGAGGTGGAGTTGTGGCTATGGAGAGAAGTAGATAGACTTGAGGGACTAGTCAGAAGGTAAAATCAACAGGATTTGGTGATAGATCAGATATGGAATATTAGATAAATAGATGTATGTCTTTTAAGTGATGCTTAGGTTTTATGCTTATTCAGCTGGATGGATTCTGGTGCCTTTTGGTGAAAGGTTCATTCAATCACAAATCTTTCTATAGGCTACATGTACCAGGTACCATGATAGGTGTTGGAGATTCAGAGATGAATAAATTATAATCCTTATCCTCAAGAAGCTCACAATCTCGTGGGGGAGGGGATACAGACTATCAACAGGTAGATACAGTGAGTGCAACGGTAGGCTAAATATCTTGACAGAAGTCTGCCAAGGGTGCTATGGATCCCACCAGAGGGGAATAGCATAAAGACTGGACACAGTTGGGGAACTGTTGGTCAGCGAGAGGCCAAGGAAGAGAGGGGTCATTGGAGAGTTGGGTTATTTTGGATTTGATACGCACCTATTAGCCAGACCCGTTCACTAGACATTAAGCTTTGAAAAGGAAAAGACAACCTTTCATTTCCCCTTCGTCATCTCCATCCTCTGCTTAATACAATAAGCAGTTTGGCTGTATATTCCATGCCTATGAGTCAATAGGCAATTTCTAGTGTCACTGATTCTTCCATCTCTGTCAGACCATTCAGTGTTCCTCTCCCATTACAAGATACAATAGGCTTCTGAAAAGTAGTGTGTAAATCAAATTGGGGTAAATTAAATCTTGCTTTAAGTAAAGTGAGTAGTTCACTATTTACTTCTGTTAATTAAAACATCATTTTCTAATCCTTTTTCCATATACTCCCATTTAATTCCTCAACTTTGCTTAAGGTAGCACCTATTTTTTATGTAGTTAAGTTTTATTTTAAAAAACTTCTAAATAAATTTTTCTTACACATATTTATTTTTAAATAAACTTTATTGAGATATAATTTACATTCAATAAAATGAAGCCATTAATGAGTTTTGACAAATACATGTAGCCATGTGACCCTAAAAAGCTGCAGTTAATCACCTTCACCCCTGGTCCTAGGCAATCATCTGTCTACTTTTTGTCACTAGATTAGTGTTGGCAGGCTTCATATTTAATGCCCTCTGGTGAATACTGTTGTCAGCATATACTGGGGGAAAGCCACTCCCTCTTTCTTTTTTCTTTATATTAGAATTCTACATAGACTAGGGAAAAATGCTGATCATAGCATGCTTGTTTTAGTATGCTTCCTGGGGTCATGGTGATGGGAGTATTTTCAAAGAGGGAATTCTGAGAAAAATAATTTCTAGGGGCTACAAAATAATGGGCCTTTATTCACAGGCAGTAAGTTAGTCATTCCCTTACAAACTAAGTTACCATTATGTATTGCTACTCTCTTTTTCTTTTTGTTAAAACTGTCATGTTTAGCCTTCAAAGGTCAAGGGTAGTTTGTCAGAGTGGGCACAGGACTTGCCATACAGACCAGTGTTTAAATCCTTGTCCTACCGTTTTGCTAGCTATATAAACCTGAACAAGGCACTTATCCTTTCTGAGCCTCAGTTTCCCCATCTGTACAGTGGGAATAATAATATGTTACTTACAGGATTATTGTGAGGATTAAAAGAGTTATTGCACGTAAATTCTGCCTAGCCATTAACAAATGCAGGCTCCTCTAATCCCAAATTATAGACCATAAAGAAATATTTACTGAATACATACTATACCCGATAGTGTGCTAAGAAGGCCTGAGAGGATTCAGAAGAATAAGTTATAAGTTCATTAAAATGGTGAAACTGGAGAAGACCTTAGTCTAAACCTCTCATTTTACTGAAGTTCACAAGAATCTAAAGGAGTAAATGACTGTGCTTGTGGTCAACAGCCAGTGTATCCATTCATTCATTCAATCAGCAAGTATTTATTGAGCATCTACTTTACTCTGGGTATTGATCTAAGGAATGAAGATTTATCAGTGGCTAAAAAAACCAACTCCCTTCATTAAGTGTACATTCTAATGGGGGAAGATAGGAAGATAGGCAATAAACTAATGAGCATTGTGTATGCATGTGTATATGTGTGTGTGTGTGAGAGAGAGAGAGAGGTGCAATGGAGAAAAATAAAGCAAGATGGTAGGGAATTTTGACTGTATAATACAGAATGGTCAGGGAAAGCCTTATTTATAAGGTGGTATTTGAACAGAGACCTGGCAGAAATGCAGGAGTTAGCCATGCTGATATCTCAGGGACGCTTGTTCTAGGCAGAGGGTTAATAAGTGCAAAGATCCTCTGTGGGAGCCCTCAGACTTCAAGGAATAGCAAGGAAGCCAAAGTGGCTGGAGCGGAGTGAGCAGTGGAGAGAGAATTAGAAGATGAGGTTAGAGAGGTGGTGGTGGTATGTTCAGATCATGCAGGGCCATGTAGGCCCTTGTAAGGATTTTGGATTTTCTTCATAGGTGAAAAGCCATTGGAGGGTTTTGACCAGAGGCTTGACATGGTCTGGCATATTTTATATGGAACATTCTGGTCCCTGGGTGGAACGCAGACTGAAGGGGCAAGGACTGGGGCAGGGAGACCAGTTAAGAGGCTATTGCTATAGTCCTGAGGGAAGATGATAGTGGCTTGAACTAGGGTATTAGCTGCCAAGGGAATTAAAAGTGATAGAATTATGGTTATATTTTGAAGGTAGAGCCAGCATATTTTTGGATACATTGAGTGTGAGAGAAAGCCACAAGTCACACATGATTCCAGACTTCTTGGCCTGTGTAACTAAAAGGGTGGAATTGCTGATTGTTGAGATGAGGAAGATCAGGAATCAGGAGTTTGGTTTCGTATATGTTATATTTGAGACATCTCTAAGACGTCTAAGTGGAGATGTTGAATGGGCAGTTGAGTATGTGAGTTAAAGGAGAAGTCCACCATGGAGAAATAAATTTGGGAGTGAATAGCATATAAATGGTAGGCAAATTCATGAGATCACTGAGCAATGTAGATAGATAGCAGAAGAGGTGCAGCTTCTGAACTGTGAATACATGTCAGCATTAGAGGCTGGGGAGATAACAGGGAAACTGCAAAGGAGACTGAGGAGGAGCATCTAATGAAGTACGAGGAAAACCAAGAGGGAGTAAGTGAAGACAGTGAATCAAGAAGAGGAGAGAGAAAGACTGTGTTGAATGCTGTTGACCGGTCATGTAAGATACGAATCAGAATTGGCCTTTTGATTTAGAAACATGACAGTTGCTAGTTGACAAAATCATATCTGTGTTCCTTTCACTATACCGTACTGCCTTTCCAGGCTCTTGTTCTTGAGAGTTTTTCTTTATTTCTTTATGTAGCATTTGCTTAAGAACCTGTTGTGTTCCAGGCATTGTCCTAGGTGCTAAAACCCAAAGATAAATAAGCTTTGGTGTCTGCCTTTAAGGAATCCATGGTATAGTAGAGAAATGAGACACATTAACAATGATAATATGACACTTTTAGTGCTGCATTAGAAATATGTACAAAATATTATGGGAACCCAGAATTCATCTTAGGAGGAGGTAGGTAGGGTGTGGTGGAAGGCTTTGCTAACGGGGTGACTTTTGATAAAGAGAATTTAGTGATGAGTAAAGGTCCAGTAAACAAAAGCGAAATTTATCCAGAAATACTTCACAGAGCTGGAACATGTGAGCATTGCTTTGAAAGATGGATTGTAATTTATCAAGTGGACAAGGTGGAGAAGGACTGGAGAGATAAGCAAAGGCCAGATGATTCAGAGTCCTGAGTGCCATACTAAGGAGCTGAGATTTTATCTTCTTGGTTATGATGATTTGTTGCCATTGAAGACTTTTAAGTGGGAGAAGATTTCTATATTAAAGGAGTTGGTAGTGACAAATTGGGAAGGGGGAAGAGAAAAGGAGTCAAGTGAATAACTTCCTTATTTTCTGCATGTGTGATTGAGTTGATAGTTATGCCAAAGTCTCCTAGATCATTGAAGTTCCAGTATTATGTCAGAAGGAGTACAAATCTCCTGCTCAAATTTGATTAGAGTTGAGTATCATTACACCAGAGAAGTGAATACTGAGTACCCGGATGCCTCGCTAACACTTAGTGGAGTTAGATTTTCCTTTAAGTGAACTATCCAAGTTCATTGAACTTTACTTTTCTAATAGGAACATTTCTCTTTTGCTAAGACAAAAGCAGGTCAAGTGCTAGGACACATGGCTCTGAAGGGCCATCAAATGAGATTCACAGCTGGGCCCTTAGCCCCTCATAAAGACCATTTCTGCCTATTTAAAGCCTCCTCTAGGCTTCAGAAAAATCAAAACCATTTTGAAATGTAATGAATTATTACATTTTGTGCTGAATTGCTACTTGTCAAAGCCTCTTACATAGAACAGGATGTTTGAGAACTGAGATCACCAGGCCCTTTTTACAACATTCTGTGCTTTAAAAAAACAAAAATGAGAATCTTACATAACAGATACATTAGAGGTATATATTTTCAATGACAAAAGGGCTACCTGTTGTCTTTAAATATTTGTTTACTTTTCATTAACTATTTGACAGAAAGTCAGGGGGCACAAGAGTGAAACTTCAGCTTGAAGGCCTCTGTCCAACTGAATCATAATGCTTTTCAAGGTGTCATGGTGGATTTGTGGCATTTATGACTGATCACAGACTCATCAGGAATATAAGCCACAATTCTCAAATATAGGCCTTCTGTTCTGTTAAGAATTATTGTTTAAGTCACTTAGCTTTATTAAGGAAGCAATAAGAATACCTCTGTCAGTTTTTATTTATTTTTGAATATGCAATACTTACACACAGTAAAAAAAAATCCAAACTACAAATATTTGTATACTGAAAAATCTCCCTTCTATCTCGAACCCCTTACCTGGATGTAATCATTTTTCCAGCTTTTTTGGATATCTTAAATATTCTATTGCTGGTAACAGTGGTTCTCAAAGTGTGACCCGAGGATTCTTAGGGACCCCAAGACTCTTTCATGTATTCCACGTGAATTCAAAACTATTTTCCTAATAATGCTGACAAAATCAACAGTGATATTAACAAATATCTAGCAATTCCAATTTCAGGAATTTTACACATATGTATAATGACACCAACAGCATCTGAGAATACCTGGTTCCCCAAGTCCTTATCAACACAGTTTTTCCTCAAACGTTTTGCTCTTTGCCAAGCAGATAGGAAGAATATTGTATTTCATTGTAGGTTTATTTGATTTATCTTATTATGATTGATGTTAAACATGCTTTCATATATTTCAAAACAATTACACTTTACTTTTCTGTGAATCATCTTTTCACTTCCTTAAAGAGAACCTTGGCACCTTGGTACAGGTAATCTTTACATTTCTAATTATAATTCTTAGATAAAGTAATGTAAATCTTCAATTTGCCCTTTAGGAGTGAGCTCAGTACCTCACACTCTAAGGACCCTTTCAGCTCTGACATTCAGCCTCAAAACAGTAACAGATATAATTAAGCTATGTAAGAAGTTAGCTTAGCGTGCATTATAGTGATTGAACTGTTTGTAACATGACATAACTAAAGTGAGAGAGTTGAGCAAAAGCAATTTGCAACAGTAGATCATAATGTAATAAAAACATTTTTTTTCTACATGCAAGCAATGTGCTGTTTCCTTTATGATGTGCTGTCCTTTGTGGAAAACAATGGGGTACATTATTCCTGAATCTGTCACCATTTCCCACAGTTGAGTGGACAAGTTCCTCAAGATCCTGCGGTTTCCATTTACCAGAGCTCTGCTTCTTGGAGCTAAGGCAAGGGGAAATTTCTGTAGACTTTTATCAAAAACCTTGAGCTAAATAATAGCTTGATAATAACTGGAGTAACTTCAGAAATGGGCCTATTCCATGAATGAATAGGACTGCATTAGAGTTACTGTCTTTTTTAATATGATGAGGGCTTTTCACTCAACACAGATGTGAAGATTTTTTAGCAAAGATCACAGCCACGTAATTGACATGTCTGTTTTGAGTCCCCTGGTGCAATTTAGTCTGCAGAGGAGAACGCAACAAAGGAAACTGCAAGAGTAGAGGAAGAGTCACAGAAACATGAAAGGTAATCAAGGAAATGCACTGCTTTTTCAGTGTCTGTCTGCTGGACTTATTTCTCAGAACATCTTTGGGAACCTCCATTTGCTAATTTCCAACAAAAGTAAGCCAATTGAAAAAGTAGATGGTTTTCCTTTATTTCTTGCTTTGCTGTGTAGTTGGCTATAATGACTGGAAAAAATTAATTTACTTAGATACAATAATAGTGGAGAAGTGTGAATTGATTGATCAGTAAATAACCAGATTTCAGTAAGTGCCTACTAGGTACTCAACCCTGTCTTAGATGCTGTATAAGACATGAAACCTCTTTTCAGTGAAAGAACATGCAGGGGAAAATAGTTTTCGAGCACATAGCAGGTATTGTACTAGATCCTTTACACCTGTATCTGAGATATAATGCTCAAAGTAACCTTATGAGGTAGGTACTATTATTCATACTTAATTGATATGTGGTTTAAGGCTTAGAGAAGTAATTTGCCAAAGGAGGCATGACTGTTAAATAACAGATTCAGGATTTGAACTTAGATCTGTCTGGCTCCAAAGTTTGTGCTCTTTCCACTAATCATGTTATCTCAGGTTATGGAGATGAATATAATACAGTTGGAATAGAGAGCACACTATGGTAAAGTCAAACACCCTGTGGTGGGTGTGTTTGTGTGTGTGTGTGTGTGTGTGTTGAAATGATTCAGTGTGAGACAGAGTAATTAGCATAAGACACCTTATGAAGTAGACGGGCTAGAGTAGGCAGTTTTGTGATTGGTGGAGAAGTAAAGAGAGAGTTTTCAAGGCAGAGGCAACAATATGAGCATGCTATAGGGCATGGTTTAGAGGAAGGAACAACCGGTGTGTATTTGTGGGATTAATCAGTCTAACTGGAACATGAGGAACAGGAACATTTGTAGAAAATGAAGTTGGATAGGAAGAGTAGAGATAGACTATGAAGGACCTTGAAAGCTAAAGCATATAGTTTAGGCTTTTTGGACTAGGCAGTAGAGAACCATGGGAAGTCAAAGCAGATCATCTGGCAGTGGTTTATTTGGTGGCAGAGTAACTAGACCTGAAGTTATTGAAGTAGTCTGATGTAGAGGTGGGTGAGTATTTTTTTAAATAAAGGCATTTGAAAGAGAGAGGTTTCTAAAGCTATCATTTCTCCAGGCTTTGAATTATTTGCTTTAGGTCAAATTGATTAACTCTTGGTAGATGGTTAAACAGGTATAAAGTGAATCCTGAGACCTGGAAGTATGTGTGGGTTAGTGACATCCAAATTACTGGAATTAAATCTAGGGCAGTGTTTTTCAAACTATGGGCTATGACTCATTAGTAAGTTATAAATCAATGTCAAAAGTTGTGACTGGTATTTTTTAACTGAAATAGAAAATAGAATAGGATAGCACTGTGGATGATAAGAGGAAGTATGTGAAATTGCATTTCAATTGTGTGTGTATGTGTGTGCACGCATGTGCATTGAGTCAGGACATAAAATATATTTATTATTAGGGCTTGTGGTAAAAAAAATAAAGTTTGAAAGTCTCTGATCTAGAGCATAGCACTGAATTAGATAATCTTTTTCCTTCCCATGTAAGTTGTCAAAGTCTGCGTGGTTGATTTGAACATTAACAGAAAAGCCCCATCCCTACTCTCCTGTTCAGGACCTCTTTACCTCTTGCCTGGGCTATTTCTAACCACCCAAACTGACCTATTTGCCTTCAGTCTATAAAGCATATAGTTTATATGCTTTATATATATATGTTTATGTTATATTTATATAGTTTATATAGTTTATGCCTAAACTATATGCTTTAGCTTTCAAGGGCCTTCATAATTTATCTCCACCCTTCCTATCCAGCTTCGTTCTCTACAACTCTTCATATTCAAGTTAGGTTGATTAATCCCACGAACACATGCTACTTGTTCCTTCCTCTATGGTGCACTCTTATGGTTGCCTCTGCCTTGAATACCCTCCTCTTATTACTCTACCAATCACAAAAATGCTCTACCAATCTGTCATATACCCAGCTGCCAGATAAATCTTTCTAAAGCACTACTCACATCATGTCATTCCCCTTTTTCAAAAGAAAAATGATCCTCCATTCATTTATTTAATGTTCATACAGCAAATGATGGCTGGACACATAGGAAATAAAGCCCAAACTCTTGGTTTAGTCAGATATGCAAAGCTTTTTATATTCTTGCCCCAAACTACCTTTCCAACTTTAGTGATATCTACAGTACCACAGAGACCCCATGGATCAGCTTAACTGTCCTACTTGTTCTTTCTAGAATGCATACATGTGTTTTCATTCCCTCATGCCTTTGTTCATGCCATTCCCGGTTTACTTGCATTTCTCATCTTTAAAGGCCCATGTCAAGTGTTACCTCTTCTATCAAGCCTTTTACAATCCTGAATCAGCAGTACATAATTACTTGCTCCTCTGGACCCACATAATACTTTTTGCCACCCACTTGAGACTCATCACATTCTGTCTTGCATTATATTAATTAGGTTTATTCTCCTTTCTAGATTAAAAAATCTTAAAAGTAAGAGTCACTTCTCGTTCACCTCTGCAATGGAAACAGTGCCTTGTACATGGTCAATGGTCAGTCAACAGCTGCTGGATAAATAAAAATACTGAATTCATGCCACAGTTCAGTATCTTTCTTTCATTTAAGCAGAATGACATTATATAGTTCAGCAAAGTATTTCTCCAATATTTCTCTCAGTGTCACTAGCAGCATGGGACAAACTGGACCAGAAGAGCGAGCATGGGATAGAAATCAGAAGACCTCAACACTAATCTTGGCTCTGTCACCAGAAAATTCTGTCACCTTTAATATGCCATTTGATCTCTTTGGTTCTTTTGGCTTAACACACTGCTCCTATAAAAATATGAAACAGGTCTAGTTAACTTAAGGTCTTCTCTAACTCTAAAAACATTTAATCCTAGATCATTGTGCGAATTTCATTCACTCAGCAAATATTTGTTGGATTCTCACTGAGTGTACAGCATTAAAGAAAACTAGCTATATGTTTTCATGGACCTAAAATTATAGTGTAAAGACAAACAGTAGACAAATATAATGTATTATAGTAAGGTAGGGATAAGTGCTAAAATAAAGATAAAACAGGATAAAGGGAAAGAGAGCCACAGGAAAGGCTTCTTTGAGGAGGTAACATTTGAGCAGAGGTCTGTATGAAAATAAGCGATTTGTGGTGAAGAGCATTCCAGACAGAGGGAACTGATGCACAAAAGTCCTGAGGTCAGAATGTGCTTTGCACTTTGGAGGAACAAAATGAAAGCCAGTATGGCTGGTTCGTACGTAGAGAGCAAGAGGTTGAGTAGTAGATGAGGTCAGAGAGCACTGTAGACTAAGGTTTGCCTCCCCCCTTAAAATGCATATGTTGAAACCTAATGCTCAATATGATGGTATTTGGAGGTGGGGCCTTTGCGAGATGATTAGCTCATGAGTATGGTGCCCTCATGAATGGGATTAGTGTCTTTATATGAAGAGGCCAGAGAACTCCCTAGCCCCTTCTGCCATGTGAGGACACAGAGAAAAGAAGGCTCTCTGTGAACCAGGATGTGGGCCCTCACTAGACACTGAATCTGCTGGTGTCATGATCTTGGACTTCCAGCCTTCAGAACTGTTAGAAATAAATTTCTGTTACATATAAGCCACCCAGTCTATGGTATACATACATTTTTTTTTAGGAAGAGTGGCCCTGAGCTTACATCCATGTCAATCCTCCTCTTTTTGCTGAGGAAGACTGGCCCTGAGCTAACATTTGTGACCGTCTTCCTCCACTTTATATTTGGGACGCCTGCCACAGCATAGCTTGGCAAGCAGTGCGTAGGTCTGCACACGGGATCCGAACTTGTGAACCCTGGGCCGCCGAAGCAGAACATGCGAACTTCACTGCTGCACCACTGGGCCAGCCCCCATGGTATATTTTTATTGTAGCCAGAATGGACTGAGACAAAGAGGTAGTCAGGGAGTAGATCATATGGACCCTTTTCAGTAGGGTAAGGGGTTAGAATGTTATTCTAAGCATAATGGGAAAGCATTGGAAGATTTTAAGCACCATAGTGACATGATCTGCCCTTCATTTTAAAATGATCTGGGTGATTTTAAAGAATGAATGGCAAGAGTGGAGGCAAGGAGACTGATTAGGAAGCTATTATAATAGTCCCTTCAAGAAATGATGATTGATTAGACTAGAATGGTGACAGTGAACATGGAGAGAAGCAGATAGACTTGGGATATAATTTGGGGGCACATTGGGCAGGATTTGGTAATGGCTTGGATATGGAGGGTGAAGGAAAAGAGGGATGACTCAGATTTCTCACTTCACTGGGTGAGATGATGACACCATTTACTGAAATGGGGAAAACTGGGGAAGAATAGGTTTGAGGGTTGAGGCTGTGGGTCGAATCAAGAGTTAAGTTTGTGATACAATAAATTAAAAATATCTTTTAGATATTCAAATGGAGAAGTAAAAGATATAATTGGGTATATGAGTCTGGATTTTGGGAAGAAGTCAGAATTGGAGATGTCATTTCAAGGGCCGTCACTAAATAAATGGCATCTAGGAAATCAGCTAGGGAAGATTAAAAAAAAATACAAGCCTGAGCTGGGAAAAAACTTTAACAATTGAAGATCGGGTAGGAGAAGAGTCAGCAAAAGAGACTGCAAAAGACTGGCCAATGAGTGTGAGTGTCACAGGAGCCAAGAGAAGCTACTGTTTTGAGTTGAAGAGAGTGATCAAGTCTGGCAAATGCTGCTGAGAGTTTGAATAATTTGAAGAGTAAGAATAAATCATTACATATGGCAACAGATAGGTCATTGGGCGCCTTAACAAAAATTATTTTTGATGTGTTGTTGGGGACAAAGCCTAACAGGAATGAGTTGAAGAGAGACTGGGAAATGAAGGGAAGACAATGAATGTAAGCAACTCTTTTGAGAAATTTTGCTGTGAAGGAGAAATCAGGGAATAGCTGAAAGAAGATATGGGGCATTAAACAGGCTTTTTGTTTTTGTTTGTAGGAAGATAAGTTACAATGCAGATAAGATCCTGTCTTACGTGAGAACTGGGCGCAGTCCTACCGTTCTTATGTCCATGTTAGACCTATTTTTTTTTAAATGTACTTTATGCCTCAAGCACCACCAGTGACAGCTTTCACCTTTAAAATATCTCTTTTCCTTTATTTTTCTTTTCCTTTTTCCTCCCTCTCTCTCACCCTTTCCCCACATTAAAAAAAAAAAGCCACAATTCTCACTTGAAATCTCTTCAGTGCTCCTTCAAATGCTTTGCATACCCTCCTAAATGGAAATTCCTACCAAATCTCTTTTGAAGTTGTCAGGTTCATGAGAAAACACAAACTGTAAACTACTGTTTCTGGATAATAAGAATGATCTTCTAATATGGCTGATAGTTCACACTGCGGGAGGGAAAGAATTTAATTTATAACGTTTAGAGATAATTTATAAAGGCCTAGGGTACAAAATTAAATGGGAGACCTACAAGGCACATCCACCTAGGGCAGAGCACTGTTCCTTTTCCTTTTTTTCCCCTACAATCATTGTATTTACAAAGACTAATGGGGAAATAATTTTTTAAATCTGGGGTTCTTCTTTTTTTGAATATTTTTCCTTTTCTTGTTGGATCAATTAGATGACATTCCTTATGATTACACAGGTTCTATTCTTAACCCTTTAATTGTAACTACTTGGTGTTGAGTTGAAAAATTTTAAGCATGGAACAAGGTATTTCCATATACCATTTAACAGAATCACAAATGTGTTTCAACAGATACAAAATTTTTTGCCCTATTTACTTTTTCATTCTTGATATCTCTAATATCTATATCTATATATAGATATCTAATTTATAATGTATACATTATGTTATAGAATTATAATATTATATATGTTATTTTCTGAGCAATTGGAGAATAAGTTGGAGATATCATGCCCCTTTACCCATATACTTCATTGTGTATTTGCTAAGAGCTAAAATATTCTCTTGCATACGTCATGGTACAGTCATAAAAATCAGGAGATTTAACACTGACGCATTACTTCTGTCTAATCTGCATTCCGCATTCAAATTTGTATAATTGCCTTAATCATGTCTTTTATAGCTAGCATTTTCCCAATACAAGATCAAATTCAGGATCACACATTGCATTTAGTTGTCTTATCTCTTCAGTCATGTTTAATCTGGGACAGTCCTTAAGACTTTGTGTTCCTTTGAAATTTGTGAAAAGTATAGACCGATTATTTTATAGAATACTCCTCAATTTGAGATTTCCTGGTGTTTCCCTCCTAATTCGTTTTAGGTTGTGCATTTTTGGTAGGAATACTACAACATAGAGGTCGTGTCCTTTTCTGTGCATGTTATTAGGAGACATGATATGGGTTTGTCTCAAAATTGGTGAGCTTAAGTTTGATGACTTGGTTAAGGTCGCGTCCTTCAGGTTTCTCCACTATGGAGTTAGTTTTTTTCCCTTTGTAAGTAATTAGCAATTTGTGGGGAGACATTTTGAGGCCATGTAAGTATTCTTCACCTTATCAAACTTTTACCCGCTAGTTTAGCATCTACTGATAATTTTCTAATTTCGGCATTTATTTTGTATTTATTGGTTGTCATTTCACTATAATGAGGGCAATTTCCCTGCTTTCCTACTTATTTCATTACTTAAATCAGTGTGGACTCATGGATTCTTATTTATTGAGTGGGTTACAATCCTTTATACTTACTTTTTTGATGTGCAAATTGCCTCAGAACTGGTCACTAGGACCCCTCAAGCTGGCCCCTGTGCCCTTTTAACACGTCTGTCTCCATTTGTTGAGCATTTCCAAACTTTATGGTGCAAGAAGCTGTTACAGGCTCAAATTATTCTTTCCCTGTTCCAGACCTAACACCAGCCATTTCTTCATGGGATTCTCGTTCCTTTTAGTGAGGAATAATACTTAAAAACCAACGTCTGGGCACTCGATGTGCTCATTCCAACAAGCTGCATCATTGTTTCTAGTCCTTCTCAGCAGAGTGAGAAAAAACATATCTATTAAAAACTATGAGTTTGTACTGATACCTCCAATTCCATTCAAATACCACAGAAAACATTCTAGTCTTCCCCATTTCCATATTTGTGTCTTACTTTACTAAGAGAAATGTCCCTCCCATTATCTTCGATAGATAATAGATTTACTCATTTGCTCAAGCCTAGAGTATACAGAATTTAGAATTGCTAACCCATTCCACTATGATAAGGAAGCCCCCCCCAAAGGATTCAATGTTTGTTTACAGTTCTTTTTATTTTCATTGATAGAAAGTTTTCATGCCTTAAGAAGCTTAAATCCTAAGTGTACAATTCAATGAATTTTGGCAAATGGATACAGCCATGTAATCCACACCCCTATCAAGATTTAGAACATTTCAATCATCCCAGAAAGTTCTCGTGTCCCTTCCAAGTCAATCTCTCTTTCCATTTCTAGAAGAACCCAATGTTTTGAGTTTTTCACCACAGATTATTTTTGCTTGTTCTAGAACTTCATATAAATGGAAGCATACGCTATATAATTTTTTTGTATCTGGGAGATTTGTCCGTGCTGTTGTATGTATCAGCAGTTCGTTCTTACTACTGTGTATCCATTCTTCTGTTGATGATTATTTGGGTTGTTTCTATTTTTGAGCAATATGAATAAAGCTGCTATGAACGTTCTTGTACAGATCTTCTTAGGTACACATATTTTCATTCTTCTTGAGTAAATCCCTAGTAGTGGAATTGCTGGTTCAAAGAGTAGATGCATGTTTAACTCTAAAAGAAACTGTCAAATATTTTGCCAAAGTGATTGTATCGTTTTATATTGCACTAGCAATGTGTGAGAGTTGCAATAATTCTATATCCTTCCCTCATTTGGTATTCTCTGTCTTTCTCATCCTTTCATTGTTTTCCATTCTAGCGGGTGAGAGTTGTTATCTTATTGTGGTTTTAATTTTATATTTCCCTGATGACTAATCATATATCTTCTCTTGTAAATATTTTTAAATTTTTTGACAGCTTTTAAAAATTAGTTTTTTTCTGTATTATTATGTTTTAAAATATATATTCTGAAAAAAGTCCTATGTCAGATATATATTTTGCAAGCATTTCTATTTATCAAGTATATATATTTTTATATTTCTTTGGATTCCATTTGCTAATATCTTTTTTTTTTGGCTGAGGAAGATTAGTCCTGATATAACATCTGTTGCCAACCCTGCTCTTTTTTTGCTTGAGAAAGATTAGCCCTGAGCTAACATCTCTGCCAGTCTTGCTCCACTTTATATGTGGGTCGCCACCACAGCATGGCTGATGAGTGGTATAAGTCCACACCCAGGATCCAAACCCACAAACCCTGGCCACCGAAGCAGAGTGCACCAGAATCAACCACTATGCCACGGGGCCAGCCCCTCAATTTGCTAATATTTTGATAAGGGCTTTTGCATCTATGTTCACAAGGCATATTGCTCTGTAGTTTTTTTTTTCTTCCAGTATCTTTGTGTGGTTTGAGTATGATGATTTTGTTAGTTTTGTAAAATAGGTTGGTAAGTAGTCCCTCCAACTCTTTTTCTGAAATTGTTTACATAAAATCGCTATTATTTCTTCTTAAAACGTTTGATGGAATTCACAGTGAAACAATCTAGGCCTGGATATATTCTTTATGGGAAGGTTTTTGGAGATTAATTTATTTGATAGATATAGGGCTATTCAGATTTTCCATTTCATCCTTCTTAACTTTTGATAACTGTTTTTTAAAGAATTTGTCTATTTCATCTAAATTTTTGAATTGGCATAAAGTTGTTCATAATATTGCCTCATTCTTATCATATCTGTAGAAGTTGTATGCTATCCCTTCTTTCTTCCTGGTATTGATAATTTGTGTCTTTTCTTTTTATTTTTTGGCATCAGTCTTGTTAGAAGTTTATCAATTTTAATTATCTTATCAGATAGTCAACTTTTGGGCTTTAATGATTTTCTCTAGTGTTTGTCTACCTTTATTTATTTCTGCTCTTATCTTTTCTTCTAGTTCCTTTAAGTTTAATTTCCTTGTCTTTTTCAAGCTTCTTAAGGTTGGAATTTAGATCATTGTTTTAAAACTGTTTTTAGAATATAGATTTAAATTATAAAATTTTCTGTAATAGCTGCTTTAGCTGAATCCCACTAATTTTTATGTTGTGTATTTTTATCATTATTTAGTTCAAGAGATTTTCCATTTACTATTCTGATTTCTTTTTTGGTTGATAGTTTATTTAGAAACGTGTTGTCCAAATATTAGGGCTTTTTTGGATATCTTATTATCTTATTGTTATTCATTTCAATTTAATTCTGCTGTGTTTAGAGAATATATTTGTAATATTTCAAATTTTGAAATTTATTTAAACACATTTCATGCCGTATATCTATTTACTCCCCTTAATATATATATGTACATATTATTCTCTTTACATTTAATGTACTTATTGATACACTTAGGTCTATGCCTTCCTTTTGCTATATGTTTCCTATTTGTCCCATCTGTTTTTTGTTCTTCTATTCCTCCTTTCATGCCCTTTTGGGGGAGGTAGTTAATTAAATATTTTTTACTATTACATTTTAATTTCTTTATGGTCATTTAAGTATATTTCTATACATACTTTTTAGACGTTTCTTTAGGGATTATAATATGTGTCTTTATTTTATCCCAATCTATTTAGCATTGATTTTCTACTTCTTATAAAATATGGGAACTTTGCAACAGTATATTTTTATTTATCACCCTCATCCTTGGTGAATGATTGTATATATTTCATTTATGTATGTACTATATTTGTATTTATATACATTATAACCACAGTGCAGTGTTATAATTTTTAAACTTTAAAAGATAAGAGCTAAAAAGCAACTCTAAGTAAGTATACAGGCAGCATCAAAAAGTGACAATTAATAAACTGCGAGCTAGAAGGGACAGAAAAGCTGTGAGAAACAGACACAAGAATAAAAAGTTGGTAGCCCACTGAGACCATGTAGTGTTGAGCAAAACTCTAAAAAGATCATTACAACATAGCACAGCAATTGCTGTTCTTAATGACATGGCACTTAAAAAAAGTGTTAAATATTATTAAGTATTAATCAACAAATATAGTTTCCAAAGGCAAGTGAGTATATAATAATATTCTAGGAAGCTTTCAATTCCAAAGCTTTATCTGGAAACTTCATTTAGGTAAATATATGTATTCCTTGGTTATTCAAGATAATTCACGAGTTAGTATCAATGTGTGTATGTGAGTATATGCACATTTACATAGGAACAATATGTGTGTATAAATTGATTTGTGTAACATTGTTCACAAGGCTATTGGGCAAAGGAGTTAACAATTCAAGTGTGTCTTCTACTGGTGGTGGTGATCAGGGGTAAGTGACTTCTTTGCACACATAATTTGAACACCCTCTTTGCAAAGTGACCATCTGAACATTAGTTATTCCCTTAATACCTGGGCAGAGTGTGAAACAAAAGCATTATTTCGGGTTAGGAAACAACTTGACCGTAGTTGCAAAGAATGGGCAGGAATATGGATATTCCATCTAAGAAAAAAATAAAATGAAATCCACAATTCAGCTGAAACAATGAGATGTGTCCTATTCTTTTTTATTGGAAATGTACATCGTCTAATTCAGTATCTAGAGACTTTAGGAAATCAGTTAAAGATTACTGTGGATTATATGTTGTTATAGCAGTAATGTCAATGGCTCAAAATAGTTCCATTACAGAAAAAGACATTTACTTTCCAACCCTAAGTGATATAATCAGATAACTTATGTCCTACCACTGTTCCTTGAGACACGCTACTCTTTGTTCTTTGTTGGGGAATCTGTTTGGATACAGAAATAGTTGCCATAACATTTCCTGAAGTTGTATAGCATTACAGATGAGGAAGGCTCAGGAATTAATATGAAATCTTTGAATTTCAAAAGTATATTCAGGACTTTAACAATTGTACAGATATTCTCAGAACTTTATATATACATAGTAAATAGTTAAGATAAAAGGCAACTTTGGACCTTTGTTCTTTTCCCACATGCCCAAGATGTTTTTCCTAAATTCAAATCACAGTTAAGTCTCAACTGAACAAACAAGAAGTATAAAATAATGGAAAATTAAAATTGCGAGAGACCACCATGTTCACCAAACGACTTGATTTCGGAATATGTGTTCATAGAACTACTTCACTATTGTCAGAATCACACTGCCGGCATTCTTAAAAGTTCAGCATAAAGTTGTTCAGTTTCCCATTCTGACCCAGAAGCCAATCAATTCAGGGAACAGAATAGCTCGCTCTTTCTCTTTTTGCCGTCTCCCAGAGTAGCCTGACGTCAAACCTTCCCTGGAAGAAAGTTTCAGAGATTGTGCTTGGAACTTATAAAAGTTAAGATGACTAATGATGTGGCATTTTAATAGATAAAATAATTAACAGCATACCATAGGCCTTCCCTATCAGCAAACTTGAAATTCAGGAGATGAGAAATGATTTTAGAGCTCAGAATAATTTCAACAGAGACATCAGGACTTGGTCCTTTTCATCTTTCAGCCACGTTTCTTCTCCTGGTAGAAAGCAGAGAAAAATTACGAGTTATGAAGTCCATTGATTAATCTTGGTAGGAACATTTTCAGTCGGGTCACTAGGCTCCTTGGAGAGGTGCATCTCACTTTTAAACGTTTTTGCACAATTTCTTTATTCTCTCATGTCATGCAAAGGTCAACTAGAGGTACTTACCAGTGATATTACATTGTGCTTGGCTATTCCTTAAAAAAAGTTGATATTTAATAACTTCCAGGTATGATCCCCTCAAAAGACTCAACAGCCTTTCTTTCGCAATGATTTTTGCAGATTTTCTTTTTCAGGACTTGTGAAGGCAGCTGATTTCGTACGCAGTGTAATAACATAAATGCTTTATTACTCATTAAGGTTTAGGTAAATGCATTCGTGTTGTAAGGGAGTGGGGAGGAGCAGAATACACCAAACATTCACATTTTCAATGCTATGCTTTTCAATAAAGAAAGTTTGCTTTAGAAAATCCTCTTGCAGTGCACCTTTGTTCTTATGGCATCAACAAGGATTATGTTGCAATTTACAGATGGGGATTTGGGCCCAAGTAAATTCTAATCAAACCCTCTGTGGGGCATTGTTTCTTCCTTTATTTAAAATGCCCTGTTAACTAGTTCTCTGAATACAATGAATCATAATCTTTTACGAGTCACATTTCTTTGAAAGCCTTCAGAATCCCAATTATATCTTCTTAGATGAAGAATAAAGTGAAGGCCACAGCAAATGTGTTTAACTATGGCAAAGTGAACTGTTACAGCTGATGCTGGTGTCTCCTTTAGTGCTGCTTCTAGGACCAGGACCTACATAATTTGCTCTTGTTGACTTGAAAATAACCATTCATATTGGCGATATTTGAGAGTGAACTTATCCTCTAGTAAATCTTGATGATTCCGAGGATGATGATTAGCTTGACACACTGTGGGCTTTGAAAAGGATTCTCTCCTTTGTATGTATCCATGTGAATATTTGTTTACGTTGCTGAGGAGAACAGAGAAGACCAAAGAGCCTCAGCCAGACTGTTTCAGGACACGCTGCAAGTTATAGGCAGATGGATTTTTGTCAGTCTTGTGTTGTCTTTCAGCTTATTAGGTCATTCACCATTTTATCCCTTCTATTATTTTTTATACCCCACCTCATTCCCTAGAAAGCTGGAGCCATCTTATGAAAATACGTAAAATATGTGGAAATAGGGAAAAAGGAAATTAAGGATGAATAAGCTAAGATGAAGCCAGGATAAGGTCAGTAAGCAAATGAGAGTCATGCTCTGTATGATTCAACTACAGGTACAGAAGAACTTCTTTGCACAAATCCTGATCTGCCAATCGGGACAGGGTGAGACGGGAGGGCACAAAAGTATCTAATGCTTTCAATATTTCAGTGGCCATCTTAGTCTAGTTCTCTAGGGAAGAGTAGCCGTCTCTCTGGAAAAGAGAGGGAAAAGATGGGAAGCAGAAAGACTGTGCATTCATTTTAAAAAGTTGCCAATGAATCTATTTGTTGGAACAAAAAGAATTTAGCAGAAAACAGGCAATCAAAGTAAAGTTTTCTCCCCCCCCCCTTGAATCTTAATGTATCTCTGAAAGTTATTTAGCTCTTCTATTGAGAGGCTTCTTGACTTATTGAAAATAGCCAGTGACCAAAATGACAATTGGAATTTAAACCAAAAGTACATGTGCTTCCATTCGCTTGTAGAAATAGAAGATCTAAATGATAATAAGTGTCAGTCCCTGGTCCAAAGTGTTATCCTCATTCTGTGCAGCTTTGGCCAGGCAAACTTGCCTGGACCATCCAACAAAAAATGACTTGACCTCAGATACTGAGCCCTTCCACTCTGCCAGAAGATGATGTTTTCACATCCCCTGCCGTCTGCCTTAAAGTCAAGCAAAAGCAACTTTGAATAGGTGGTCCTCCAGATACCTTTGGGACCACAGGGCCTTTGCATTTTCTATTCTCTCAGAGCCTAGAGTGCTCTTCTACCTTGTACCCCTGTACTAGCTCCCTTCACATCCTCAATTCTTTACTTTAATGTCCTCTTTCCAGTGAAGTCTTCTTTGACCACCCTGTTTAAAACCACATCCCCCTTCTTCAGTACAACCTTGCTTCATATTTCTCTTGGGCAGTTAGTACTTTCTAATGTAAAATGTACTTTACTTTCTTATTGTGTTTATTGTCTGCCTTTTTTCCACTAGAATATAAGTGCCATGTGGGCATATAATTTTTCTTACCTTTTTGAAAAAATCGAGGTGAAATTCACATAACATAAATTTAACCATTTTAAAGTGTACAATTCAGTGCCCATTAGTACATTCACGAATTTTTGCAACCATTACCTTTATTCACATAACATTTGCATATTTTTATTTAAATATTTACAAAACATTTTCATCACCCCAAAGGAAACGCCATACTCATTAAGCAGCCACTCCCCATGCCCCTGCTCCCCCTAGCCTCTGGCAACCACTAATTTGCTGTCTGTTATACATTCATTTTTTTTACTGTATGCTATGTGATGAGGCTGGTGAAAAACAGATGGAAATAATGCTGGGAAAATTAGCCTGGTGCAATAACAAGGGTATTAAAAAATAAATATAGCTGTTGATGGGCCATCATAGAAAAGTCAGCTGGTTAATCAATGAAAAAAAAGCATGAAATGAGAGATGGCCAGGACTGTGTACTCATTAGTTAACTGGGTTTAACCAGAAAAATGAAGCAAATATATGTAGACAATTTGGTTACAATAAAGACATTGCAAAAATAGTTATTAATAAAACCTGGCAGGAAAAAGGAGAACCAGGAAAATTGAGTATTTAAATGTGTAGACTTTCTACCTTAAAGAGGAAAGAATTGGTTACTGTTGATACAAACACTGCTATCTCCTGTAAAATGAGAACTTGACGAAGACAAAATCAAAGAAACACATAATGAAGAAATTTACTCATAAAAAAGAAATTCAACTTAATCCATATTCAGATGTTTGGGCATGTTGTTGGGAGGCAGAGGCTAATGGGAGTGAAAATGAGTATAAACTGGCAGAGCCATTTAATGCCAGATTAAACCCAATTTTGCATTCACTACCTAATGGCACAATTCATCTTCTACTGTTCAGTGACTCTTGAGTCTCCTGGAACCAGATGCACTAGAATCACTGAAGGGAAAATGTTGATTTAAGCTTTCAGTTTTAACCCATGACTGAAGGGTGAAGGTCTCTGGTTTTTTCTGGGTTTTTTTTTGAGATAAAAAGCATGTTATCTATAAAGCCAAACTTGAGATAGCTAGATTAGGAATCACTAGAGGCTCTAATCTGAGCTTCACTAGTAATTAGATTGGTGAACTTAGGCTAGTAATTTACCCTTTCTCATCTGATTTTCTCATCTTACCCTGCCTATCTCATAGTGAGTTTTCAAAGTGAAAATAGGCTCTATGTTGAAAAACTGTTTGAAATAGAACTCCACAACTTATAGTTTGAATATTTACAAATATCTGTTTGTTGGGCCTGTGAAAACAAGAAAAAACTCCTTCCTATGGGACTTAAATATTTATTAAGGATTTAATTGCTAGCATCGAATTCCTCTATAAAGTGTGCAGTCACTAGTAGTTCAAACTGTTTTTTTGATGTGGTTTGTAAATATGAAAAAGGCACTTATTGCGTTTATCTGTTTGCACAGAGTTTCCATCCCTTCTGCTCTTAGCTTCTGACTTAGTTTCTCTTAAAGCCCTCAGCAGCTTCTTGTATCCCTTCAGCTTAAGCCACACTCTTTTCTCTGTGTGTCCTATGATTTCAGAGGGACCAAGACATTTTTAAGGAATTATAATTAATTTTTTTATTGTTGCTATCCACACTTGGGGGAAGGGCGTCCTTAGAAGAGATTGGTCTGGAAAGGTAAACATAATCTAAATGATGAAGTATGTTTCATGATATGAGCCAGGTTAAGAAGTTGAGATTTTTATTATTAAGGCACTGGGGAGCCACTTAAGGATTTTATGCGAGGTGTGATTATTATCAGATTCGCATTTTAGAAAAATCACTCTAGCTGCCCTCTGGTCTGCAAGTGGGAAAGACTAGAGTAAAGAGACCAATTAAGAGGCGAGAGATGATGATGATGCCTAAACTAAGGTGGTCACCGTGGGGAAGAAGAGCATAAATGGATTTGAGAGCTACTGGGGAGGCAGAATCAGTGGGACTTGGTGAGTGATTGCATGTGGGAGGTCAGGGAGAAAAATTAGGTGAGAATGATATCCAGGTTTCTGGTACCATTCATGTAAATTAAAAACCAAGCAACAAACAGCTGATCAACCTTGTAATCATATTTATTAGGAAAACTTTAGTTATTATGTTTCTCTTTCTTTTCTAAATGTTATTGCAGATTCAGTATGATATAATGATTAGGAACACAGGTTGTAGAGTCAGATAGACCTGGGTTCAAACTCTGCCTCTATTCCTTACTTGCTGTGCAACCTTAGGAAAATTGCTTAATCTCTCTGTGCCTCGGCTTCCTCAGCTACAAAATGAGAATAACCATAATATCTACCTCATATGGTTCTGCTGAGGGCAAAATGAGTTAATCTATGAAAATTATTTAGAGGGGTGTCTGTTACGTAAGTACTCAGAAAATGTCAAAATTTTATTACTGTTTTTGTTGTTACGACTATTATTACAATTAGTTTTAGACCACTTTCACAAATACTACCCAAGGCTGTGCTTCTTATTTTCAGCCCCTTTCAAGAGTCTACCTCTAGAATATGAGTGAACATCAATGGTTCCTTACATCCCCATAGATATCTTGAGGATGCGATTTGGGAGGGAAGGGAAAAAAGGAATGAAAAGTCTCCTATTTTCACTCCCCCATTTAAGGTCAAAACTCATGTTTCGTGGCCATTCACCCTAGTGATTCAGGCCTATCTTCAGCAGTCGTCTTTACTGAACAAGGTACACCGAAGGCTCTGTGAAGAAGCATTTCTTTCCTTCCTTTTTTCTTTTATCACCTAAAAACTAAAAGCATTAATATAACTTTGATGGCCGAAAAGAAATTTGAGAACATGATGGAGCTAATTCTGTGAGCAGCTACTATTGTTTCCATTTCACAGATGAGCAAACTGGAGCTTAGTAAAGTTACATGACTTGACTGTAGTCACATAGATAGTGTTGGAGTTGGGATTCAAAGGTCACACATTTTACCACTAAACAGTAACTATTTTACAAATTACTATGTGATGAGCACTCTTTGGCACTGTGGGGGATATAAATCCCTAACCTTCAGGAGTTTTGTATTAGAGAACTATACAGGATCATGTAGAAGCAGGGGCCAGGCTATGCGGTGCAGCTAATAAGCACTATGGAAATAAATAGAAGGAAGACATCTCTGGGGTTTGTTAAGTCAGGGAAGGCTTTCTGGAGGAGATGGGACCTGAGGTAGCTCTCAAAAGAAAATAGAAAAAGTAAGTTGAAGTTGGAGGTAGGAGATAGGGTTATTCCAAGCAGAATTCAGAGTAGCGTGAAAACACAGAGAAAGGAATGAATATAGTAGGTACTGAAAAGACTAATGACTTGTTCATGGTAGAGAACAGTGGAGTGAGGTCTGGTGTGACAGAGTAAGCTAAGCAGATAGAAAGCCTTGAATGCCAACCTCAGGGTTTTCTCTCTGCCTTAGAGTTGTTTATTGAATAAGCAAATTTCTACTCCTCCCAATCACTCTCACTCTTGTTATCCATCAAGCAGAACATGAGATACATTGGCTTTCCAAAGTGCTGTTATATAGTACGTTTGTAAGGGGAAAAGTGACAAGATGAGTTGTCCAAAGGGAATCACAGCTATGGCCTTCAGTGCAATGTAAAACTCCACTCAAGCTGCTGAGATTTTCATGCCCAACGGCAGCCCAGAGATACATTATTTAATATTACAAATTATGTCTTTTTTTCTTGTTTCTCTAACAGGCCTGTGTTTCTTTCAATGCTCTGCCAGTTCTAGCAGCTCCAGCTGTTGCTGTCACACTCGATAATGCCTTTGTGGAGCTTAGATATCGTGCTGCTGCACCAACTTTCCCACAGCTCGGAAGAGGAGCTTTGAGATGAGCTGTTCTTTCTGTATTGCTTGATGTTTAGGTTACAACCTGACATAGATCCCAGGTCGACCTGCAACTTATTCTCCTATCAGTGCGAGGGTAAGAGGCAGTAGGCTTAGCTCCCTGTAATGCTACAGCAAGGTCACTCACAAAGCTGGTAGCTTGTCGAATTGCATAAAATGATTCGAGCTAGTGCAAAACTCCCAATGTATTAAATGTCAGTGCCCGCATTTGCAAAGTCAGGCATCCGAATTGTGCCTGGTATGAAGCATTAGGCAGTGGTTCTAGGAAATTGAGCTCAAGGGTGGGAACATCATAACTTTGGAATTATTGGCATTGACATGGCTATTTTCACCCATTGTGATGGGAATGTGTTCATGAAAGAAGCAAGATGATTCTGAGAAGTGCCATGCAATTAGGAACTATTGGGGGATTAAAAAAGGGTGCTGTCATGCTTGCTTTCTTGCTCCTGATTTTTTATTCCTTGTTTTACTTTATGGTAGTCTATATGTCAGTCAAATCAAATGTAATTGGTGCTGTTTACGATTTATTGATTTTACTGCTACTTGTACAACATATGCAGATGCTCTAAAATGTGTCAGTAATGCCAAGATATCACAAATAAGAGGCATATGTAGTGTTTGCACACTCATACACACACAAGCACATAGGAGTCTGATCTTGAGAGACTCAGAGAACACTTAGCTTTCAATTTTAATAGACTGTCTTGGAAAATAATGCAAGCAAAAAGGGCTGAGCTCACATTTCCACTGACAAAATACCAGAGTGACTTATCTTCTCAAAAATAAAAGGGGACCGAACCAAAATATAGTGACATATATATATATTTATATTGTGTATGTGTGTGTGTGTGTGTGTGAGGTTCACTCTGACACAAAAGAGGTCTGGGGACCCTGGGGAGAAGCTAGTGCCAGAGCTTGATTTGGACCCCGTCCCCCTGGCTTGTGAGCCCATGCCCGCATGGTCCAGCTCAGGTTCAGCCTCCTCCGTGAAGCATCTCCTGATTTCATGTCCTCCACCCCCAGCAGATGTGACCTCTCCTGTGGCTATGGGATGGGAGTGGGACATCAGTGCTGAGGTGCAGGGCAGTGTTGGGGACATTGAGATGGGATCAAGCTGACAGTAAGGATTGGAGATTTGCACTCAGAATTTGTGGTTTGTAGCCCATAACAACCACCCCTCATGATTCTCATTATCAGGCGTAACAACCACCCCTTGTGATTCTCCTCAATTTGTAGGAGAGACAACTGAGGCTCAGAGAGGGGGAATTAACTTGCCCAAGATCATACAATCAATTAGTGACAGAACCAAGACTAGCATGCAGATAGCCCACTATTCTTTTAGTCTAGTTATGTACCCTTTTATATTATATTCCCATGGCAGGACCAGCTACAAAATTGTAGGGCCCAGTGTGGAATGAAGATGCAGCGCCTCTTGTTCAAAAATTATTAGAAATTTCAAGATGGCAAAAGCAGAGTGTTAAACCAAGCACAAGGGCCATTTTACTTACAGAGTCTGTGCAACTGCACAGATCACAGACCCATGAAGCTAGCTAGCTCTGGCCCACAGAGAATGCAGAATGTATCTTGCATGTAATAGGTCATTCTAAAAATACTCATTGGATGAATGAATGGATTGGATTAACACCTCTCATCTGCCAGGAATCTGTGAGAGTGGGACACTAGACGAGTATGTTTTGATGGAAGAATAGGAGAGAAAAAAAAAATGTCTGAAACATGAGTCGTGGGGTTACCAATGTTTGCGTTGGGATATGTCTGTGAGGTTTACATGGGAGTAGAAGCTGCTACAAGGGCTGTCCAGTATGAGCAATTCCTAAGTAACCAACACAGGGTCTCTGATGGGTAAAAACAATGAATTTCAAAGACTTAGCAACCATGATGGGGGAGGAGGCTTTCCAGCCATATCAGGCCATGGGGCTGGGAGGAAAAGGGAAAAATTGGCTGCCTACTGGACAACTGTATATATTTAATAAAGAATGGTTTGAGGTACAAAAATAAATCTTCTGAGTTTATTAGGTCCCATCTTCCTGGGGAATGGTGTGTAGCTAGCTCCCTTAGTAAAGCTTAGACCTAAAGAATAATCAAATCTTTTCTGAGATATCTGGAATCCTTATGCTGCCATCTGACCTCTGAAAGTCACAATTGCTATGGAATATTGTCTGCATGGTTCATACTATCCCTTTAGGCCACAGGTTCACAATTTATCTTTGAATTAGTTTTCTGTTGCTACATAACAAATAACCACAAACTTAATGGCTTTTAAGCCACCTATTTTTTTATCCCAGAGTTTCTGTAAGTCAGAAGTCCAGGCACAGTCTAGCTGGTGTCCCGAGGTGTCACAAGGCTGAAATAAAGTTGATGTGTTTTCATTTGGAGCTTGAGGTCGTCTTTCAAGCTCCTTCAGGTTGTTGGCAGAATTGTGTTCTTTGTGATTGTAGGATCAAGATCTTCATTTTCTTCTTCACTGTCACCTGGAGGTCATTCTCAGCTTCTAGAGGCTACCCTCACGTCCTAGTTTTGTGGCCCTCTACATAGGCAGTTCCTAAAATGGTTATTTGCTTTCCTCCAGGTCAGCAAGAGAGCATCTCTACTGCTTAGAATTTCTCTGACTTCTTCAGTCTTTTAAGGTTTCGCCTGGTTAGGTGAGGCGTAAGCAGGATAATTTCCCTTTTTGTTAACTCAAAGTCAACTTATTAGGGAGCTTAATTTCATCTGCAAGATTCCTTTACCTTTGCAGTATGACATAAATTAATCATGAGAATTCTATCCTATCACATTCACAGAGGAGACTGTACAAGGTGTATACACCAGGGGTTAGGATTCTTGGAGGCCATCTTAGAATTCTGCCTACCACAAAAATCCATGAATGAACTTTGAAGGCATGTCCAAAACTCATCTAAAATATCATGCAAAAGTTTGTGATTGTGCATTTTTCCTGGGATACAATTACTAGCTCTCATTAGAAAAGGCCCATGACCCAATGCCATTAAGAACCACTGGTGAGCCAGATAAATATGCATTAGCAAGAAGGAACCTAGAATCAAATAATTTCTGAAAGAGTTTTGCCAGTGTCTCTTCAGGGAAATAAATAATTCAAGTATGCTGTTTATTAAGACGAGATAGGCTCAATTTTCATTTAAAGCATATCTTTTATTGTGCAGTTTTGTTTTAAACCAATGGCTAATGGACATTTCAAACTGATTTTGTTATTAGTGTGTTTGTTTCTTTATAAACTTACCATTGAGGGAGCATCTGCTGCTCTCTTTATCACATTTGCCTAACTGTGTCTCTACTTTCTTTCTCCATCTGGTTGTCTATAACAGTTTGACCAATGGCAAAGAGTTGTTAAGTCAGGTATATTTTACTGTCTTGTTAAATATTAGCTGTGGCAGACAATCGCCAGTGCTGAATGCGTTATATCTCATTTCCTATCGTTCTCTAAACTATTTTACATGAAGCTTGGGGTCTTCTGGCTAGGCTGTAAGCAACTTGAAGGCAGAATCAAGTCCTATGCTATTCTATCTAGCATGATATTGGGCAAAGAATAAGCCCTTAATAAATATTCGGTGGGCTCCAGCCCTTGTGGCATAGTGGTTATATCCAGAATGCTCTGCTTTGGCACCCTGGGTTTGGTTCCCAGGCATGGACCTACACTGTTCTCTTAGTGGCCATGCTGTACTGGTGGCCCACTTCCTAAAAAAGACAAATAGAGGAAGATTGCCATGGATGTTTGAAATAAATAAATAAATATTCAGTGAATTCACTTCAATTCAGCAAATAATTTTGAGAAGGTATTGTGTGTAGGAACTGTAAAAAAGAATACAACAAAATTTTGTACCTCCAGTTTACAATGTAGGGAGTATAAGATAATCGCAACCCAAAGATTGTAGTGTGATGCAAGGTTAGAACAGTGCCAAATAAGAGACATGAAAAAATTATTGGGTCAGATCACATGTCACATCTGATGGGGTGATGGGGGCTAGGCAGGGTGCTGTCAGCAAAGCAAAGGAGGTGAAATTTGCAGTGTGTGAATAGAAATGGAATATAGAGGGGGGAAACTTTTATGTGTAAGAAAGCAAGAAAACCGTACTTTAGGTAAATGGATGTATTTCATGTACCTATGTGTGGCCCACATTTTGCTGTTTTTTTCTGACTGGATTCCTTTATCTCTTCTCTACTTACTCAAATGCAAATATATACCATGGTCCAGTTGAAATGTCAGCATCTTTATGAAACTTTTCTGTTTGCTCAGGCCAAAAAGAATCTCCTTCCTCTGAAATCCTGTAGTATGTTATCTACATATCTCTTGTCAATTTCTGCTCTTTAACATAGTTCATACATATGTACATTTTATCTTCTTTAACACCACTAATAAAAAAATCTTTGTGGGGCCAGCCTGGTGGTGCATCAGTTAAGTATGCACGTTCTGCTTCAGTGGCCCAGGGTTCACCGGTTCAGATTCCGGTGCAGACATGGCACCGCTTGGCAAGCCAGGCTGTGGTAGGCGTCCTACATATAAAGTAGAGGAAGATGGGCACGGATGTTAACTCAGGGCCAGTCTTCCTCAGCAAAAAGAGTAGGATTGGCAGCAGATGTTGGCTCAGGGCTAATCTTCCTCAAAAAAAATAGCAATTTCACATAGATTGTTCTGATGTTCTCTTGATTACAGACGGAAAAACCAAGGCTTAGAAAGCCCCAAGCTTTATTGTTAGCAAACAATAAAGCCAGGATATGAGTCCAGGTTTTCAGAATTCAAGCCCAGTGTATCTTTTTGATTTTGTTTCCACCAGATCATTCTTTGTGTGCATATGTACATAAAAATGGCAATGAAGATGACAAAACTTTTTTGCTGATATTTAAAATGTTGCTAGTCCTGACCACTTTACTTTAGAAATCCAGTGAAAATGTCATTTAACTCATTTGACAGATCCACCTTTATAAATCATCTTCCTCATATGCAAATTAAGGGAAAGGGTGTGTGTAATTCAGCTTCATATCCCTACATACCTTGTAACATGGATCTTAAATACGTGTTTTCAACAGCATTATCAAGGCATAATTTAAATACCATAAAATTTATCTATTTCAAGTATACAATGACTAAGTGATGTGAAGCATCTTTTTATGTGTTTATTGACCATGTGGATATCTTCTTTGGAGAAATGTCTGTTCAGATCTTTGCCTATTTTTATTGGGTTGTCTTTTGTTTCTTCAAGTTTTAAGAGTTCTTTATATATTATGACTAAATCTTTATCAGCTACGTGGTTTGCAAATTATTTTCTCCAAGTTTGTGACTTATCTTTGTTTTCTTAATTGTGACCTTTGAAGCACATTTATAAAAATGTTTTTTGATGAAGTCCAATTGACCTATTTTTTATTTTATCCCTTGTGCTTTGGGTGTCATATCTAAGAAATGTTTGCCTAACCCAAGATCACAAAGATTTACTCCCATGTTTTCTTCTAAGAGTTTTATAGTTTTAGCTATTACATTTAGTTCTAGGGTGCATATTGAGTAAATGTTTGCATAGGGTGTTATAGTGTGAAGTAGGGCTCTAAATTAATGTTTTTGTGTTGACCCAGTATCATTTTTTGAAGACTATACTTTCCCCACCGAAATGCCTTTTCACATTTGTCAAAAATCTATTGACCATAAATGTAAAATTTCTTTTTGTTCCATTGATCTATATTTCTATCCTTTGGAAAGTGTAAGTCCTCTGCCTTTGTTCTTCTTTTCTAAGATCATTCTGGCTGCTCTATATCCTCTGCCTTTCCATACACATTTTAGGATTAACTTGGCAGTTTCTGCCAAAAACAACCTACTGAGATTTTAATAGAGATTGTGTTGAATTTATAGATCAACTAGAGAATAATTGTGGTCTTAATAATATTGAATCTTCAAGCCATGAACATCGAATGCTTCGCCATTTATTTAGGTCTTCTTTAATAATACACATTTCTTAATTGAGTACATAAATGAAATATTTCTTTCTGTAAAAATACGAGGTTTCCAATTTCATTCTAGCAAAGGTTATGTGTATAAAAAGACAATGCTGGATGGTAGGCTAATACAAATTATATTCTGTAGCATTTTTTGGGAACTTAACCAAACTTGAGTGATTGTTTCATTGTATTCATGAATGAATGAATGAATGAATGAATGAGAGATGGAAATAAGGTTGGCTAGCGGAGTCGTAGACTGTCCAACAGTCTAAGGAAGGTTTGACAAGGCCACCAGTGACTCCTCAAGCCAAAATTAGACAGCAAGGTGTTTTCTGTCCCCCAATTATGAACCTGCCTTACTATCCCTGCCATGCTCAGTCGGTGGTTGAGAGAAGCCCATGGGACACAGGGCCTCAACACCAGTGTGGTGATGGATTTCAGCACACGGTGGCTAAAGCCTTTGGTCAATTACATTCTGTATAGTTGGTGGTCTGTGAGGTGCTTTCTCATGGGCATCGTAATACATGCCCAAGCAATACTCTTCTCTCTTCCAAGAAATCTTCAGAAGAAGGATCTGATCACTCTGATCAGATTCATTGATGTTTAGTCTCATTGTATCCCTAATACTATGCGATATAGATTCTCCTGCCTTCAGGCTGTCACTGCATTTATGTGCTTTACTAAGTCATGCTTGTTCCTGGAGAAGTAGCGAGGAGAATGTGACTCAGCCACAATAATATTGATCATTTAAGATCTAGCAGTAGGTCCTGCTAAAGAACTGTCCTGATCAATTATGTGAGATTCTCTCTGTATACCTGTGTGCCTCTTGCTTTTACACCATGAAAGTAGACTGAGTAGGAAATCCATAGGGTCTGGTTGGAGGGCTTAATTTCAGAGTAGGTGAACTTTGTACCTGTTCACATGAATGTCTTGGGAAGAGTTAGTTTAAGGAAGTAGATGAGAAGCATGGCCTTGGAAACAGCATGTAGTAGAGTAGGGAGGCTACTGAAAAGATATATTCCCTCTAGTGGGCACTTTAGTGGCATCTTGCCTTCTTTGTATATTGGGAATTATACATTTAAATCAGCAAACTTTGGGAAAGCATATTTTCTCAACTGTTTTTATCTCTCTGTATCTTTAAAAATCAATCTTCTGTTGGATGTGACTTACCGATGATCCCCATGCTATCATGTGATTTGAAGCTTCTTTCCATTATGATGTCTTTTCAGCCTTCAGCAAAGGCAAGAGATGAGTTGTGAAGGGGAAAGTTCTTAAATTAAGGCACTAAAAAAAGATATCAATTCTACAACTATGAAAGAAGCAGAGTACTGTCTGGGGCAAAGAATTTAGCTTAAATAGTATGTCTGGTCCATGTGTGAAATTTTTTCTGAACCTAGGAGGAAGTTGTAATAGTCCTCAGATTGCCCCATACTCTCAAAAAAAGTAATTAACATTTCAAACCTATAATCTTTTTTAGAAGCCATCGGGAAACTTTACCATTTTCAAGTAAAATTATGCTTTACTTTGTATGAGTTCAACTATTCTGATTCCATTTTAGTTTAGTAGCTTAAGTCTCGTGAATCTAACCCGTCCTTATCTACTCACAGCAGTAGATTGTTAAGTAAAATTTTACCAACTTGAAATGGAGAAGAGATTTTAACTTGTTGTGGTTTTGCCGTGAGAGTGGATGTAATAAGTATAATAATTTCTCCTGTTCCTTCTTAGTTTGTATCTACTTGCTTCATTTTGGCCTTGGCATGACCTATCATAAGCACCAAAACCCTACAGATTTCAGCAGAGAGTTTAGACAGCTAATTATGATTGAATTAGTTGGTGGTGTTTATCAAAGCTCCGTTCCTGGCAGGTTGCTACTGCCATAGCAAAGGCTATTTTTCTTTGTTGATTGACTGTAGGTTCAGTCATTAGAAAATATTTGGCTATGGATTCTCATTCAAAGCTCATTAATCAACAGAATTGACATATTGTTGAAATGACTCAGGGTCTAGTAGTATTTGCTTGTGCCCATTTGTTGCTCCAAGGGTTGACTTGTAATTAGAATGTGCTCACCATGCATAGCATTAGATACAGATTAGTAGAAAATGAGAACTGAGAGGAACCTTAGAGATCATCTTGTCTACCCCCCTCCCCCGATTTTACCAGAAGGGAACTTTGTGTGGCCTAAGTCACAAGCAAGTAAATGGGGGCAAAACTCTCTTGGGCCTGAATTTATATATTCAGACTCCTACTCTGGTACTTATTCTACTACCTGTTCAATTTCTTAGGTGACCTCAAGTGAGTTTATCATATATTTAGTAGCTACATGGAAATTGAAAGTCAACAGTGTCTGAGCTAAGCAACTGTTTAACTTCGCAGTGAAAAATAAGGGAGCAGATGGTTATGAAAAGAGTGGGATGAAATGTTTCAAATGCATTGTGGAAAATTGAAGGTTTATTTTCAGGGAGATGATTTCAGGTTATTGGTCACTGATTCATCACACCTGAGTTGGAACTGAGTCTCTTGGCCTGCATTGTCCTTTGTATGTGTCTTTTAAGCATTTGAAATGTGGCTAGTCCAAATTGAGATAGATGAGTTGTAAATATAAACTACACATGGGTTTCAAAATATTAGTACAAAAGTAGGATGTAAAACATCTTATTCATATTTTTAATATTATACACATATTGAAATTATAGTATTTGTATGTATTGGATTAATTAAGTTTATTATTATTAAAATTAATCTCATGTTTCTTTTTACATTTTTTTTCTTTTTTGGTGTGGAAGATTGTCCCTGAGCTAACATCTGTCCCAGTGTTCCTCTATTTTGTATGTGGGACGCCACCACAGTGTGGCTTGATGAGCAGTGTATAGGCTCACACCCAGATCTGAACCTGCAAACCCTGGGCTGCCAAAGCAGAGCACACGCACTTAACCACTATGCCACCGGGCCAGCCCCTCTTTTACTTTTCTTTAATGTAGCTACTACACAATTTTACATTACATATGTAGCTCATATTGTATTTCTATTGGGTAACACTTATCTAGATTGTTGCTACTCAAATTATGGTCCGTGGACCACTAGCATTGGCATTTCCCAAGATCTTAATGTAAATGTAGAGTTTTACGTCCCACACCAAAACTACTGAATCTGAAGCTACATTTTAATAAGATACCCAAGGTGATTTCTATGCACATAAAAGCTTGATAAATACTCATCTACCACGTGCAGTCCTTATTCAGATACTTCCCCTTCTGCCCTCACATGTGGCAATTAGAGCCAGGTCAACCCAAGCAAGACATGCTGGCTCTAAGCTCTGGTATATTTTTAAGCTGCCTTTATGTGCCAAAGTCTTCTGCTCTCAAAGAATCCTACAAAGAATCACACAAAGTGGAATGTGTGAATTTAACTGCTGCACCACCGGGCCAGCCCCCAACTGTCTGTTTTATATTTACCTCTGATATACTACTGGAATCTCAATAAAGGTGTCCAAAACAAAATTTACTACCTTACCTACAAAATAGACTTTATTTTACATTTCCTGTTCTGATGAATGTCACCACCCAAATGAGACCTGGAAGTCATAATTAATAATCCTTCTCTCACTGCTCCCCCTAAACCTGAAGTCCAGTTAGCTACTTAGCATGGTCAACTTACCTTAGATCTCCTTCCTGAATATGTTCTTACTTTCCATTTCTACTGTTCTGATTCAGAGGTTTTTAAAAATCTAGCCTTAATTATTATAGTAGCATCTTTCCTAATGTTTTACCTCTAGTCTGTCTCCTTTCTAAGCCATCTTCCATATTGCAACTGTAAATACCTTTCTCACATAGAAATCTGATCATGCCTGAAAACCATTCCTGACCTCCCAGTAGCTCAATCTCATTGTAAAATGGTGCCAATAATAGTACCTATGTCCAAGGCTTGTTGTGACAATTAAACAAGTTAATATATGTAAAGTGTTTAGAGCGCTGCTGAGAGTAAGCACTATGTAAGTTTTAGCTTATATCATGATTATTATTCAAGACCCTTTACAACATATGCCCTCAACCTACCTTTCTAGTGAAACCAGTGTTCTATTCATTTCTTAGAAGACCAGCATTTTATGGATTATGCATGTTCCCTCATACTGTTTGCTCTACCTGGAATATACTTACTTTATTTTTGTGCCTGGAGGAATCCTACTTTGCATTTTTCTTTGTTTGAGTTGGTTCCTGGCCTTCAAGGCTTCTTTTGATGGCAAAAATTTACCTATATCCCTTGCTTGTATATTGAAATACACCCGTGAACTGGGATTATCTGATGCTGGAAGCTTATGTATTCCATTTGATAAATGTACGATGTTGTCCAAATGGAATGTATGGCAACATTTCAGATTACATTCCAGTGAACATTCACACAAAGTAACCAGCGTTCTCCCAGACGGTGAACTGAACAGCTAATTTTTGTAAACAGAACAGCAGGTGGTCTCCTAATTTATCCAAACTCAGAGGAAAAGGAGTCATTTGTGATCTTCAAACAGACACTGATTGAAAGAAATGACTTTGGTCAGCCTGTTTATATGTAAAGTTTTGAAGCACTATTGCTTGGTGCTTTTCTTTTGTTTTGTTTGAAATGATTAGTTCTAATTAGAATCTCAGGCATAAGTTTCTTTATAAAATATATCTATTCTAAAAGAAATATGATTCAATGGGATTACTTCAAATAAAATATTATTGTAATCTCATTAAGCAAATTTGGAATTTAAAGGAACCTGATGGTTTCTTCTATCGGGATATCACTTCTTTATGTTTCCTCAGTGTGGACTCTGACAACTTACATCAACATCCCTTGGGGGCGACAAACTTCCAATCTCTTCAGTGCTACCCAAGACCTATGAAGTACAATCTATGGGAGCAGGTTCAAAAATCTTCATTTTTAACAAGCCCTCCCCCAAGTAATGCAGATGTACATAAATGTTTGAGAACCACTGAGCTAAGGCTTTGATTTGGTTCTTCTGCATTTGCTGCTGGTCCCCAACTGGACTCTTCTGCTATAATCCATTTGGATTACTATGGTGATTCTTTGAACATGCATTGCTCCTTTCTGCCTACCTGTCTTTCCTTGTGCTGGTTCTCTTGCCTTTGATCCATTCTGTATCTTGCCATTGTCTCTTTTTTTCATCTTTCACTATTTTATGTGCTTTTCAAATGTTCTCTACTTAAAGATGCTTTCTCTGGATTTTACTGTTGGGAACAATCTCTCTCCCCTGCTGAACATTTAGTGTGTACCACTCCTGAAATCTTGCACATATTATCTTGAGCTCCTGGTATGTGAATTAGCATCTTAGTTTTCTCTCTCCTACAATGGACCTCAGTGTCTTATTCCCCCCTCAAATTCTGCATGTTCATGTGTGCACACAGACATACTCTCCTTCACACAGCAAAAACATACAACTCAAATTAAAAATTAGTTTATTAGAAGTAAAAGTGAATCTATTTTTATAGAGAAAATTTCTTAAGGTGAAATATTGCATAATCTGGCAGGGTAACTGGATACAAGAGTGAATGCTTGAAACAAAGATGTGGCAGTGCTGCTTGGTGTAGTAAAGCCTGAAGATCCAATCTTCCAGACATGTGTCTACCCAGCCTGTCCTTCTGCTCAGACCCTATTCCTCGGCCTCTTGTATTTCCAAGAGATTCTATGTTGATTCTTTCAGTTTGGAGCCCTGACATGGATGTCTTTGCCAAGAATTTGACCCTTGAGGCCTTCTTCCCTGATTCTGGTCTCTCACTCTTACCCAATTAGCTCTGCCATGCCTGTTCAGCGGGCAGGGCCGGATCCCTTAACAGGTATATGTATGTATTTACGAAGATGCATTCTCCCAATTGATGATTAAGCTAATTCAGAGCTAACTGGTGTCACAATATGGCACAGAACTATGTCACACGCAGAGCTCCTCACAGTGGGGCTCTCTGAAACAAAGAAAAAGGTGAGTGCTTACCCTCAATGCCTTTATTCTAGCAGCCACAACATTGCTTTAGCTCCCAGATCCTAGCCTAATCATTTCAAACTTAGAAAAAAAGCCATGATATTGAACCAGGACATAGTTCAAGCCCAGGACAGAGATTTTAAATGAATGTCTGAGGCAGCCAAGCATGTGAGAGCACAGACATATACTTATAAAACCCATTTGTACCAGATATAGAAACTTAGATGAAAATCTTTCCAGTCGACTACCTCAAATAGTTGAATCCATTTTTAATAAATGTTGTGCTGTTTTGGGAAAACCACCTTTGAGTTGGGACCAGAAGGGATAGATCGTGGTGAAAGGGCTGAAAACAGAGGATTCCCTAGGAAGCACAAGCTAAGCTTTAATGTTGCCTTACTCTAGCAAACCTTTTACACTGAGAATTCTGGTCCCACTTCACAACAGCAGAAGCCATGGGTGGGAGAAGTTAATGTCCTTAGTTTTTCTCTGGAGACATCTTTTTGCTCTAACACAGAAGAATGTTTGCTAATAAAAAAGCACACCCAAATGAGTAGAGTTATTGGTTAAGATTCAATGTTTCTCATTTAGAAGTTTCATGGCTGTTATGAAGAAAATTTCTGCAGCCCTTCACAAACCCTGAAACTGACTGAAACCAACTGAAACTGACTGACTTATAGTACTGGAGAATAGCCACACGTTTTCCATTTTGAAAATACAAGTGGTCAGAGAGCCATTCAACACAAAAGAAAATGATCGTCATCCAAGAAGGAGGTTTGTTGAGCCTTACAGAACAGATCAGATAAAGTTGTAAAATGATGGCATCACTCACTCACAGACTGCAGTTATAATTGAGATGCCTAGTTGCTGGTGGTAGCTGAGATGCTCTTGTCCTTCTGAAAAGGACTCTGATGTGGCCTGATTTTCTTGCCATCTCTGCTGTGGATCCTTTCAGGACATCATTCATCTGTTCACTAAATCTTTATTGTATGCCTACTATGTGCCAAACACTTCGATGGTCTTTTAAGGCTATACTATTCCTGACAACTTTTTCCTGCTTTGGGTTCTGAGACATTACATTCTCCTGGTTCTGCTCCCTAATCATAGATGCATCCTTCCCTTTCTCTGCCTCTAACATGTAAGTGTTCCCCAGGGTGTTGTCTTCGGTTCTTTTCTCTTCTTATTTTATACCTTCTCTGGATAATATCCCATATTCAGCATCTCTACATCTGACTTCTCTCCTCAATTTCAGATACAAATTTCTAGCTGCCCTACTGGCAGAGTCATCATGGTTACTCTGCTGATACCTTCTTTATGATCTGAATCACGCATATTGTCTTCTACCGAAGCCCTAACTTGGACGCCATTTTTCCTTCCCATCATACACCAAATCAGTTTTCACAGCCTATAAATTCTACCTTTCCTGTGTACTCTCTCCTTTCCATTCCCACCTGCAACACCTCAGTGTAGACCAGTAATTACAAACTGGCAGCCTGCAGGCCAGATGTGCTTGTTTCAACAGCACAATGTTTATTTTTGTTGATTTATTTTTTCAATTATTTTACTGAGGTCATAATTATTTATAACATCATGTAATTTCAGGTGTACATTATTGTTTATCAGTTTCTGTATAGACTGCATCATGCTCACCACAAATAGTCTAATTTTTATGCATCACCATACATATGTGCCCCTTAACCCCTTTTGCCCACTCCATAACCTCCTTCCCCTCTGGTAACCACTAATCTGTTCTCTTTATGCATGTTTTTATCTTACACATATGAGTGAAATCATGCAGCGTTTGTCTTTCTCTATCTGGCTTATTTCACTTAACATGATACCCTCAAGATCCATCCATGCTATTGCAAATAGAACAATTTGGTATTTTTTATGGCTGAGTAGTATTCCATTGTATACATATGTTACATCTTCTTTATCCACTCATCAGTAGATGGGTACTTGTTTTGCTTCCACATCTTTGCTATTGTGAACAATGCTGCAATGAACATAGTAGTGCATAAATCTCTTGGAATTATTGGTTTCAAGTTCTTTGGATAAATACCCAGTAGTAGAAAACTATTAGAAATAATGAACAACTACAGCAAAGTTGCAGGGTACAAAATCAACTTACAAAAATCAGTTGTATTTCTATACTCCAATAACGAACTAGCAGGAAAAGAAGTCAAGAATACAATCTCATGTACAATTGCAGCAAAAAGAATAAAATATCAATGTTTCTTTTTTTAATGTGACAGCCTCTACAGTGGACGTATACTCTCTAGTTCACCATATTTCTGCCCTGTTCCCCGTGGTGCTGAGCCAGTACCTTGTACCTAATAGGTAGTCAGGCAATATCTTGAACTGAGTGCCTTGTCCTCTAAAAGCTTATAAAATGTCTGGAAAACATGAAATATGTATATTTGAAATTATTTAGTAACAACCCAGAGCAGAAAATAAGAAGAATATTGCAGAAAAGTGGAGCAGGCAATTCCTTTTCCATGTGGTGGAAGAAAGGAGAGAGCTTGGAGAGAAAGACCATGCTTTACTTCTTATCAATCACAGCACCTAGAATGGTGCAACAAACCTAGAGGCGATTCCTAAACTTTTTTTGATGGATTTCCTTTAGCTAAAATTAAAGGTTCAGTGTTGTTCATTGGAGCTCAGACCTTTGTGTAGGCTCAGAGACAGATTATACTGCTTTCTGCCTATCGCTCTTCCACCATGCTCTCCTCCCCAGAACCTGTGATGCTCTGTCATTTTTGAAGGGGTTTGCAGTTCCATCATCATAGCATGGCAGACAGGCTGGTGCTATGGTGAAGCCAGAGGGAGCCAAATTGCAACTGCCCTACTCCAGCTGGGCCAAGCAAAACAGCGTTTGAAAAGAGTTAGGTTTCTGAAGGATGACCTTTTCCATTGTTGTCACGTTTTTTTCTCCCTCAGCATCTTTTGCCCCCACATTCCCCTAAAACTGATTATATGAAGCAGTTTTACTGAAATCTATCTGTTCATTTAAGATAGCAGCACAGAAAACTGTGTAACATGACACCGTCACTGGGAGGTTGTCCTACTATCTAGCTCACCGCTGCCAGGATAGATCCCAGTTGTGTGAGGCTAGCATTGTTTTTGATGATTTCTCTTGGATATTCTACCGTGTTATCTGCCATGTAGACTCCTTATTGGAAAGTCTACGAGTTCCTCAAAACATAAAGGGAATCATTTATTAATAAAGCCCCCAAATTTCCAGCGGATCTGAGATTTTAGCTGTTGGAACTCTCTCACCAGGTATATTTTCAGAATCTCATAATGAATAGTGTATGGAGCACTTGCAAAGGAACTACAGGTGGGGAGATGGTGGGGAATTTGGGGAGATGTATGATAAGTATGTGCATGAGGATATGGGGATAAATATTTTAAACAAAAACATCAAAATGAAAGATCATTTAAAAAAAATCAAAACCCCCAATTTTTCTAATCATAATCCAGTGTTATGCTTATGCAAGGCTGGGCACAGGCAGATATGTTGTCTTGGAAGCCACCTGCCTGCTCAAAAGTTCAAAGGAAACCTGGTTAGTGAGGGTTCTAATTAGAACTAAGAGAAGCAAAGGCAGATAGCAATCAGATGCAAAACTGGCGGAGAATATGCGTACAGCAAAAGCCTAGTTGCTTATTATTTCAGATTTTAAACTAGAGTGTGCAAAAACATACTCAGTGGCATACTAATGATGGGGCCATGGAAGCAGTCCACTCTGGGTGCGGGCAGTAAAGGAGTGCACTGTATGTACAGACATATGCACAATTTTAAGTCTGAGACTAAAAGTTGGTCTATATTTTATTATCACCATGTGTCAGCAATTCCAAACAATGCCAGTGACAAATAACTTTCTCACTGCCAGAGTGGACTGCTCCATAATGCTCTCCCACCCCATAACTGTACAACTCATATGCACACACACTCATAGACACACATAGAGGGAAGGAGAGAAAGAGAGACCACTGCACCTTACCTTGGAGTGCCCCAGGCTTAATGCTTGGATTTGCCTTTCTTTTCTATCTATATTTACTTCTTTAAGTAATTCCTGTATGCTGATGATTCTCAAATTAATACCTATGCATTTGTCCAGCTGCCAAATACACATCTACATGTGGAAGTCTAAGGAACATTTCCAAAATTGAATTCCTGATATCTCCCTAAAACCCCCAGGCTTCCTCATCTCAATTGATGGGAATTTCATCCTTCCAGTTGGCCAGACCAAAAATCTCGGAGTCATCCTTGACTCATTCTCCTTCTGTCACACAGCACGAAAAATCCATCTGGAAATCATCTTAGCTCTAACTTCAAAATATTCCTAGTGTCTAAGCACTCCTCCCCACTCTCACTGCTGCTCTGAGCCACCATTCTCTCTTGCCTGATTTCCTGCAAAAGCCTCCTTCCTGACTGATATCCCTGCTTTACTAAGAATGACAACTAAGGTCCCTGTAAGGGCCCGGAAGACCACATATGTCTGGTATCCTGACACTTTTGTGATTCCATGTCCTTTTTCACTCCCTTCACTCAGCCCACATTGGCCACTTTGCCGTTCATTGAACATACAGAGCACACGCCAGCCTGCTGGGCATTTCCTCTGTCTGTAATGCTCTCCCCCCGGCACCCTCCCTTATCTCTGCATGTTTCCCTTTCTCATCTCCTTGGGTCTTTGATCCAATATCACCTCCTCAATGAAGCCCATCCTGACCTGCCGGTTGAATAGCAGCTTGCCCCCACTCCACTCCCACCTCCCCACACTCTCTAGCCACATTGCCTTGATCTAAGCTTTTCTTCTTTAAATATCATTTATTGTTTTCCAACATTCTACAAAATTTACTTATTAGTTTTGCTTATTGTTTGTTGTCTCTCTCCCCTCACTAGAATGTAAGCATGGATTTTTATCTCTTTTGTTCACTCACATATTCCAGTGCCTAGAATAGTTCTTGTGTGACATATAGTATGTGGTCCATCAATTGTCATTGAGTGAAGAAAGGACTTTTGTTAAATTACATATGTCTCATTGCTTATGAAAGTAACTTAACTAACTTGAGCTGGAGAAATCCAGGCATGTTGCTGGTCCACACACCATAACCAGGCTCTTCAATATAGACTTGCTTGGGCTCTGAAGAATTGGTGGATGTTTGTGTATTGTCTTGTTTAGAGTATAACCTCATTCTTAACAGAAGTTGTAAATGCTTGTTCGTACATACTTGCAATCCCTTACTTTCTCTCAACCTATGTGAAGAATATGTTGTAAAAAGAATTCCCCTGCTTCAGCAAATGTCCCTTCCTCTAATTCCCTCTTACACATTGGCACATTCACTCTTTGTGTGATTTGTATTGTCCTTTACTGAGAATTGTTTTGAAAGTAATTACACAGGACTTTTTCAATCAACGTGATTGTTTACCTACCCTCTCATTCATCCAGATATTTTCAGTGAGCACAAAGAAAGGCAAAAGAGAGAAATCACCTAGAAACTTACCTGAATTAACTCATAATTAACTGGCATTTTAAACTAATCTTTAGTCTCCAACTGACCTGTAGACAGGGTATTACCTTACTGCTTTGATTTATGTATAAACCAGCAGCCCTTATCAAATAACCTTATGAGATCTCCCACTAACCGTGTGACAAATGTTAAGAATTCTTATTTCCATCTCATGGGCAGGTAATGTAAGTCAGTAATTTCTTAGACCTATCCTGAAATATTTCATTACAAATGTTTTTAATTATATGATCTTTTTCTTTTCCATCATTACCCATAATTTTTCTCTCTAAATTTTCTCCCATAAATTTTCTCTCTAAATTTTCGCAAGGAAATCGTGCTGATGCTTTTAGCCACATCTAGTATAACTGTCCCCAGAAGCTTTTGTTGAGAAGATGAAAAGATCAAAGAAATGTAACCGCCGAGAGACTCAATCCATTCTGTTTTAACCATCAATGAGCCAGACAAGTCAGCTGTATTTATGAGACTCAGCCAGTGGTCACAACAGACAGCTTATAATTTTCTGGGACAAAATGTTAAAAATATCAATTCAGTAATAAGGTTAAACCAGTTTCTTATTTATTTAATCTGAATTAAGGCACCGCAGAGCATTTATTGATTTATTTAAAAAGAAACAAGAAGAAGCATGTTGCAATTAAATTGAACTTTTAAGTCAGTCGGCCCTGGAAATTGGGTCAGACACTATATTACTATGGGGGATATGTGTTGAAAATTCCTACTCCACAATAAGGAAGACTTCATTTCTATCTTTCCAAGGTCTCGTACATCATGTTTTATCTTAAAAGAAAAACAGGAAAGTACAGCAATTGGCTGCGTACTGAAACCTAGGCAATAGATCTGACACAGCTGCTCTGTTGAAAAAAATGAGGAATCCTCTAAAATAGAAAGGTTGGTCGGGTAGCTAAGTGGAAAAGCCATAGTCCATGGAAGGCCTATTTATCCTCAGAAAGTCATTAGACACAGCTAGTGAATTTGTGACTTTCCATCAAGCAAGGCAAGGTTAGTGTTATATGTAGGCAATATGTTCTTTGGAGTATCTTTTTATATCTTTAAAATGGAAAATAATTAATTAGAAAAACCCTATTGCAAATATTTATAAAATATAGGATGAATTTAAAAAGATTTACTCCAATACCACTATTCCTATACAATTTCTATTAGCGTTTTGTTCTATTTCATTTCAGTCTTTTTCTCTGTCTATAAAGCTTACATAACTGTAACCTCACTGTCCTTACAATGCTGTGTGCTGCTTTTAAAAACTTCGTATTATATGATAAGCATTTCCCAACTATTTAGAAATTCTCATAATTATGATTTTAATGGCTATATAATGGTCCATTGAATAAATATACCATGATGGACATTTGAATTCTTTCCAGTTTGAGCCATTGTAAATAACTATTTGGTGGGCATGTATCCACATCATTATTTCTTCATAATTGGATGTTTTTCTCTAGTGTAAACACCCACAAATAAAACTATTGGGTCAAAGAGTATAGTTCTTTTGTAAAATGATATTACAGTTTGATTCTGGGTGTTTTTTGTTTTTTATTTTTAAGATTGGCACCTGAGCTAACAACTGTTGCCACTCTTTTTTTTTTTTCCTGCTTTTTCTCCCCAAAGCCCCCCAGTACATAGTTGGATATTTTAGTTGTGGGTCCTTCTAGTTGTGACATGTGGGACGCCGTCTCAGTGTGGCCTGAGGAGCGGTGCCATGTCCGCCGAAGCAGAGCACGTGAACTTAACCACAGCCATAGGGCTGGCCCCTGATTTTGTTTTTGCAGAAGGTGTGTGAGTTTGTCTGGAAAGATACTTGTATACTTAAAAAATTTAACAGTGATTATTTCTACTGGTGGGTTTGCAAATAAATACTTCTCTTTCTTTTTTGTGTTGTGTAAAAATTTTCTACGATGAATATGTATTACTTTATAAATTAAGAAACAATAATAAAACAAAAGCAGAGAAAAGTATACTGACTTAGAGCACAGGCTCTGGAGGCAGAGTGCCTGGGTTTGATTTTCTGCTGAGCTACTTATTAGCTCTGTGATCTTAGGGAAGTGACTTAACCTCTCTGTGCTTTCTTGTCTGGGAAATCAATTGGGAAAATAATGGTGCATAGCTCATAAAGCTTTTGACCTCATAACTGTGTTTTGTTGATAAACGAATGAATCCATCTGAAGTGCTGAGAACAATGTCTAACATTTAATAAACAACCTATCAATGTCAGCTATCGTTATTATTTGGGACTGGAACGGCAATTCAAACCTCCCACTCCTCACACTGATGCCCCCTCTGAAATTCTAATGTCAACAGTTCGATCCAGTAAAGCCTATTCGTAGGAAGAATATACTTGGCTTTACCAGAGAGTTGCAGTGATTAGGACAGGCAGCATCTGAAGCCCAGACTTTTCGCCATCACATGTGTACCCGCTGTCCTTTCCACTCTCCAGAATAGTTTTACTGAAGGAGAAAGCAGGCTATTCTGAAAGCTCTGGGTGCTTGAACAAGGGAGAAATGTAAAACAAGCTTTCAAAGACAATCTTCGCACACCTCACAATTTTGTCTGTGATTGGCACTGAACTTAAGTAGAATGCAGTGAAATATAAATCTGAAAATTTGTAGAAGTGCTTATGTCTTTGTACAAATCTCTATAATTCTCAAAGGTGGCTTTTTCCTGGGAGCAGAATTGATTGTCTTGCTTCATCAAACATTGCAAAACTGAAGATCTTGTTTACTGTTCTGTATACCAAAGATTTATAAGATACAGCCTATCAGTAAATACAAAACTTAGAACTGGGTTTCATTTATTTGATAATTTCAAGATGAGTAATCTACCTAAAGGCTCACATTTAATTCTGGGGAATAATTTATAAATTCTTGAAAGGATATAAGAAGTCATTGCCTTTTATCACAATTACCTCCATTCAAAAATCATTTATTGGACACCCACTCAATTATCTACTTCCTACCCTTTTATTTCCAAAAAAGAATACATAAACAAGCAAGTATATTAGAGAGGCTCACTGTGCAGGATCACCAGAGAGATTAGTTCATACAGTGAATAGTCGTTATTTTATCTATTAGTTAAGCACAGTATTTTCCTGTATGTAACTTATGATGTACTAATACTCTATCACATGGATGAGGTCTTTTTAACATGAGGCCTTTCTGAGACCATGGCAGTCTTTTTCAGTCTTCTGATACTTTAATACTTTGAAATAAGAAAAGTAAATATCCATCTAGTTATCTAGAAGGTTTTTTTCATTTCAGAGGTAGCACATGTGAGATGGGCTCCAAATCAATATTTTCCAATTAGAATCTTCTTGCTCTGAGCATGATAATGACATTTTAGGCCGTTCACCAAACATTGTGTTGTTTCTTCTTCCTCCAGATGTTACTATCTTCTTTTCATGCCTGGGATATACCATGGAATGTATCATCAGGAGGTGGTTAGGGATTTAATTTGCCTACTCCCTTAACCCTCAAATCAAAAGACATCACCTACTCGTATATGCTAGTCATGGCATAAGCATGGGAATAGGCTTATGCTGTTTGTCAGTATTTCTATTCTAGGGAGCAATATGAAAATCACACCAATAGTATAATAAGGCACTTGAAGCTCATGGCATAACTGCTGTCTTGCTGTCTCCTTTGTGGCAGACTCCAGACAGGAAGTTATTATCTGGACCATCAAAGCAGGGAGTATACTCAATAACTGTGACATCACTCAAGCCTACTGTCAGCTTTTCTTAAACTCTCCCTCACTTAAGTATGAAGTGCTGTAAAGTTAAAACACACACACACACACACTCACACACACAAGCATTATTGTAAGCAAAAATCGCTGAGTATAAAGGCTACACGGCTTTTGAACAAGCTGCCTTTCACTTAGGCCTAACAAACTCTGATTGTATTAAGAAACACAGTTTAATAACTCCCCTAAACCAGGAATCAAAAATTCCACGTCCCTGGAAAATAAAATGAAATGAAAACAGTAGGGTAACATTGAGAGCTGTGAACACACAATGCAGTGTACGAACTCCAGGCATTTCACTTTTGATTTCTTTGAGCAGTGATTTTTTTTGTTAGAAAAATAAGAAACAGGAAAACTACTGGAGTGCTCAGATACTCACTTCCCTGTGCTAGTATAACCCACGAGGAAACAAAAGCTCTGCCTATGAATAAGCTCTCAAATCTATCAGAAAAGAAAGTACCTTCATTTTCATTGTCACCAGAAAGCCTTCTGCCAAATGAGGAAGTAGATGTCGTACTGACTGAGGCTTCATTTTGTGACAGCAGGAAAATAGGATCTGACTTGAAAGACCCTGAAGAAGAATGTCAGGGCTTTGTAATGCTGGTTTTGGGGACAGGGCTAACATCAATGTCATAAGCTAGCTGGGGTAGAGCTGGCTTTGACTGAATGGAGCTGTTATAGTTCCAAGATTCAACCTGGCCTCTGGACATCATAAGCAGCTCAAGTGTAAGGCGGGGGGGGGGGGGGGGGGTTTACTCTAGTTTAAAAGCAGTTTTTTTTTTAAAGGACTTCATTGTGTAATAATTTAACAGTGAAAAGAATAGTAAATGTAGCTATTTTTCTCCAGGTAGAATTGTTGAAAGGGGCAATTTTAAACAGCGTTCTCTACTTTTAGTAGAGATAATACACAGGTTGTCCTCGGTGAGAAAGAAGGCTGGCTGCCAAGTCTAGGAGTGTGAATGTGGAGTCGAGTTTGAAATAAACTGATTCCCGATGGTCCCTTTCATAAAATGGCATACACACCTGCCTGTCAAGTGATGCAGAATCTTTTTGAAAATTCATTGATTTATCTCAGTACATTTTTTTCTTTAACTCTTCTTTATAGCACCCCTACCCCAGTACCTGGAAGGGGTTTATCTCGTGTCCAGTTCTGGCTCCTGACTCTTGAACCAAGTGTTAACCCTTAGCCAATGGTGCACATAGTGTAAAGTGTGGAGTGTAGTAGTGTCTGAGGTCAGACTTGGATATGAATCCTGATTGAGTCACTTACTAGTTTTGTGATCCTTGGCAAGGTACTTAACTTCTCTGAGTTTAATTTTCCACATATGTAAAGTTAGACTAATAATAGCACCTATCTCATAGATTTTCTTTGAAGATTAAGCAAGATAATATAATGAAGAGCTTTGTACAGTGTCTAGTAAACACCGAAAAATAGTAGATTCTGCTTTTATTTTGATCAGGGTTGGTCATAGAATCAAGCAGAAGTCTCTAGGCCAGAATTTCTCGATAATGGCTCCCTCAACATTTTGGGCTGAATAATTCTTGGTTAGGGTGGGAGGAAGCTGTCCTGTGCATTGAAGGATATTTGTCAGCATTTCTGCCTTCTACCCACTAGATACCAGTAGCACACCCTTCCCCTCAAACTGTGCAGCCAAAAATGTCTTCAGATGTTACAAAATGTCCTCTAGGGGGCAACATTGTCTCCAGTTTAGAACTGCTGCTCTAGGCATTCTTTGGTTTAATAATTTCCATCAAAACTATCTGCCATTATACCATTCATATGCCTGGTGCTTCTCATTAGCTTGACTCTGGTTTCATCTGGCAAATTTGTCCTTCATTTTGAACTCTCATTTTGGTTTCTTGTGGCTTCCTGGTTTTGGCCTTCATTTTGGAACCTGGATACAATTCTTTTCTTGCCTGATTCCAAACCTGCAGCTCTGTGATGGCCAGTTCTGACCCATAATATACCTCTGGACTAACAACTTATTGTTCCTTGCTTTGGGCTTCCTGCCCTTATCTGCCAATCCCTAGTGCTACACCAGTGACTCCTACCAGAGCTTTTCCTTTAAATTTCTTGGGGCAGTTGAAATGAGGACTCTGGAGCCAGATATCCTGGGTCAAAATCTCAGCTCTGCCAGTTATTCACTTACCGACCTTAACTGTAACTTCCCCATTTTCCTCCATTTGTGAGATAAGGATATTAATAGTCAGTACTTCATAGGGTTACTGTAGGATTAGGTGGCTTAGAGCGTACTTAGAACGCTGGCACAATGGCAAACATAATGTAAGTGTAAATTATTATTATTACTACACTCATAAAGACTCCTGTGTGAGAACTGTTAGCATAATGCAAGGGTTAACTAACCTCTAGGCCCCTTCTCAGTGCTCCAAAAAGGCTGCCAAATTTTTCATGCCGTGGTGCCTATTGAAAATGATAAATATTTGTCCAGCAAACTGGACTAAAGAGAGGATGCTCTGACCACCTGAGGCCTGAGGAGATCAATATCTCAGCCATGGGAAACCCATTTGTGACATGCAGTGCTCCACAGCACTCTGGTTTGAAAGCTTGCACTAAGCTCATCAAAACTAAAGGAGAAAGGTTCCAAATGGTGGAACCCACTTACAAGTTCAGATTTCCAGTTTTGACACTTAGACCCTTGGTTCTAAGTTCTAGGTCCACAGGCCTTTCAAGGTCTATAGCTATTCTGAGGTTTTCTTCTTTGAACAAGTTTATATCAAATAAAACAAAGGCAACTTCTGTTGACTATCATGAGGTTTTAAACATGTATACACTTTTTTCTTTAAAACCTCAGGATCTAGCAAATCCCACAAGTGTAGAGATATGAGAATTTAATTCAATAATGTTAGAGAACAGGAACTCTTCAATAAAATTTTACATCATGACCTACTCTTTCTATTTTGTAATTTTCTTTGGAAAGGGTTGGGGCAAAAATAGCTCAGGATATAAAAAAGGGCCATTTTCTCTGATTTTCTGTTTGAGTCTCGTGGCTTTGATTTGTTGGCATGATAGGACTGTTTTTCATTGGTGACCTCTCCAAGCACTGATTTTGGGCAACTTATTAGCATATGCTTCCTCTGCATGACTCAACCCATTCAAGCAATTGATTCCCTGGTCTCTTCAGCACAATGTGAATAATATACTATATTCCTCTAAGAGACATTCTGAATTGTGGTTTAAATATGTTGAGCCTGAAAAAAGATGTTGTTTTTGTGTCAACTTCCTGAAAAGTCCCCTAGGCAAAAGGGTGGTACAAATAGACCTTTGGCTAAAAAAGGGCTTAGGCTAAAATAGCCAGCCCTTCCAATCAAGGTCTGACTTACATAGCATACTGTCACCTCTACCAAAATCCGTGGCACTGGACACATTTATTCCAATTTTCCGTTGCCATTGTCACTGCCCTAGTTTGTGCCTTTGATAGTTCATGCCTCAACTTTGGTATCAGCCACATGATTGGCTGGCTTATTTTTCCTCTTCCAAGCCCTCCCACATTAACTTCCTAAAACATAGCTTTGATAGTATCATTTCACTCCCCCCATACCCTTCAATGGCTCCCTACTGCTTGATGAATAAACTCCTAGGAATCAGAGAAATCCTTGATTGTCAGCATTGGAAAAATTCCTGGAGTATAATTCAGTGGTTGCCAAACTCTGGCCTCTGGACCAGTGCCAGAAGTCTGTACTTATCCTCAGTAGAAAGAGAAAAATAAAGACAAGGAAGTAAGCATTCCATAAAACTAAATTTATCCATTTAAAAATTCTTTGAAATTATCTTGCATTTTTGTTTTGAAGTATCCTTTAATTTGTGAAGTGATATTACCAAGAGACGGTAGTTTTTTATTTGTTTGTTGTTTTTAACATCCATAATTGTCAAAATGATGTCGGCAACCCTTTGTTGCTTCGTGCTCAACCCTTTTTAAAATTTTGCTAATCCCGACAGTCAAGAAGGCTCAAAGCCAGTCACTTCATAAATAAGAAAACTGAGGAAAGAAGGATTAAATGACTTGCCTAAGGCCATACTGATGTTGGAGATCCTGGACTGCAAACCCTGATGTTAACCTCAACTCTTTACCATGATATTCAAAGCTCTCTGTATTTAAATCCCACTATGCTTTTGCGTCTTTAATGCCAGGGTGCCCTAAAAGAAACCCTATGTTCTAAACTGTCATGATCGTTTGCCATTCCTTGAATGTACCTTGAATTCTTTCATTACCCTAACTATCCTCCTAAAACCCCACCCAGTTCAAGTGCTGCCTCTTTTACAATAATTCAGCATCAGAAGAGATCCTTTTCTTTTCTGTGCTCCTAAAATTTATACCATTTATCAGCATATCATACCTTGCCCAGGCTGTTATCATCCATGGCCTATACCACCTCCTATTTTCTTCATCTCAGTAAACTGCATCACCATATTCCCAATTGCTCAAGCTGGAAAACTTGAAGTCATCTCTTAATGCTGCCTACACCAATATCTAATTAATCGTGAAGCCATATCATCTTTACCTCTCGAGTTTATCTTGTATATGTACACTTTAATCCTTTAACTGGCCTACTGCAAAGATCACGGTTTGTCTCCACGCTCTACCCTGAAACGCATTCTTTACTTTGCAGCCAATTTTAGGTCTAGTACCTCTCCTTATAAATTCCTTCAGTGGTTTTACATAGCCTTCAGGATAAAATCCAGAATGTTCAACATGTTATAAAAGGCATGTAGTATCCTTGCCTACTTCTCCAACCTTATTTCTTGCTACTCTTTTGTTTGCACACTTTCCTTCAGCCTTACTGAACTTTCAATTACTTGAATGCATTTTTCTCTCTTGTGTGCTCTTGCTTGCTGACTTTAATTGCCTCTCACCTCTCTGAACTGTCACATATGCTGTTTATACTACCTGAAACACTTCCTCTAGGAAACCTTCCTTGAGTCCCTAAGTTTTGATTGGATGCCCCATGGCGCTAAAGTGCCTTTCCCTTACCATAGCACTCACCACATTATATTATAACTACTTGTTTAATTGATTTCCTTTCTAGCTGGTCTGTATGAACCATGAAATCGGGGCTCATATCTCTTATGCTCACCATTGTATTCTAGCTCTTAGCTCTGGCGTATAATAGGCACTCAATGAATGCATGCTGTTTGAATGAAGGTCTCATACTACATTTCCTCTTACACCGTTGAGACTTGCATACCTGTTTTATTTCCCTGATTTGATTATAATTTCCTGAAAGTCAAAGAAGTCTTTTATAATGTAATATCCTTTTATACTACCATATGTAATAGACTGCTGGTAAATATTTGGTAAATACATGATCAAGCTATTTTTTCTTAAGGGACCAAGGAATGGGGTACAACCAAGGGTATTACAGTACATATTTATAATAAACCTAGGATGAAGCACAATCCAAGAATTTTAGGCTGATACTAGCATTGATTGTTTATAACCTTATATTTCAGATGCTGCCCCCACTTCCATAAAATCTCCCTACCTTCCCCGGGTTAAACTGAAAATACTCTGTAGTTACATTGAGGTGAAATATGACTGTTCAAATAGGAATTATGCTGCATTTTAGAAAATAAAAAGTGTAAAAATCTTAAAGTGACCTAGGATGCCTAAGCCTTCATTTATGTATGTGTGCGCTTGCGTGTGTGTGTGGTTTTTTTGTTTCTTGGCGACTAAACTCCAAAGCTATGGTTAGGGTGATAGCTTCATGTTGAAAGCAAATCTTTTACTTTAACCATCCAAAAGTCAGTCCAGTGTTTTGGGGGGACTTTATCATCTATTGAAAAGTTAGTTTTGAACTTCCTCTTTATTGAGTCTCTTTGCAATGTCCAGAGCATACAGAGATGTCATCAGTCACAGATACTTCATATTGCACATAATGGGCTCTAATCTCAGCCTCTTTGTATGCATCATAATGTCCAAATTGTTGAACAAAATTACTCATAAGGCGGGAAGCTTCTGTTTTTTGTTTGCAACAGACTCAACCTAAGTGGATAATTTTCTTTGTAAAAGGTGACAAAACTTCAGCACTGGTGATACTTGTTTATAGGTTGTGCCTCAAGCCTGCCTCACTCCTCTGGCATACAAGGGTTCTCCCTGCTCAGACCAGTTGGATTTGTTGAGTTCAGAGGAAACTGAAACAGGATGATGAGAATACTGTTTAAGTAACCTATCTGAATGACAGCTCATTTTACATGGCAGAGGGCAGTGCCAAAAGACATGCTAGGTTTAGAAGTGGGAATTGTGACAAGCTTCAGTGCCCATCCTCCAATAAGTCTTCTCTGACCTTGCAGTGTAAGTCACTGCTCCCCTCTCTCCCTTTCATGATCCTGTATCAAACCAACAGGCCTTGGCAATGGATTGGATGATGTGGGTGAGGGAAAGGGAGGAGGAATCAAGACTATCTTCATGGCTTCACTTATCAAGCCATGCTGTGGCAGGTGTCCCACACATAAAATAGAGGCAGATGGGCGTAGATGTTAGCTCAGGTCCAATCTTCCTCACAAAAAGGAAAAGAACATTGCATAAGTGAATTATCTCAAAGTGAACACACCCATGTAACATAACAACGATCCAGATCAAGAAACATAATATTACCAGCACGTTACTAGAACAGTCCCAGGAGCCCCGTGTCCTCTCTCAGTCACTCCACTCTTCCCCTCCAAAGCTGACTTCTCTCCTAACTTCTAATGCCATAAGTGGGCTTTGCCTGCTTTTTTGGACTTTATATAATGGAATGATAAACAATGTATTATTTTATGTTTGGCTTCTTTCACTCAACATAATGCTTGCGAGATTCATTCAAGTTTTTGCATGTATCAATACTTCATTTATTGTCATTACTAAATAGTAATCAATTTCATAGTATAATATACCTTATTCTACCATTGGTAAACATTTGGGTTCTTTCAATCTGGGGGCCATTATTCATAATGCTTCCATGAATATTCTTGTACATACATGTATGCATATTTCTGTTGGGAATGGACTGGTTGGGTCAAAGGATGTGCTTATGTTCAGCTGTACTAGATTCTTTCAAACAGGTTTTCAAAGTGGGTGTATCAATATACATTTTTACCAGCAATGTATGAAAGTTCCAATTGCTCTACATCCCCAATGGCACTTGGTATTGTCACTCTTTTCTATTTTAGTCGTTCTGGTGGGTGTGTAGTGATATCTCATTTCAATTTTAATTTGCATTTCCCTGATGACTAATGAAGTTTTGCACGCTATTTTATGCTATGCTGAGTAACAATTATCCCCAAACTTAGAAGCTTAAACAGTTAACAGTCCTTTTACTATTTCACACAGTTTTTGGGGTCAGGATTTCGATTCAGCTGGGCAGAACTGGCTTGGGATACCTCATGCAGATGCAGTCAGATAGGGGCTGGAGGAACTGGGGGCTGGCCAGGCATCTCACTCTTTTCATGTAGCTCAGGGCCTATGTATGTGGTCTCTTTCTTGGGCTTCCTCACAGCACAGCGGCCTCAGAATAGTTAGACTGCTTACTTGGTGGCTGAAGGCTTAAAGACAGAGTATGTATTCCAGCAAATAAAGTGGAAGCTAGTGTAGTCCAGCCTTAGAAGTCACATAGCATCACTTCTGCCATGTTCTATTGACCTAAATAGTCACAAAAGTACACTCAGTTTCAAGGTAAGGGGGCATAGGCTCTACTTCAAATTGGGAAGAATGTCAAAATCACACTGTAAGAGGAACATGTGTAATCGAAGATATTGTTGCCACTATCTTTGCAAAATACAATCTGCCACCCATGTTTTCATATGTCTATTAGCCATTCTGTATAGTGCCTGAGCCCGTCATTTGTCTACTTTTCTGCTAGGTTATCTATCTTTTTCCTTTTTGATTTGTAGAATATATTCCGTATGCTAGTTTTCTCCCCAGACACATGTATAGCAAATATCTTTTCCCATTACTCTGAGGCTTATGTTCTCATTCTCGTGAGTCTTTGTGTGTATGTGTATTAATTGAAATTTTTATTGAGATAATTGTATATTTACATGGAGTGGTAAGAAATAATATGGAGAGATCCCCTGTACACTTTGTCCAGTTTCCTCAGTGATGACATTGTGCAAAACTACAGTATAATATCACCACAGCCAAATATCACAGGTTGTTGACATGGATAAAATCCACCCATTTTATTCACATTTCCTATTTTAGTTGCACTCATTTGTATGTGTGTATTAAGTTCTGCACAATTTTATCAGCTGTGTATGTTCATGTATCCACCACCAGAGTAAAATTGATGATTACTTCTAGTATAAGGATCCCTAATGTTTATAGCTGTACCCACTTCCTTCCTGCCACCCCCACCTTCTAAGCCCCATTCCTACCCCTGGCAGCCACTGATCTGTTCTCTGTTTCTAAAATTTTGTCATTTCAAAACTTGTATATACACTTCATATCCATTAGTATGGCTACAATTTTTTTAAGTAAAATTGTATGTAACATACAAATTCCAGGCATACAATATTATAATTTGATATTTGTGTACTCTACAAAGTAATCACCATCATAAGTCTAGTTACCATCCATCATTATGCAATTGACCTCCTTCATCCATTTTGCCCACCCCCAACTCCCTTCCCCTCTGGTAACCACCAATCTCTTCTTTGTATCTATGAGTTTGTTTTGTTTGTTCATCTGTTTTGTTTTTTTTATTTCACATTTAAGTGAAATCATATGGTATTTTTCTTTTTCCATCTGACTTATTTCATTTAGCATAATACTCTTAGGTCCATCCATGTTGTCACAAATGGCAGGATTTCCTTTTTTGTTATGACTGAGTAGAATTCCACTGTGTATATATATGCCATATCTTCTTTATCCATTCAACCATTGATGAGCACTTACGTTGTTTCCCTATCTTGGCTATTGTAAATAATGCTGCAGTGAACATAGGAGTGCATATATCTTTTCAAATTAGTGTTTTCATATTCTTTGGATAAATATTCAGAAGTGGAATAGGCGGATCATGTGGTAGTTCTATTTTTAATTTTTTGAGGAATCTCCATACTGTTTTCCATATTGGCTGAACCAATTTACATTCCCACCAACAGTTCACAGGGATTCACTTTTCTCCACATCTTCTCCAACACTTGTTTCTTCTTATCTTTTTATAGCAGCCATTCTAACAAGTGTGAGGTGATATCTCATTGTGGTTTTGATTTGCATTTCCATGATGATTTTTAGTGATGTTGAACATCTTTTCATGTGCCTGTTGGCCATCTGTATGTCTTCTTTGAAAAAGTGTCTATTCAGATCCTCTGCCCATTTCTTAAGTAGGTTGCTGTTGAGTTTTATGAGTTCTTTATATATTTTGGATACTAACCCTTTATCAGATGTATGATTTACAAATATCTTTTCCAATTCAGTAGGTTGCTTTTTCAATTTGTTGATGGTTTGCTTTGGCATGCAGAATTTCTTTAGTTTGATGTAGTCCCATTTATTTTTGTTTCCCTCCCTTTGGAATCAGATATGAAAAAAAAATCACTAAGACTGATGTCAAGGAGCTTACCACCTATGTTTTCTTCTAGGAATTTTATGGTTTCAGATCTTACAGTCAAGTCTTTAATCCATTTTTAGTTAATTTTTATGTATGGTATCAGATAGTGGTCTAGTTTCATTCTTTTGCATGTGGTTCTCCAGTTTTCCCAACACTAGTTTTGAAGAGACTATCCTTTCCCCATTGTATATTCTTGACTCCTTTGTCATAAGTTAGTTGTTCATATATGTGTGGGTTTATTTCTGGGCTATCTATTCTGATCCATTGATCTGTATGTTTGTTTTTATGCCAATACCATACTGTTTTGATTACTATAGGTTTATAGCAGAGTTTGAAATCAGGGAGCATGATACCTCCAGCTTTGTTCTTTCTTAAGATTGCTTTGATTCTTCGGGATCTTTTGTGGTTCCTTACAAATTTTAGAATTATCTTCTAGTTCTATGAAAAATGCCATTGGAATTTTGATAGGAATTGCATTGAATCCTTAGATTGCTTTGGATAATATGAGCATGTTAACAATATTGATTTTTCCAAGCCATGAGCATGGAATATCTTTTTATTTATGTTTGTCACCTTCAATTTCTTTTATCAGTATCTCATAATTTTTAGTGTACAGGTTTTCACTTCCTTGGTTAAATTTATTCCTGGGTATTTATTCTTAGTATTTCATTCTTCTTGATGTAATTGTAAATGGGATGATTTTCTTAGTTTCTCTGATCGTTATTAGAGTATAGAAGCAACACAGATTTCTGTATTTGGTTTTGTATACTGCAACTTTACTGAATTCATTTATTAGTTCTTGCATTTTTTTTGGTGGAGTCTTTAGAGTTTTCTATATATAGTATCATACATCTGCAAATAGTGGCAGTTTTATTCTTCCTTTCTGATTTGGATGCCTTTTATGTGTTTTTCTTGCCTAATTGCTGTAGCTGGGACTTCCAATACTATGTTGAATAAATGTGGCAAGAATGGGATTGTTAACTTGTTCTTGATCTTTGAGGAAAAGCTTTTAGCTTTTCACTCTTATGTCTGATGTTAGCTGTAGGCTTGTTATATGTGGCCTTTACTATGTTGAGGTATGTTCTGTCTATACCCACTTTATTGAGAGTGTTTATCATAAATAGAATTTGAATTTTGTCAAATGCTTTTTCTGCATCTATTGAGATGATCCTGTGATTGTCCTTTATTTTGTTAATGTGTATGTCACATTGACTGATTTGCAGTTATTGCACCATCCTTGCATCCATGGAATAAATCTCACTTGATCACAGTGTATGATCCTTTTAATGTATTGTTGAATTTGGTTTGATAATATTTTCTTGAGGATTTTTGCATCTGTGTTCATCAGGGGTATTACCATGTAATTTTCTTTTTGTTGGTGTGCTTTTCTGGTTTTGGTATCAGGTTAGTGCTGGCCTTGTAAAATGAGTTTGGAAGTATTTCCTCCTCTTCAAATTTTTGGAAGTGTTTAAGAAGGGTTGATATTAAATCTTTGAATGTTTGGTAGAATTTACAAGTGAAGCCATCTGGTCCTGTACTTTTGTTTGTTGGAAGATTTCTTATTACTGATTTAATTTCCTTACTAGTAATTCATCTACTCAGATGTTTTATTTCTTCATGGTTCAGTTTGGAAAATTGTATGTTTCTGGGAACTTATCCATTTCTTCTAGGTTGTCCAATTTGTTGATGTATAGTTGTTCATAGTAGTGTGTTACGATATTTTGTGTTTCTGTGATAGTTGTAACTTCTCCTCTTTCATGTCTGATTTTATTTATTTGAGCCCTCTCTATTTTTTTCGTGGTGAGTCTAGCTAAAAGTTTGTCAATTTTGTTTATCTTTACAAAAAAACAGCTCTTAGTTTCATTGATCTTTGCACTGTTTTTTTTTTTTTAGTCTCTATTGCATTTACTTTTGTTCTGATCTTTATTATTTACTTCCTTCTACTAACTTTGGGCAGAATTTGTTCTTCTTTTCTAGTTATTTTAGCTGTAAAGTTGGATTGTTTATTTGAGATTTTTCTTGTTTATTGAGATAGGCATTTATCAGTATGAACTTCCCTCTTAGAACTGTTTTTGATGCATCCCACAGAGTTTGGAAAGTTGTATTTCCATTATCATTTGTCTCAAGGTATTTTTTGATTTCCTCTTTGATTTTTTCATTTACCCATTGGTTGTTCAGTAGCATATTGTTTAAACTCCCCATATTTGTGATTTTCCAGTTTTCATTTTGTGGTTGATTTCTAGTTTCATACTATTGTGGTCTGAAAAGATGCTTGATATGATTTCAATCTTCATAATTGTATTCAGTTTTGTTTTGTGGCATGACATATGATCTATCCTGGAGAATGTTCCATATGCACTTGATAAGAATGTGTATTCTGCTGCTTTTGGATGATTTGTTCTTTATATATCGATTAAGTCTATCTGGTCTTGTGTGTCATTTAAAGCTGATAGTTTTTTATTAGTTTTCTGTTTCGATGATCTCTCCATTGGCACAAGCATGGTATTAAAGTCTACTAATATTATTGTATTGCTGCTGATCTCTCCCTTTGTGTTTGTTCATATTTGCTTTATATATTTAGGTACTCCTATGTTAGGTGCATACATGTTTATGAATGTTATATCTTCTTGTTGGATTGACCCCTTTATCGTTATTTAACACCCATCTTAGTCTTTTATTACAGTCTTTGTTTTAAAGTGTTTTGTGTGATATTAGTATAGCTCTCCAAACTTTCTTTTGGTGTGCATCTGCATGAAACATCTTTTTCCATCCTTTCGCTTTCAGTCTGTGTGTGTCCTTATATCTGGTGTGTCTTTTGTAGGCAGCATATAGATGGGTCTTGATCCCTTCAACCACTCTGTGTCTTTTGATTGGAGCATTTTGTTCATTCATATTTAAAGTAATTATCGATAAGTATGTACTTATTGACATTTTGTTAATTGTTTTCTGGTTGTTTTGTAGTTCTTCTCTGTTCCTTTCTTCTTGCTCTCTTTCCTTGTGGTTTGATGAATTTCTTTAGTGTTATGTTTAGATTCCATTCTCATTATCTTTTGTGTATCTACTCTAGGGTTTTTGTGTTATGGTTACCATGAGGCTTACATGTATCAGCCTATATATATGCTGATCTATTTTAAGTGGATCACAAGATAAGTCTGAATACATTCTTAAACTCTTCATTTTTACTCCCCTCCATGTTTTATGTTTTGATGTCACATATTATATCTTTTTATTTTGTGTATCCCTTTACTAATTATTGTAGTTATAATTACTTTTTACTATTGTCTTTGGGCTTTCATATTAGCTTTGTAATTGATTAGTCTACTACATTTACTATATGTTTACCTTTACTGTTGAGATTTTCGCTTTCTTTTGTTTTCTTGTTACTAATTAGTGCCCTTTCTTTTCAGCTTAAGAAGTCCCTTTAACATTTTTTGTAAGGCTGCTCTATTGGTGGTGAACTCCTTTAGTTTTAGCTTCTCTGAAAAACTCTTTATCTCAGCTTCAATTCTGAATGATAACCTTGCTGGATAGAGTATTCTTAGAAGTTTTCTGCTTTCAGCACTTTGAATATATCATGCCACTCCTTTCTTGCTTGCAAAGTTTCTGCTGAAAAATCTGCTGATAGTCTTATGGGATAACCCTTGTACATAGCAAATTGTTTTTATCTTGTTGCTTTAAAGATTCTCTTTATCTTTTAACTTTTGACATTTTAATTATAATGTGTCTTGGTGTGGATCTCTTTGGGTTCATCTTATTTGGAACTCTCAGATTATTCATCTTAATTGCAGTAATTGTTATCTCTTAAACTGTTTGGAGTAGACGTGGGAATCTTTGCATTTAAAACAATAAGGGCATTGTTTTTTGCTCTTATTATTCACGTAAATTGTTCATAAGTGAACAAATTGAAGGATTTGTTTGTTCTAACCCTGGAATTTTGCAAAAACATCAGGACCGGATAAAGTATGATGTAGCCATAATGGCTACATGACTTTTGCTTTCTTTTATGAAACATATTTCAAGTTCATTCAAGGATGTCCTAGTTTTCATAAGCCTAACATAATATCTTGAGTTTCTAAAAGTGTGTGTGTATTATATGTGTGTATATATGTGTGTGTATATGTATATACCTGTAAACATATTAAACATATATGTTCATATATTTATTATATATGTAATTTTATTAAAATATTTGCTACCTAGGATCACAATGGAGAATGCCATTTAGATGCTTAAGGCAAATGGTAATTGCTGTTGGTAAACATCAAGTGAGCCAATGCAAATTTGCTGGCTTTAGAAAGATACCTCTGCTCTTCTCCAGGTTTAATTTCTAACTTGACGTTATGTGTTTTGGGGGTTCTCTTTTAGCATTTTTCCAGCTTTATTGGGATCCAATTGACAAATAAAAGTTGTGTATATTTAGATTTTACGTTGTGATTTTTTAAAAGTGTAAAATGTATGATTTAATACGTACATATACATACACATATGCATTATGAAATGATTACCATATTCAAGTTAACTGACATATCCATCAGTTCACATAGCTACCACTTTTTTGTCAAAACCACAGTGTGATATTACCTCACACCTGTTAGAGTGGCTATTTTGAAAAGGACAAGAGATAACAAATGCTGGTTAGGATGTGGAGAAAAGGGAACCCTTGTGCATTGTTGGTGGAAATCTAAATTGGTACAACCATTATGGAAAAAAGTATGGAAGTTCCTCAAAATGTAACAATAGAACGACCACATGACTTTCCGTGTTTTATTCCACATAGTCTTTTTTTTTCACTATCTCATTGATTTTATGTCAGTATGCCAAGAGTGGTTATCCAGAAGAAAACAAACTTGCATTATTCACAAACTCAGAATGATTTTTTTCAATCATGAAAACAAGTTGCTATTTTTATATTATGGTTAGCAAACCAATAAAAAATCCAGAATTTTCATTGATCATCTACTATGTGTTATGTCTATATTTCCCTACTATGTTTCAATGGAGAAAGTCTGAAACTCTATTTCTGACCTCAAAGAACTTCAGATCTAGCTGGGGATATATCGTGTACTTACCTGGAAATACAGCTTATCATACAAGGCAGAATATACTACATTCACAAATGAGTATGGGACTCTAGAGGAATAAGACCTCTTACAAGCTCCCATGGTGTAAAAAGACTTCTGGGGATGTCTTAGTTTGCATTCCCTAGAAAGAGATTCTTAAATGAGGAGTTGCATGCATAACGTTTATTTGGGAGTGCTCTTGGAAGATACAGTTTTAAGGAAGGAAGAAAGGCAAAAGGTTCAGGAGAGACAGGAGGGGAATTTTGTCCTCTCTGTGGCAGACAGATCCTGAGGTGACCCTCAATAATTCCCCACATCCAAATGCTCATGCCTCCGTGTAATCACCTCCTCTTGAGTGTGGGCATACCTGTGGCTTACTTCTATTCAACAGAATATAGCAAAGTTGATGGACTGATACCGTGGTATCCCATTGTTGTATAGGATTCTATCTTAGCCTACTGGAGTAGGAGACTCTCTCCATTGCTGGCTTTGAAGAAGTCAGCAGCCATGCTGTGAGGTGGCCTATGGAAAGGGCTACATGGCAAGGAACAGCTTGCCAGCCTCTAGAAACAGTGTGGCCCCTAACTGAGGCCTTCAAGAAAATGGGACCTCAGTCCTATAACCACATGGGGATAAATTCTTCCAACAATAAGAATGACCTTGGAAGGCGATATTTTCCTGATCAAACCTCTGATGAGACTACTGCACCAACCAATACCTGGATTGTAGCCTTGTGAGACCTGGAAGCAGTGGATCTAGCTAAGCTATGCCTTGATGCATGAAAACTACAGCATGATCAACTTGTTTTGTTTTAAGCCACTAAGTTTTGCCTCAAACCATCCCTCAGGTCTCACTCTCTCATAGGTCTCCAAGGGAAGTTGAGGAACTAATTTCCATGGAACTCGTCACTTCTCATAGAGAGCTTAAGCTCAGTTCTATATAGAAGCAGGATAAATAGGCTGTGTGACTGTTTAGGGTCCCTAGAAGATCGTTCCTCATTTGTAGAACCCTGCCTTGGCTTTTGAGATACTTGAATGTAGCAAACTAAATCTTCTGGAATAGGGTCTGCCACTCTCCACATGGGACTCCCTTTTATATGGTATCCATCTACTCTTTTGCACTTTGAACACCAGGCTTTTACTGAGTATGTAATTACTCTACTGACTGCTAAACAGTTAGGTCATTTTCTGTATTCCTTTATCACCAGACACATAATCATCTGTTAAAAAACAATTATGTGAGATTCTCATTGATCTTCAGAATGTCTTTAAAGCTTTTCAACTTATAATTAACACATATACTTGACTTCTTTACTTTAGCAAATGTGAAACAGAATGGTTTCCCTGCTGTAGCATTTTCATCTTTCTCCAGTCTTCACTGTAATCCTTGAAAATGTGAAGATGAGTGAGTGCTTTTTGCTTTACAATTCAGTGTTATAAAACCCACAGCTCCTGTTCAAGACTTCCATTTAATTTAAAAGGAAAAGAGATCACTTTTATTCCAAATTAATATGTTTTATCATGTATGAAATTGATGGAATTATATAATTCTCTCAATTAAAGTAGATAATAAAGTTTTAAGACATATTTTACAACTTTTCATCATTATAGACCACACGGGAGTCTAGATTTTTTTTCCTTCACACTCTGAGCGGGTATGAACTATTACAAACTCCACCTCCCCAGAGACAAGAGGTTTTATCTTTAACAGTAAGTGACCATACAGTGTCATCAGTGAAGGAAAATATTGTGAACAAACAGGCCTATTATTTCACTAAAATATTGCTTGTGCCTCCCAATCCCAACTCTCCAGCAATATTTTGTGGAAGTAGTCAAGTTATCAGTAATAAACAAAAACAAAACCAAAACACTTTCTTTAAGGTAATAGTCAATTTTATTTATGGCACTGAATTAGTCATTTATTTTGTTCAAGATGAGTTACAGCTATGAAAAGCAGGACTAAATCAACATGGGGATTTGTAGGATTTTATTTCTCTTCAGGCTAATGAATTTGCATTCAAATGCCACCAAATTAGTGTAAGGAAGGAAAAACTTTTCCTCTACCCTCTTAGGTTCAGTGCCTGAGGTTTGCAAATTAAACTTTTTTTCATCTGACAAAAGACAAATTGACAGGAGAAAAAGTTTATTTTGCATGCATGTGAGAATTTCATGGAAAAGAAGTGAAAACCCAAAGAAATGGTTTGGCTTGAGAACTTATATAATACTTTAACAGAAGGTGATACATTGTGGAGGAGTGACAAGACAAAGGAAAAGTAGTTTGGGCTTCTAGGAGCAATAAATTGTGGGAAGGTAAATATAAGGAAGCTAATGGAAGATATAGGTCATTTTTTAGTAAGGTTTGTTTATGCAGACTCATCTCGGTACTGACTTTCCGTTTTTTGTGATAAATGTTCTCTTCCTCCTGGTATGGGAGAGGGGAAAGAGGACACTTTCACAAAGGGATACTATACTTGTAGACAGAAAGGGGAAAGGCAGAGAGTTCCACCTGTGTCTGCTGGTTCTTAATTGCTTTCAGCTCAAGATAATCCTTATGCCAAATTCTTATATTTGGGGTGGGTAATTCTAATCCCCTTCATTAGTAAAATCTTGATTAATCAATATCCAAAGTATTGTGAATCTCAATTAACCAGACTGTTTCATCACTAAATTATTAGAAATAAAGCTGACTTTATAGATACTGGTAAGAGAATCAACAACTTCTGACATGGCTTAGGCTCCATACATATAATATTAGTCTACATTTTTCCTGTCTCTATCACAGCCCTTCCCAATGAGTAATGATTCCTTTGCTCATGATCCTGAGACTCCATGAAAAGAAGACAATCAATGCAATAATGATAATAACAATACCAGTAGTCGACATTTACTGAGTTTAATTCTTACAATAATCCTTCAGTGTTATTATTTCCATTTTTATAGTTAGGAAAAATGAGACTCAGAGAAGTTAAGTGACTTGCCCAAGGTTGCTTGTGGAGTTAGCAAGGCAAAATTAGGACCAAAGGCCAGTTTTCCTGGTTCCTAGTCTATTGTGTTTTCCATTAAGTTTGATTATCTATAAAGTGAGACTAAGAAGATCATAAGCTTTGAAGATAGAATAATCTTGTATATAGTCCAAGCCTGTGATACTAGATATATGGTTTTGGGGATGTTACTTAACCTTGCTGAAGTTTAGTTTCCTTATTTGGAGTTCTTAGATGTATCAACCTCATAAGTTTATTTTTTGCGAGCATTAAATGAGACAGTCCATGTCAAGTGTTTAGTACAGTGATTTATCCATAGTAAGTGCTCATTGTCAATTATCCACTATTATTATTACCAATAATGACATTATTAGTTATAGTAGTTTATTAGTATGATTATCATCATAATTATTTCAGCATGATTGTTAATTATTTACAAAGGCCCAAGCCAACTGGTGGGCCAATTAGGCATACCTGGTTAGAAATGCCTTGAAGGACACCAAAAGACCTCCTTGAAGTTAAATGTCTTTTCACAAGCCTGGCGAAGAATTCCATCATTAACATTAACTTTTAAAGGCTTTTTGAATATGTATGCACACACATAGGCATGCCATTAACCCATTCCAGTGGAGAGAAATGCCCTCAGGGAAAAGAAAATTTAGTCAGTCAGTTTTAATGGGGGTGGGAAGAAGAGAAAAAAAAATCATTGTCGTTATGTGGATACTGCCAGGCACTATTCTAAGTTCTTCATTTTTGATCCCCACAAGAAACTTGAAATAGGCAGTATTATTCTCCTCCTTGTTTTATAGATAAGAAAACTGAGACACAAAGAGTTAATTGTCTTCTGCTTAGTAAGTCACTAGCTCCAACCAGGATTCAAACCAAATTTTGCCTGATTTTAGTGTCACTGCTCTTAAGGACAGTTGAAGGCTGCTGCCACATAACCTCCTCAGCAGAGGAACTTAGCAGCCAGAAGGACCCAAGACTGACCTCTGCTGCAATCAATATTAACTCTTTGGAGTAAATGAATCAAGGCTTTTTATAGTGGTATACTGTGTCTGGCTTTTGGAAGATGACAATATATGGACCATGACTATTACTTTGACTTTTCAATTAAAATAAATACCACTTATACATTTCTTTTGAGAATCACAATAAATGAATGCTTGTGAAGTGAGATTTTATTAGCAAATGACTGTTTTTAATTTTAAACTTTGCCAGAGGTGATTACATAGTAAAGAGTAATAGATTCCAACTGACAAACAATTATTTTACTTAGATGATTTGAAGAATCTGAATCTGAATATGAGTGTCTCCAATATATGGTTCTGCAATTGAAATAATGATTTTCTTTACCATAAATACTCTCCAAAAGCCAGATGGTACCTGTTCATTATTCTTCACTTTTTGATTGCCCTCTTATTCATAATACTACCCTCAGGTAATCAACTCCTCTTCATCCAGTGAGCACATACCTGGAGCTTGAACTGTTCTCCCTATGCCTGGGTTCCAGCCTACCTGACTTCTGTCTTACCCCTTCCACTTTCCTAAGAGATGCCAAATTTTTCTATGAAACCAAACTACTGAAGAACTTCCCATTGTTTCCTCCGTGTCCAACGTGCCAATCTCATGACACCCTCAGTAACTGGTTCTTAATTGTTCAGAGTGTTTCTTGATCATACTATGTCACTGTATTTTTTTTCTTTTCTTTTTAAAAGTCTTTCTTTTTTTACCCTTTTTTATTGCAGTAACATTAGATTATAACATTGTATAACCTTCAGGTGTACATTGTAATATATTTCAAATTCTGTGTAGATAGTATTTTTTTTTCAATCCAAATGTAAGTCTCCTACTGAGAGTCTTTGGCTGTTCTCTGTGAGACTGGCTGCAGAACCATGAACTGATAATTTCTTTTTTAGATTTGCAATCTGTCCATTTCAAAAGTGGTAAATTGACTGGGTGCAGACCCACATATCCGTTTTGTTTGACCTCCATAATTTCAAATTTATGTTAGTTGGCAACATTTAAAAATCACATAAAAGTCTGTATTTTCAGATTCTTTTCAATTCCTTTACGTTAATCACAGCTTGAGCTGAGTAGCAGCCACCTCCTTTCAAAAAATATATTCTCCAGGTTATACAAGTCACTACTCTTCTCTATTGTTTTACACACTTGGCCCATTCTTTACATTGCCAGTCTGACTCCTATAGCATGTAAATTTGGTAACCCTGATTATTTTGCAGGAAATAAGTGTTTATTTTAGGAAAACTAGAAGGTCAATATAAGCAACAAAAAATAATAACCCTTTGTAGACCCACCATCCAGAGTCAGTCACAACTAATATTTGGTATGCATCCTTCCAGTCAATTCTCTCAATTAGGCAGGTAGGTAGATAGACAGATAGATCTGTTTAGAATATGTTTTTTTATAGGACTGATGATACATCAGTATTATTTGTTGTTTTTCCTTATTTTAATTCAATGAAGACAGACTGCTCAGGGAATGACGGTTCAAGTTAGTTTTCTAGTAAACTGAGAGATGGGCATAAAAACCTTTTGTTTCAATGTTTGGCATGGAAAATATGTCCAAATATGCCATTCTAGTTTTTTACTTAATAAACTAGCGATTAGGATTGAAATGTTCTAACATACAGAGATATTTAAAAATCCTTGTGGTCCTCATTTGGTAATATCTAAGATGGTTGTTCAGGAAACTGACGTAGATGAGGAAGGTGTGTTAGTTTGGTACCAAATTTAGGATATCCCCTAAATCTTGATGCTTCACATAAATTCCTTCATTTCCATGTCTCTTGTGCTGGAATTTTCTCTATAACATCATTCCTAGGGGTTTCTAAGTCTATATTTGAATGTCTCCAACAACAGAGAACTCATTACCTCTTAAGCCACAACCTGACCTTTTTGCTTAGCTATTAAAAAGACTTTTAATAAGCATAAATCTGTGTCCTGACAACTGCTACCTATTAGATTTAGTTCTACTCTTTAGGGCCACAGAGAATAAATTTGCTTCCTTTTCTGCACATTAATCCTCTTAATATCTGAAGAGAATGATCATGTTCTTCCTTACACTCCAACCCCAGCTCCTTCACTGGATCTTTATGTTGATGGCATAGTTTTCAGGCCCTTCATCATCTTGGGAGACCCCTCTGAAGATGCTGTAATATGCTAATATCCCAGATATTATCACCCATAAGAGAATAAAATATAGAGTGTAAACACTAAATCCCATTTTAATAAGAATTTTGTTTCCTTGAGGTTTAATTAGAACCAGTTTTTGTTGCTCTTGTTACGGCTCATGGCGCTGAACAATACAAATAATTGCATCGACCTTTCATCGCACTCTACCTGTTGCAGAAACAGTTTTGGTGCAATCTTCACCTTTAAATATTTCACCAAATTTCAAAGATCTCATTTATTTGGTGTTAAATAAGCTTTTTACCTCTTTTAAAATTAACTTGATTTATAGAGATCTGATTCCTAATGACTCTTCTTACTGTATCAGTCATTATCCGAATATTTAGTGAAAGGAGGCCCGGTAAGTTGTTCAAGGCATACTGCCTGAAAAACACCTCCATCCTGACAGGGTCAGTGTCCCAAAGGGCAATCAGGTTTATGCCAAATGGCCTAAAGCACAGCCTGCACTTGCTATATTTCTCGGAGTATTTCAAAGAAATCAAAAGTCATCATTCATTGTGTAGGAGAGAAACAAATTTTATTCTGCCTTCTTAAATTCAGTCACTAAAGCCTGCAAATTAAACTGACGAAAGACAGATTAACAGGAGAAAAGGCATACAAATTTTATTGATATTTTTACATCCATTGGGGATTTACGAAAGAGAAGTGAAAACCCAAAGAGGCAGTTAGACTTGGGGACTTATATACCATTTTAACAGAGGACAATAAATTGTGGAGAAGTGACAAGACAAAGAAAAAGGAGAGTTTGGGCTCTAGGTTCAGGAAAGGGAAAGGAAGGGAAGGTGACTAGGAAATGTGTGATAGATAAGGATTACTTGTAAGGTTCATTAGGCAGACTCAAGTTGTCTTAGGTGATAAGAATCATTGTCTTCTTGTGTATGGGATTGCAGCAGGAGGAGACCTTTATAAAAAGAAATTTATACCCTGGCTTTAGGCAGGAAGAGGGAGGGCAGACAGCTCATCCTGTGTCTACTGGTTCTCAATTTCCTTCAGCTCAAAATAATCAGTATACCAAAGTAGCATATTTTGGAGTAGCAAATCTTTATCCCTTTCAATCACTCAAAACTAAACTTGACATTCTGGGAACTGGTCAACTTGTTCAAAGGAAATATATTGGCTATTTATTGGCACATTGCTTGCTTTTGATATAGGTTACATCTGCCTTCATTTACAAGATGTTAGAAGCTAGTTCAGTTTTTTGAAGTTCATCACCAAAAGGTTTGAACTATGAAATTCATAATCTGTTCTTTATAACATAGCACTTGCTTGCCTAATGGGTTTTATTATTCTCTAGTTCACATACACAAGTCTTGTCTTGCCAACTGTTTCATAAGCTTTTTGAAACCAAGGCTCGTGTCTTCTACTTCTTTTGCGGCTCCCCCTCCCCACCACCACCACATCTAGTACAATAAGCACTTAATAATTACTTCTTAACCAGACAAGATCCGCATGTGGGATGTTTAGCTTGGCTCCATTCTAACATTCCAGTTTGTGCTATTCACCCCACCCAGCTTTCTAGGAAGACTTCAGTCACATGGGAACTGGGCAGGGAAATTTAGATGATTTAGACAAGCCAGGCCTCAATGCTGGAGAAAAAACTAAAAGTTCCTATGCTGCTGCTCAGAAGTCAGGCGTCCCAGTTCATACAGATAGTTCACTTATTGAGACTAGCTGGTCCTAGCAAGTTTAGGGCTCTACTTGAAGCCTTAACATGCTCTTTGTGGACTGTTGATAAAGCGTGTTCACAAATTAGGCCAAGTGCTCCCCCAAGTCATGGTTTACATGTTTACTTTGAGAGATTTACTCTTTCTCCTGGCAAGTATTCTTCCCTCTCCCTCCTGTAAGAAATAGGAAATTTGTCTCCAGTCATGAAGATTTTATATTAACCTATTTTTCAATCTTTACTGAAGAAAATCCTTTTTTCTGCTGTTCTCACTTCGATCAGCTGAAAAATGGCAGCTGCCTTACTTTGGTGCTTCTAAGTCTGCTACTCAGCATTTCTCAAATTACTTGAGATTTTGTTGTTCTTCATGGTGGAAGATAAACCCTTAGACTCTTTTTTCAGAAAGTATCACTACTCTAAAAAAACCACTGAGATGTTCCCTGTCTGGATATTAAAGAAATAAGTACTCCAACCATTCTTCACCAAATCATATCAGTATAATAGAAGTAGGTATATGCAAGGGCAAATAGTTATTGATGACAAAGATGGTTTTTTTAGTTCTAAATGTCTAGTTTTAGAACATCAACCTATAGAGAATTCTTAAGGTAAAATTTGCAGTAATTTTGTCTTATTGAATAATCTGTATGTTGAGTGGAAATCAGTGGGAAAAGAAGCAAAATCAGCTATGCCATTAGTCATTTGATACATTAATATATAAAATTTTTAATTTAATTAGTTTTGTTAATTAAGAAATGAATGCATATGTATAGTGAATAAGTATAACATTGCAGGTAGCACAAGTAAGTCTCTCTCTTGCCCAACAAGATCAGTCTTGCTTCTGAGAAGCAATCAATCACTTCTAACAGATTTTTGTCTAAAGTTCTCCCAAATCTCTATAATTATACAAGCTTAGAGGGTGTGTCTATGCTGTCTATATATCTTTTTTTTCTCTTTTACACAAATGGGGGTAAACTTGATATGAAGTTCTACACCTTGTGCCCACCCCCCCCCCCCATTCACAGTATGTTTTGGAGATCATTTCATTTCAACACATATTGATGTAATCATCCTTTTAAACTACTACATATAATTTTATTACATCGATGTTCTGTAATTTATTTTAACAAGCCCCCACCGCCATCTAGGACATTTAGACGTGTGTGTGTGTGTGTGTGTGTGTGTGTGTGTGTGTGTCTGTATGTAAGGGAGAGAGAGAAGGAGAGGAAATGCCGAGGGAATCTTAAATATTCAATTTTTCAATGCGTGAATTCGCCAGATTGGAATGAGTGACCATTTGTTCATATGATCATTTACTTGATATTTGACAATTATGCCAGTTAAGAAATAAATCAATAGACTCAATTCTGTAAGTACTTATGAAGGCTTACTCTGTATCCAGTACTGTGCTAGACACTGTTGTATATAATAAATTTATAAGACAAAATTCTAGCTCACACATATTTTCCTTTGTAGTTAAGACCAAATTGGCATATGCGAAACAATCAGTGAAGAGTATGAGATTGGCAACGCTGAAAAAGGAGCCCTAATGTGAACTCATTTAGGTGCTCAGTCTAAACAAGGAGGCTTCCAGAATGCCAGTAGCCTGTGTATGTAGGCCAGCTGAAGTGACCTTCTCCATCAGAAGAATTCCACACTGGGGCATTTGCCTCTCTGGGGCATGGGAGGGTTAACCTCATTTTAAATTTGAAGACTGTAGACAAATTTTGAAGACCACGAGGCTGCCTTCCTCATGGAGAAACAGCTTCATAAGAAGTAAGCAAATCTGACAAAAACCAACTACAAATTGAAATAATCTTTCTCTATATCAACACTATTTTGCCCTCAGAAAAACTGAATAATAGTCTTCCCAAGGTGCACAGATATGAGCTTATCTACCCTGTAAGGAGGCAGTGGCATGACCACTCTGATTCATTTTCAAAAGGGCAGTCTATTTGTTTTACTGGAAACTGTCAGTTGGAAAAAAAAATAGTCCCCATTTCAGAGAAGCAAAGATGAAGAAATAATAGGAGAGCAGGGTGATGTTGGTCAAACTGCTAATCTTTAAGGTTTTGGGTGGAAGGAAGATACTTGAGGTTTCAAATATTGTACATGGAAGTCGAGAGCATAAAGGTTTGAGAGAAGACAGGAATCTCAATTTTCACTTTATGAGGAATGCTGTATTTTACTTCCATCTTTCAGTTTATATTTCCAAACTGGGAATTTGGTGACTTCTGAAAGATGGAGGAGATAGAGATTAGAATCCAATATGTTGGTGGATCATAGGCTTCCTTGTGCTAATACAATCATTTGAGCAAAATGATATGGTGATAAAATACATTTGGAGGAAAGCATGCTGTTCTGGATATCCAAAATTTGGGGAAATGTGTGGTGATAACAGAAAGAATGGGCAGCTTTCAGAGTCCATTTAGTTAAGATGAAAGCAGGGACTGGGAAGAAAATGCCTTTCCTGTAACAAATTTTATATCTGAACTGTGAAACATTTAGTGAAATACATTTTTTCATCCAAATAAATATTTCAGTCTGCCGTTTACCTCGTATTTCTTATAACATGTTCACCAACTAAGAGCTATGCTCTAACATTTAATTAATAAAGTACAAAATATCAGCTTCTCAAAAATGTACTGTTTTCTCCAATTTTCTTTCTATTCAACAGATATTTCTTACATAGCCACTATGTGCAAAGCATCACAATAGGCATTGTGGGGAATGCAAACTCAACAGGCAGTCCACTGGTCTTTGAGTCAGGAGACTTGCCTTCTAATTCTAGCCCTGCCACTTACTAGCCGTGTGATTTAGAGATTCACTTCTCACTTTGTGGCATAGAGGCTGGATTTGATGCTCTCTGAGATGCCTTTCAGCCACAATATGGTTTAATACAGTGAGTAAAATAGTTTTTATCCCCAAGAAGTTTACAGTATTTTCTACAAGTTGTAACTGTTACAGAAAAAAAACTGTGAGAGAAAGCAGAATGATATCAGTAATTTCAAGAGAGAGTTACACACAAAATGATGTAGGGTTTCAAAGGAAGGGGCTATCATATCAATGGATGATGTCATTAATAGCCTCATAGAGGGCGTGGCCTTGAAGGATTAGGCTTTTATAGGCAGAAATAGGGGTCGTGAGAACCACTTTGCTCCTTTTGTGGACCTTCTCCATCCTGGATATTAATCAAGATTTGTCTTTCACAAAGGAAAGAGGAGAAAAAGTCAACTTTGGAAGGTTTTTATTTTTGAAGTAGTTAGCCAATATATTGGAGTGGTAGACAATGAAGCTAAAAAGGAGATATGGGCTGGGAGTATATGGAGGGATCACAGGAATGGAATCCCCCAACAAATGCCAATAACAATTGTCTCTTCTGTTTGTATAATGCTTAATCTGCAAAATGCGTTGATCTCACTTATCTCCAGGATGTGAGAGTAAGACAGAGCTGGTAAGAGCACAGCTTTGGACTCCAACAAACCTGGGTTTATATCCCAGCTCTGCTTCCACCAAGTGGTATAATCTTAGACAATCACTTGGCCTCTTATACCTCAGTTTTCTCAATGGGGATAACAACTACATCATCAGATGGCTATAAGTTTTAAATAAGATTGTGTATATAACTGACATAGAGGATGTAGTCAAAAATGGTAGCTATGAGGTGATATGTTAAATATTGTTCTCCTCTTTTAATAGAAAGTCAAAACTGAGCCTCTGTATCATTTATTCGAATCCAGTATTCTTTCTGTCACACCTGTGATTCCCGGCCTGAGTTTTCTGCCCACACCCTCTCCCCAGAGGGATCTGTGAAGGTAATAATGAGAATCTGTGAGTCATTTTCAATATTTGAAATGAGCCTAACAGAGAACATTCATTTCCTTGTGATAAATTACACAACCTGACTAAAATGTCAAGTTTCTTTGTTTTTGCCTGGAATTATATCAACTCATGTTGGTAATACTGGCTCTCTCATGCTGATGGGAAACTGATTGGCAGCCATATATGTCTTTAATGAATAGGAATGGGGAATGTACATTTTATATTGTAAATGTAATTCATCTAGGAAATGTTTTTTACAGCTTGGGAAAACATAAAGGAAAAGTGAAACATTCTCTTGTTGCTGAAATTATTGAGAAGAATGCACTACCCCATGCATCCTTTCTCGCTTAGGGAGAGTGGAGAATAAGGGGAGTAGAAAGATAGGAAGTTGTAGTTAGTTAGATCTCCAGAGTTTGAGAGCTTAAAGGTAAATTTTTTTCACAGAATAAATGTGCTTGAAACGAGGACTTGACATGTGGTTTCCTCCTGTGAGAAGGTGAGGAAACTGAGGACCAAAGACGAGTAAGGAACTGGCCAATTTGACAGAAGCAGCTTGTGGCAGAGCCAACATTTTAACCCAGTTTCAGGACTACCTGTTCCATAGCTCTCTCCACTCCAAAGCAAGCAAATATAGTTCTTCTGTCTTGAGTTCATTACAGTGTCACAATGAAATTTCCCTAGGCCTGATTTTAATATTGACCTGTTCTGGTCAAAGAGAGAAAATACTTGTTAGAAGATGAATGAAAATGCAATTAGAGACTTACAGACAGCCGAGATACAAAGGTCCCCTTCATATTGATTGGCTTCTTTATTGACTTGACAGCACAGAACACCATCTCCTGCTCTGAAGCGATGCCTAGAAATCTCTAATTCCACTTCATTCTTCAGAGTAAATACAAATGCAATAGGTACAGAGGGAAAAGGGGATAAATAGTAATAGTAGCTATCATTTACTAAGCACCCATGATGTGCCAGGAACTTTACTCAGTGTCTCTATTTATTGAGTGTGTACTGTGGGCCAGATGCTATTCTAGAAAGTGATATAGCAATGAACAAGACAGACAAAAGTCTACCCTGACGGAGCTCACATTCTGTTTGCAAGTGTTTTTTACATGGATTACCTCACAATGACCTTATAAAATTGGTAGTTCTTATCCATAATTTACAAGTGAGGAAGCGGAGATACATTTGGTAAGTGACTTATTCAAGGTCACACAGCCAGAAATATTAGATTTGGAAATTGAACCAAGATCTCACTCTTACATGCATGCTTTTCTATAATCCTTTCATAGTTTTATTCATAACTATACTATCTCATCAGACAACTTCTTTCTGCCATTACTGTCAACTCCCACTTCCTCTTGTATCCATCATTCTTTTATGTTATAGTGCTGAAAACATGAAGATCAGGAAACCAAAGATAGAAAGACAAAATGCATTCATGTTAATGAAGCAAGTTGTGCGTGGGCTTGCTCGCATACTAAACAGAGAGGGTAATGTGCAGAAGCTCTTTGATTTGGGGACAGCAGATAGGAAACATTTTATGTTAATAGACGGCATTTATTGACCACTTATTATATGTCAGCCAATACACTTTTTCTACATCTTAATATGTTTAAGTCTTACAGCAACCCTGTAAGATAGCTATTATTATTCTTGTTGTTTAGATAGGAAAGTAAGTCAGAGAGAGGTTACATAACTTGTCAAGAACCCCCAGGTAATAAGTAGCAGAACTTATTTAAAAGAGATTTAAACCTAGGCAGCCAGTTTCCAGAGTCTGTACTCATAATCACCAGGATAATACTTAAAGTATAGTACATAGTACCATAATTAAATGATTGTTTAAAATAATCCAGATGTGAGGAGATAACAGTATAAACTAGGGCAGTAACAATGAGAACAGAAAGGAAGGTATGAATGCAATAGTCATTTTAAAGAAAGAAGCAACTGGATTTGTGAAGTCTCAGATGTGAGTGACAAGAAGAATGATTGTACCATGGATGGAGATTATTATTTTTTTAACCTAAAGAGATTAAAGACTTGGGAGGGAAGATACTTAGGTTGGTTTTTGACATTCTGAGACGGAGTTGATGGTAAGATGTGCAAGCAGAAGCAGAAGGTTGTATTAGCAGATGAAATATGGAATTGAAACTCAAATGTGAAGGCAGAACCAGGCTCTAGAGGCAGAAGAGAGGTATAAGGAGAGATGATAGTGGAAGCCAAGAGAATTGATGAGAACCCAGAAGGAACAAAAGCTTACAACATGTAGACATTTCCTCTCTCTCTCCCCATGATGCCATGATGTTAGTACTTCAGTACGATTCAACCTCAGATTTAACTTGTCCCAGGCTAGGCTCTTCCTCTGCTTTCTCAGACCCCACTCCAATATGAAACTGCAGTAGGATGTAGTCACATTCAGAACAGTTAACAAATTAGGTCTTCAAAGGAAGAAAATTTCCCGTGGAGCCCTACTGTGGTCTTAAATTATGTTTATTATACTTTTTATAAAATTCCAGACAGATATTGCATTAGTTTTAAATCTTTACACATGTAACTTTTATTCAAAAATAGAATTACAAATGAAACTGCAAAACTGATAAGTTTTAAAGACACGTTAATCAGGTTTTACTGAAATAAAATCACTGCTCAAACTATGACTACATACTCACTGATAAGTGCAGGTTCTTTTGAGTTACACATGGCTGGGTTACTGTGTGCTGGGAGGTGCTTCAATTTCCCTATCACTTATTATTATTTGGCCTAGAGTGTATCATGATGTCCTTTGGTTCTCATTTGATGTGCAGGCATCATTTATATGTATGCAATTCTATATGGTACTAGTTGGTGCCAATATAATCATAAACAAATGTATAAAAGTTGGCACTTAAACCATGTGTCAGCACGCAGTTATGAGGTGATCACCTAGAATATTCAAAACATACTTTGTTGATTTACTTTAGTTCATATACAAAAGTTGAAACACACACACAAATATTCTCATAGAAAAGTTCTGCCTCCCAAAAACTCTAGTTTGAGAAATAGTAATTTGAAGGTAAGAGATACATACACAGTCTTGCTGTGGATTAATACATTAGGGCATTTCCATAGCACTACTAAATTCAATCCTGCCTATATGATCATATAGTGAAAGTGAGATTTAGGAGACATGAGTTCTCAACCTGGCTCTGCTGCTATCCTTCATGAAAGCGATTTACCTCTCTGAGCCTCAGTTTTCTTGTGTATAAAATGGGAATTGGGGAGAAAGAGACGGGAAGAAGAACAAGATCTTTATGGTCTCTTCTGGTTTTCAAGTCTACCATCCTTTTGAGGTTCAGAGTGGATGATATATATGTAACTGTATATGTACATGTGCTTACTCATATGATGCTTTTAAACACCATGGATCTCAGGTCATTTGCAAAGGTGTAGAGTGACTCTATATTCATAATAAAGAATATTCTTTTTGTTGCTGTTTTGGATTTGTAATCAGAAATTGTGTGCCTATTTGTTAACCTTGTCGCCTGCATATCTTTCATCACAACTTTCACTGTGTGCATTTATGTGAAAATGTATCTAACTTAATCATTATGAATGGACAGTTCCGTTTTATTTTATTTATGCAATCACTCTAATCAAGACCATTTGCTTAGTATGAAACATATAAAATTCTACTGTAAATGAAACATGTAGGTACAATGTATAATTATTTTATCATGACATTTAACTCAATAAAAATCTCTCTGAAAATTAGGGAATAAAGTACTTGGCATTTGCAATACACTTAAAAAAATTAAGACCTCTTCAGCTTCTAAAGAATTTAGGTTAATTTACAAAACGGAAAGTGATTGGCTTATGTTATGCTTTGAGTCTCTAGAAAATGGGTAATTGAAAAAATAACAAGCCCTTCAATAAAAGCATAAATTAATAACTCTGACCATGTCAGCTACTGTAATTTTACCTGCCTAAACAAAGCATTTGGAATATACATACTCATATTAAGAAATACCACAGGAAGTTTTGGATCAAAACAAAAGCTTTACCAAAACAAAAAGGTTCTTTTCACTAATAATAACTCAAAGTTAATATCATTAACAGGACAAAATGAATTGTTGTGACCACAGATTTTCTGTAAACTGTATAAAAATAATTTGCCAACTTCATGCTTATTAGTTGAGAGGACTTTATAATTTCTGGCTTAACTTCCCCATGTTATAAGAACAAGACAGTTTTACCATTGGCAAAGAAAAAGGACAGAGAGAACAATAACCATAATCTATAATGAGGCCACTTCAGTCACAGTCTAATTTACCATTGAAAATAGTGAAAGGCTGGCATGTCAATCTTGCAGCCAATGGTGATTTTGCTCTTGAAATCACCCTTTAATTAGGACAAAGTCTGCATTTTCTTGTGTCTAGATTTAGCAGAAGTTTTTGTGTGGAGTAGCTTTCTTATCCACAATTTAGCTTTATTTAATACATCCTGATTGCATCTTGTTATCATTTTGTCTTGATTTGCTTTGTCTTATTGCATAAAAGGGGTACTAACCTCTGGAATTAGTTCTTTATTAGAGTCAATTGAAATTTGCACCTTGAGTTGCAAGCTTGTATTTCTGATTATAAATAATTGACTGCAAAGGAATTCCTAGCATGATATATTATCAGCATAAATTATTATGTTTTAATTTTAATGTGTTTTAAAAATATGCTCACAGGAATGATTTTCCTTAGGTTTGGGAGAAGATTGTTTTGTGCCTTCCCACTACATTTCTAGTGTGGAGTCCAAGATACACGATTTGCTTGATAGTGCTATTTTGTTACTATTGGCAATTTATAGAATATTTTATTCATAATGTTAAAGGTTTTTTTGACATAAAGTACATCACGAGATTGAGTTGGACTCTGTTTATCTTTAGAATCAAAGTAGAATTTGAGTACCAACCACCAGTTGGCAGTTAACCATCCCAGTCTACAGATAACCTTAAGAATTTTTTTTTAAATTATTGCCATTTCTTGGCCTCCTTGTTGTCTTCTACAGCCAGGATCTGGGCATAGGCATTAAATGGCCATTTTCCCTAAAAGACAGTTCATTTGAGTCTCTCTTTTTAATTACCAAATGCTACTGTTGTGACAACTCGAGCGGATTATGTACAGTTGTCAGGCAAGCATCATTTAGGAGCAGTGAATGTCTTGGAGAAGTTTCCCATAGTAATTGTTCTCAATGTTTTCAGGGTAGGAACTAGAGGCTAGTCAGCCATAGGTTTGATAGACATCCCATTAGTCATCTCATGTTTTTCTCTTCTTGGGAATTTCTGTTCGTGTAGGATGGAATACGTGTAGAGGATGCTTTACTTTGCTCTGTCTAGACCAGCAGCTAGGATCTCTAAGATTGTTCTTTTAAAAATGATTCCAAGGTGAGGAATGAATATTTTGTTAGTAGAGCCTACTTCTAGGTAGGGTGGCTATAAAATTTATCATCTAAACTGGAAAACTTGAGAATGAAAGATGTTATTGTTAATAATTATGCTGGGACAACTGGCATAAATTGGTACTTTCCCAGGCAACTACATTATATGATGTACTCAACTTGGGACAACATGAAGACTTGCCTTAACCCCACCTCCCACCCTACTCCCACCCTTCCTCATCCACCCAACTCTCCTTTCCACAGCCTATGAAAATGTTCTGTGAGATACACATAGCTCAGAATCTCTTCAGTCATATTGATTTGTGTTCTTCTTTCAGAGGTCACTTAAAAAATAAACATCTCCTGCTTATCTTCAAATCAATCAAAAAAATGTTCTTCATCATTTATTTCCTTGTCCCCCTCCTCTACTGTTGTGCCCCTTTAATAGTCATACTTTCAGAGAAAAAAGAAGGTGACATCATACTCTTTCTAAAATGCAAATCTAATCACATAATTCCAATGCAAAAAACACTCAGTGACTCTCCATCACTAAGGCCTTTGTGATCTGGCCTCTGCCTCAAATCCCACCATTTTCCACCTCTATCCTTTTGCCAATCACAAATTTCTCCCCACTCACAAGCTGGCATTCCAACAATAGAGAAATATTCATAGTGTTGAACCCTAGGAATAAGGAGTGTGCCTATACGTCAAAAATTGTCTAATCATCCGGCAGAGTGCCTAATCTATAATTGGTGTTTAATAAATGTTTGTTGAATAAAGGAATGAATGAAGAGTTAAATACTCTAGGAGAAATTTTAAGGCAATCTATTGTAATATGAATTAGTATATAGAAGCTATCATCTGCTTGATCTTCTTAGCTAAGAGTTTCCTATATTGTTATTTTTTTTAAGATTTTATTTTTCCTTTTTCTCCGCAAAGCCCCCCAGTACATAGTTGTGTATTTTTAGTTGTGGGTCCTTCTCTTTGTGGCATGTGGGATGCCGCCTCAGTATGGCTTGATGAGCAGTGCCATGTCTGCGCCCAGGATCTGAACCGGCGAAACCCTGGGCCGCCGAAGCGGAGCGCGTGAACTTAACCACTCGGCCACCGGGGCCAGCCCTCTATAGTATTATTTTTTAAAGCAAAGTACAGAGACATTGCTTTATAAAATAGTATTCCGCGCTATCTTATAGGCCTTTAACATGCTTAAGGGAAATTAATATATTAGTAATAGGAAGCCAATTCCCAAGGCCTTAATTAACCCAATTTCATTCTTTGCAATTCTGTGTAAAGGAAATATCTTCACTGATAGTTACACTATCCATGGTATGAGTTTTTGCCTCTGTTTATGTCCAGGATGAAAAGCTAACCTTGTAAGTATACATTCCAGATGGCTTTCTTTAGATAATTCTGGTGAGTAAGAAACCCACTGATAAAAACCTGACTATTTAAAATCAATAAGTAAAGAAAATATATGATGAAATAAAGATTTGGAATCACTATCACCAACCTCACAATATTGCTTTATATTATAGCATACCAAACAATTTCACAGATATTTTCTTTGTTTAATCCTTGGACTTGTATGGTGGGACTATTTGAGATAGGCAAGGGAAGGTATTTATTGTTATCCAATTTTTACACATGAGGAAACTAGCTTGTGATATTTTGTTCATTTATTTCAGCCAACGTAGTTAGGCTTCAATTATTTATGAGACTCCAGAGTGAATAATAATCATGTCATAGGGTGCTCCAAGAAATTAATGATATCTAAGGAGTCTCAATCCTTAGCATAACTTTGGTTTGTTTAAAACGTGCTGTGCTACAAAACCAGGCCGCTAAGCTGGAAGAAGACTGACTGTCTCTGAAGATTAGAATGATGAAGATTAGCCAGGTTCTGTTGACTATTCTGAATAATTAAGAGGCAAAATCAGAAGCCACTCAGGTTTTTTTCACTTGTCCATTTAGAACCTCTCATGAGCAACAGTTCACAGAACTAGTTTGAAACATTCTTAGGAAGCAGAGGTTGTATAGAAAAATCTGTGTTGCTCTCCCCTCATAAAAAAACAAAATTAATACATAGAAAAATAAACAAACAAGTAAATAAGCCATGTCCTCTGATTTTGACCTCAGTCGATGAAAAAGAAGTAGAACTCTAGACTAGGTACGATTGCCTGGCACTTCACTAGTATTTGAATTACTAAATTGTCACCAAAATGTATATCAAGTATTTTTCGTGTTTAACACATTGTACAGCACACCACAGATCCCAGGAGAAGATGAGGAACTTTGACAGTGACATATTTTTAAAGATACAAATGGCATATTTTTGAGTTATGAGCCTTATTCTCAGTAGTCCTAATAATACATTTATCCCTCTTAGTGAAAGGGCCTCATAAATCAGCCATGGCAATGTGCAACGTTCTCAAATTCATGTATGGAGATATATGTACACCTTTAGTATTCCCATTGGTTGTGCTGAAGGGTTGATGGTGTGTGTGTGTGTGTGTGTGTGTGTGTGTGTGTGTGTTTCCTCCAGACTTTAATGAAAACATTCAGAATCTCCAATAGACCCCTTTTTCAAGTTAAGTTTTAGTGCATGCCTGCTGGCTATACTCTCTTACGTTCCTGGTTCTTTTGGCATCCATTTTAAAATCGGGATACTTGCTGCAAAATAATTAGAATTAAGTCATGGTTAAGAGAAATTTTCTAAGAATCTGGTGATCTCATGAAGATATCACTTCAATAGATAGTTTTGAGTATTTATTGAATCAATTCAATAAATATTGTTGAGTGTGGTGTGTATGTGTATATATATGCACACTATGCTAGACACTTAGGCATACCTCTTCTTATTTACTTTTTGCAGCTACCTTCTGAGAGCATTACTATTAATCTCTGTATTTCATAGATGATGAAACTGAGGCTTGGAGAATTAAAATGACCTGTCCCTGATCTAAAGGTCTTTAACAAGTCATTTAATAATTCTGTGCTTTCCTATAAAATGAGTATGAGCAAATTCACAATATTGTTTGATCAAATGAGACGATGTTTGTAAAATGGCTTTTGTTTACTCTGAACCACCATGAGAGTTTTGCTGTTGTTAGCTAATTTTACTAGCACTGCTGGATGCTTTATGGGCAGACAAAGTATGTGTTTATGGCATTAACAATGCAGAGATATCTATAAATATTGATGAAATTTTTTAAAGCATAGAAGTGGCCGTGAGAAAAATATCTTTGGGGATTTGTTAAAACTTATTTTATGTTTTAGAATTATGTTTACTTTGAATTACCTATGTTTGGGAATATGATCTTTTTAGGACTGAGGTCCTCTAAATGTCTTAATCTAGCTTCTTGTTGAAGTCTTGGGATTTGGGAATTCTTTTATTATCCACTCACCATTTCCAAAATCTGCACAAAACTATTATTTGTTTCCTTTTCAAAGTCTGAGAGTATCACCCTTCTTGATAGTCCAATGGCATTACATTAGTGCGGGCCCTCATCATCTCTCATATCTTCTCTCCCTTCTCCAATCTCTCTCATTTTCTAATCTATTTGATTACTATTTATAGACTTACCTTACCAAAACTCTAGTGGTTTAGTTTGGGAACCTGTAAAGAGTCTCTCATGCTTACCATATCAAGGCCAAATGCTTCTGCATTGTTTTCAAGATCTTTCAAGTGCTGACTCTTGACCACAAATCTAGTCTCCAGTTTCACTCTGTCCTTAGCATCTATTCTGGCTAACCTGATTTATTCATTGTCTTCTACACAAGCTATGGTAATCCATGCCTCCAAGATTTTGCTCTTGTTATTACCATGACACACAATGTTCTTTCTCCTTCTCTTCTTCTATCCAGATTCTCACTGATTGCCAACATTCAGCTCAAGCTCTGAATCCTCTATGAAGTCTTCTCTATTACTTCATTCATTTATTTGTAGCATACGTTTTAGAACTTAATTGCTCTCTAATTATTTGATGTATGTTGGTTTTGTCTCTATAACCAGACTGTAATTCCCAGAGAGTCTAGCTGAGTACTACACAGTAAGTACCAAATAATTCAATAAATGTTCTTTGTTTGTTTATGAGCTAGGCAGTTTAGAGATTCCATACATTTAACATTACCTAGTTTGAATATATAGAATAAAGAATAGTGTATATGGTGATGTGTATTTTTTGTCATTCACAAATATATGGGCTTTCTTCAAACACTCAAATCTTGGCACTAGAAGAAACTAGAAATCACTTCTCGAATCAGTCTTTCTCCTCTAGGGTTGAAAGTATTCTCATTACATTCTCATGTAACCATCATAAAGAAAAACAGATATTCTTCTTAAGCTCAATTTAGAGATGAGAAAGTAGGGCTGAGAAGTGAAGATTAAAATGAGGAAGAGACAGTTATGCTGTGTCATGACAGACAAGTAGGATATTCATAAGAAAGAAGAGTGAGAAGCCAAGGGATTCCAAACAAATAGATCCCGGAAGAGAGACATGATGTATCTTGGGTGTGTGCAGTAACTTATAAATAGTACAAGTTGGCTGGAACATAGGGTTGGTTCAAGGCAAGTAAGGGTATGCAAATAGAGGATGCAGTTTGAAAAAACACCTTAACATTTCCAAATCGAGCTCATCTCGTTTCCTGTTCCCTTCCCAATAATGCATATCTTCCTTCTCAGTGATTGCACCACCACCTACCCAGTTTCTTAAAGTTTCTGATAACAGGAATTCAACTGTCATCCTAGACTCCTCCTTTTTCCTTCTCCTCCCCGCACAGCCAAGTGCTAAGTTCTGCTGTGTGTGCATCTAAGTTAACATGGGAAATTGTTAGAAATACAAATTCCGAGACCCAACGCCAGAGCTTCTGAATCAGAAATCCTGGGCTTGGGGCACAAATCTCTGTGTTTTAACAAATCCTCCTGGGTATTCTTTTATTATTATTATTATTTTATTTTAACTGTTTTTGTGAGGAAGATTGGCCCTGAGCTAACATCTGTTGCCAATCTTCCTCTTTTTTTTGCTTGAGGAAGATTGTCACTGAGCTAAGATCTGTGGCAATCTTCCTCTATTTTATGTGGGATGCTGTCACAGCATGGCTTGATGAGCAGTGCTAGGTCCACACCTGGGAGTCAACCTTGCGAATCCCAGGCTGCCACACATGAACTAAACCCTATGCAACCGGCTGGCCCCCTCCAGGGTATTCTTATGCACACCAAAGTTTGAGAGCTACTGATGCAGGCAATAAGGAGTCTTTGAGAGGCTTGAAGCAAGCAAGTGACCTAGTAGGATCTGCATCTAAGGCAAGTCATTCAGAGATTTATGTGGCAGATGGAATGGAAAGAAGTAAAACTGAATGTAACAAGACCACTTAGTAGAATACAAAAAAAATCCAAAATGAGATAGAGGAGAAGATAGATTTATGAGATAATAAAAAGTTAGAACTGATCTATTTATGTTACCATTTGGATGCACAGGGTAAACAAGAGGGAGCAGTCAGTGTGACTGGTCTTGTACACTAAGTAAATATGGTGGTCAGGGTTTGGAGGAAATAATGCTTTGTTTTTTCTTTTCTTTTTCTTTTCTTTTTTTTTTTGATACATTGAGTTGAAGTACCCTTGGGGTACTAGATGTCAGTGTTTGGTAAAAAGTTGTATATTTGAGTTGGGACATTGGGAGAGAGGTCATGGCCTACAGATAAAGATTTTGGAGTCAACAATGTGAGGCAAGATGGTCATAGACTTTGTCTAAATGGGTTAAATAACCAAGAAGGACATACAGGGTGAGAAGAGGATCAAAGATCACTTTCTGGACAACACCAGTATTTAAGGGAGGACTTCAAGGAAGATTGAGAAATGGCTAGAGAATAAGGGAGAGAGCCAGAAAATTGATATCATGGAGGCAGAAGGATAGAATTTCAATGAGGTCAACAGTATCAAATGCCGTAGACAGGTCAAGTAAGATAAGAACTAATTAATTATGTTTGTCATTTGGGGAGTCACTGATGTCCTTAGTAATCACAGCTTCAGGGATGTTTTGAGAGCAGGAGGCAGCAATAAATTGAGGAGTGAATTGGAATAAATTAAGCTGAAACTTTAAATATAACTTATATGAAAGGAAGGAAAGAGAGAAGGAGTGACAGCTAGATCGAGGTACAACATCATTGGAACTTTCTTTTATTAACTGAGAGAATTGTGTATGTTTACAATCTGAAAGAAAAAAGAGTGAGTTAAAAAGGAAGGTTTGAAGATAGAGTGGAGAGAAGGGAAACTTTATAGAATAAGATCACAGAGGATAAGTGAAGAGACAAGATCCAGGGCACAGGAGGAAGTATTAGCTTTGAATATTGTGCTATTATTATCTGTTAATGCATCTGCCTCTCTCAACTAAATTGAGAACTCCACAAATGAATGGCCGGTTTTCTTCGGTCCCTAGTATACAAGGCTCAATAAATGTTGACGAATGTAGACCATTTCTTTTGATACTTTCTCTCTCCTACACTTACTCCTCATTGTTTTTCCCCATTTTTCCATCCTCATCTCTCTTCTTTTGTCACTATTCAGTCTTTCAAGGAGATCTCATCCATGTCCAAAGCTTCTATTTCTGATACAGGAGAGGCTGTATTGTAATTAGATCTTTTATGCTCAGGGAAACACTGAATAACTATACTGTCTCTGGCTTCCTGTTTTCCTTCCCACTGAGCTATGGTAAGTAGAATTGGATTAGCTTGGAGGGTTATGTTCCAATATGCTGAAGATACTTGATGTATACCATTTCACTTGTTAGTCTTTTTGCCAGGCCCTTACCCAAACCCTCCAACCTCAGAAACTTTCCATTTTCATTCCCTGCTGAGTTCTTCCAACAGAAAGTCACCCTTGTTGAGTCCCTTCTTGGTCTGGTAAGATTTTCAGAGAAGCTTTTTGATGGTGATTCTGAAATGCATCAGAGTAATTTTCCTGTTCCAGTAGACTTCGTTTTGACTTTGTTCACTTGTCATTTGCTGAAAGATATAAGTAGCTTCATAGTAAAAGAAGCAATATTTTACATAGGTTGAAGCAGGATAATTATTTTTGTCCTAAGAGAAAAATCTCATCTAAAGATATATTTGATTTTTTTCGTGTATGTAATTAGGGATGACCATTTGAAATAGAAGCAGAGATGCCCAAGAGCCCAATTTCCAAAGTAGTAATTTGCTATATTTATTTCAAAGTAAGGTTCTGTGGCTAAATTTAGGAAATGCCTTGGAACTGAACCAATATGCTTTAGGAAGATTTGGATGTTTAGTTTTTAACTCTTCCATATTTGCTTTAAAAAATTCTAATAGTTGCCCATGAATGAAATACATTATAAATATTATAAAAAACGGTTATTTGCTTTTCAGTGCCTTTCTGCAGCAACTTGAAGGTGAATTAGAATGCCAGCTCTTATAGAGAGCACATTAATCTTCCTGTAGGGTAAGAATGGTCTTCTTCTCCTGTCTTCTCTATAGTGTTTAACACAGTGCAGGGGAAACAGTAGAAACTCAGTCCATATTTGTTGACTTGAAAGTTTACAGAAACAACATCTTGTCCTCTACCTCCTCCTTGAGAATATCCATGTCATTTCTATATTTAGAAAATGGTTCTTGTCTAAGTCTGGAGACAAGGTTATATCTGTGGAACAGATGCTCATTATAGTTCACATGCATCCTGAACAAAAATTTGGAAAAGCGATGAGGTAATTTGTATAATCTCCAGAAATCCCCTCAAAAGGACCACAAGAATAGAAAGCTGGTAAACTCATCCTCCTAACTCATCTGCTGTCTCATTGGCATTACCAATGCTCTGGGTTCTGATTCTTTGAGCCATTTTTTTATTCATCTCTTTTTTTTAATCTATAAACTTTGAAAGGCATTCTGTTACTATATACTAATGCTACTTTACTGGTTACTTTTTATATTTGTTATTATAAGTAGAAGAAAGGTCAAAAATCAATTTAAATATTACCTGTACCTACCAGGCAGTCTCCCTTTACCATCACTATCCGTTTTAGAGTTCTCTTCCTTAATGCTCCAAAAGCTCTGTCTGTCACAGCACTGATCATCCTACATCGTAATTTCCAGTTATATTTATCTGTCTCCCACATATTGAATAGACCACAGCAGGAAGTGTCTTCCATTTTTGTATCTTCTGTACCTCTACAAAGTCTAGTGTATAATAAATATTCAGTCTATATTTGTTGGATGAATGAACGTATAGTGCTCCAATATAGCCAAATTTACTAGCCCACTATAAAGGCCTTCATTAATCTGACCCTATTTTAATTATCCAACTTTATTCATTTATTTATGAGCATTCATTGTGCATCAGACCCTGTTGGGCACTGTGGATATAATGGTAAATGAAAATAGAGATGATCCCTACTCTTATAGAACTAATAACCTAGTGAGTATCCACTAGGCAGAGCCACAATCACACAAATAAATGTAAAATTACAACTGTGATAAGTGTCATTAACGAGAGGCACATAGTGCTATAAGAACTAATAACAGGGCAGGATGGGAGGTTGACCTAATCTAGGAGAAAGTGATACTTGAGCTGAGATCTGAAAGATGACTTGGCGTTACCTAGGTAAAAAGCAAAAGAAAATGCTCTAGGAAGTCAGAACAGCGCCCTGCGAGGCTTGATCAAAGGCAGCAAAAGGGAGAGAGGAGGTTGGAGAAGTAGACAGGTGCTAAATCATGTAGCACATTAAAGGCCATGTTAAGGAGCTTCTGTCTTTATATTAAAAGCAATGACAAATGTATCCTATGATATTCTTAACTTTCTGTTGTTCTCCAAGACTTCAAAGCTTAGTCTTCATATTTCTAACCACACTATTCTCCACCTATATCCTAATCACCGCTCATTTCTAGTAATTCAAATCTTCTTAATCATTCCAGTGTAGTTCAAGTCTTATGTCTTCCAAGATTATTCTTTGATTACTTCAATATAAATGGAATAACCTTTTTTATAGCACTGATTGTTACTATTCATATACTGACTATAATGGCTCATGTATCATCCTACCTTGTATTTTAATAATAGTTTCATACATGGCTTTTGGCTGAAGAGACTGTGTACTAACTGTCTTCTGAGTCCCTCTTAAATATTCATAGCCCAGTGTTTTGTTCATATTGCATTCCTAACATATATTGAGCATGAAACCAGATATAAACCAATATTTGGAATAGATAAAGGGAAATACTTTCATACTAATGCTCTTCCTTATGATGAAAGGGCAACCATTATAAAAATGAAAAAAAACATGATTACATCAACTCGTTTTATTGGTTAAATCATGGCAATTATTTCACTAAGTTGACTTCTCTTTTTACTACATTTATCAGTCAGCACTTTACTCATTCAACAAGAATATATTGAATGCGTATTACGGAGCAGCCACTGTGCATGTAGATACTGGGGATTAAAAGATGAATATAACATTATCTTGACCATTACAAAGCTGAAAAATATGGTATCCATAGCTATTAACAATAAGCAAATTTCAGTTCCCCCAAAATGTGATATGGATTGGTTGGCAGTCATAATCTTTAAGCAGTTTGCAAATAATGCATTTCATTGTCATAGGAAATGCAGTCTCACCATAAGATTAGGAATACAAAGTCTGGTTGTTGTAGGATGCATTCAGTGTTAAAATAATGCAACAAAAAATCATTTCCTCTGTGATTATTGTAGTTCTTGATATTGAACCTCCAGGAATTTTTGTAGGTAGTATGAAAAGCAGAGTTATGTAGGGATGACAACTCATCCACATTTTTGCTTCCAGTTGTGAGGCAATCCAAAGCCAGGGCTTGCTGAGGTCTATGATTCCCTTTGTGATGCTACTAACGAGTTACGGAGAAGTTCACAGATACAGATCAGCAATCAGCCACTGATCATTAGACTTTTTTTCCTAAGAAAGGTATTGGCCAAGTATATAAAATTCTAATTATTCACCCTAATTCCTGGAGTTGATTAAAATCCTTGTCATATTGGAGGGGACACAGTAAACCAATTATTCTCTTAATCAGCATATATTTTTAAGCATTCTGAAGGTAACTAGTGGAGTTTAGGTGACTGAAAAAAATTTCTGCATTTTGAACTGACACTGAAGAAAAATGCTCTTAAAATTAAACAATTTAATTAGTTAATTCATTAACAATTAATTAACTGCTTAATTCAATGGGGCCTGTCACATCAAGGGCTGCTGCTCAAATATCCCATAGAGAAGCAGTCAACAAAACTTGCAAAAATGAAAACAAAATATAAAAATAATTTAATATCCATTGAGAATCTTTTTTTTTTTACTTCTTCAGTTATTTCATCCAAAACAATACAGTCCCAAGGCATTATCATTAAATTATAAAAATTTTTCGAAAAAGGGTATACCACCCTGCTATGTTACACTCATTTCAAAATATTAATTATTATACGCTACAATTTCTGTAAGCATACATCTAATTTTAAATACTGACAAGATTTTCAGTAAGATAAGGATAACCAGAAGGATAACTTATCTTCCTAGCCGGTTTTCAAAGCACAAAAAAATGTTTAAAAAGGCAGGGGTAGGTAAGTTGTAAAGAATATATTATTGTAGCTATTCCCTGAATGAATTTTTTTGGTCTTTTTTTTTTTTGTTCATATCTTTTATGTCTCCATCATAGCAACCATACTTTTATATGAGGAAAATAGGATGAAACAAAACCACTGAGAATATCTACATTGTCTTTGTTGCTGGAGGACAGACGGTGACCCAAGTCATGGGCTGCTTTGGCTTTGATTAAAATTAAAATCTTGTACGGATTCCAGTTCTGAACATATGTCTCCAACTCTATGTGCTCACATTATGGTGCATTCAAAATATTTTATGCTAACAGATTACTGTAGGTAACAATATGCCTTTGTTTCCTACAAAGGAATAAGTCAGTAAATTGTTCTACTTAGTAGTGAAAAGACCAGCTCAAGATGCAAATATATCCCAATAGCTCTAAATCCCACTGCAATTCTTCCTAATTTAAGGCATTTATGAACTCATAACAGCGGCTCTAGCTGTTCATATTTCTAGCTTATTTTATTTATCTTTCGCTTATTAACTGATTCTCTCAAAGCTTTGCAAATCTTGAAACTTCCATACATATTAAAGGGGAGAATTCATCAATTAAAGTGTACCACAACATAGTGGAAAGAATAGAACCATTGTGTGGTTCACGTAGGACTGCATAATTTATATGAGTTTATTTTTCTTTCCCTGGTTTGTTATACCAGCCAACTTCATCTAGTCATGTAATGATTAGAAGAGTCTAAGTTCTTCAGTTGGACTCTGTATTTCAAAGTACCTGTTCAGCTAGGTGAGGAGAATGCCATCTCTTTTTTACAATGAGGGATTTGGTAAAACAATTGGAGGTTAATGTAAGATTTTTCTCTCTAAATACCTTCTAACAACAAGTATAAATGAGCAGTTTATTAAAGAGATTCAACAGTGCCATTTTCCCGGCTCTTCTCCACCAAATAATTGACATTTTGAAATATTATTTTTTTCTAAAGGATGAAAGATCCACCCAGTCATTATATAAAATGAAGGAACTCTTCTTGTTGTGTTAACATCTTGAATCTAGTCTCAGGGAAGCTGTTTTGTGCGATTTACTGGTGCAATTTAGGTGTACATGCTTGTGATTTATAGAGAAGCTCATGGAAATAGACAGAATCTATACAAAGAACCAAAACAAAAACAAAGGAATTAGGTAACTCACATGGAGTGCATGTCACATTCATCATGTTTTTGTCATGTTGGTTTAATGTTAATGTCTTGGGGAATATTTGGGACTCATGCTCTGTGACCTTCAGATGTCTGGGGAGTGGTTCAGGGTCAGACTCCCAGGAGGATCGCATGTGATAAGGTTTGGGATACTCCCAACTTCAGCCTGCATGATTTGAGACTCTCCCCACATCCTGGCCCTAACCAATTTCTCTAAACCTCCAAAAGGCAATAAAGCTTTACAATCCTACTGCTGTCAAGCTCTTTGTTCCCTCCTTTGTTGATGGAAAAATTTGCCAACTAATGTCTCTTTAGGAGACAAAAATATATTGTTGCCTACTCTCATATTTGCATGCAGTGTTGTACATGTCACATTTCTTACAGATAGGTACATAGTCATATGCTTCTCTCTCCCAACGTGTCTCACACAGTGAGTTACAAAATTCATGTTCAACAAAGACTTATTAATTGATCCTGTGTCCTGTCACTCAACTAGTCTTACACATTATGTTTAGAAGATAAATAGAGCAAGGAATTTTTTATCCTACCTTATGGTTCCTCCAGCCACAGATACATGAGCTACCTAGTGATGAATCACCAGAAAAAAGGTCAGACTGTAAGCTTCATCCTTGTCTATCAGAGCATGAGACTGGTTTAGATGATTTTCCTAGTTGATATTAACCATGTTCTCATTTGTCGTGTTCAGCCGTACAGATCAACTAGACTACAGTAATGTCATGGCATGTCCTCACCTCTTTTCCAAGCCCCTAGGTTACCTCGTCTCACCACCATGGACTAGAGTATTAGTATTTGTTGCCTTTGTCGGAGATGATTTCTAATATGTAATTTGATATCCCTGAAAGATTGTGCTTTCTTCTTCCCTGAAATTTTCTACTCTTGCTTTCTGTTTTTTTCTTTCTTCTTCCCTTCAGGGATAGGAGGAAGGAAAAAGAAAATTTCTGACAAACAAAACATATATGGTGGTTGGTAGGGAAGGCTGGATCTCCTGGTCTTGCAATTCTATACTTTACGTATTTATATTCAAGTGGTTCAACAATTATACAGGCTGAGATCCTATAGTCTGCAGCACTGTTTATGTGTCATCTGAATAGGGTTTCTTTCCTCATAGTTTGGGAAGTTAAACCAAGACTCTCAGTATACATTCAACCAGTGCTGTTGGAAAATAAAAGATTATTTTGGCTTACAGAATGAAATCAACACATATTAATATATTTTTACTATAATTTTTCAAAATATTACGTGCTACTACATAGACATTGAGGTGATATGTTATCCTAAATGATAAAAATTCCATGAACAAACATATATTTTCCATGCAAGCGGATGTTTTTGTGTTTGAGAGCATTCTAAGCCACTAGTGTTTATGCTTTATTCTCACACATAGTGATATATAGATATAGGTATAGATATATATTTATATTTTTTGATAAGTAATGTGTGGTTCATGTAAGTGTCATTACAATATGTTATATTTAGGGTAGTTTTTGTAAATGTGTTTAGTTTGATTTTTGCAATTTCACATGTGTGAAAATTATTTTGGTTCAGAATAATACAAAGTAAGATAATTAATAAAATCTACAGGTGTTTTCATATGTCTGTACAGAACTTGCACTGAACATATGAGCACTCAAGCATTCTTCGTTTATTCACCCCTAGGTTTCACTTTGATTTGATTTAGTAACATAAGATTAATGGTGATATAAATTTGCATTGCTCTTGAGAAAGAAATAATTGAGATCACTAAGATTAAACATTCTGCATCAATATCCTGTAATTGTATGAGACCTTAAGAGGCTTTAGAATATTAAATATGATAGAACCTTCTTTTCCTTGCTTGATGAAGGTTGTCCCTGAGCTAACATCTGTGCCAATTTTACTTTATTTTTTGTATGTGGCATGCCACCACAGCATGGCTTGATGAGCGGTGTGTAGGTCTGTGCCTGGGATCTGAAGCCATGAACCCTGGGCTGCCAAAGCGGAGTGAGTGAACTTAATCACTATGCCACAGGGCCAGCCCCATGCTAGGATCCTTTTATAACATAGTGTAGCATTTACTTTGAGATTGATCTGAAAGGTAGGACTGATGTAGCCTGGGTTTTAGATATACCTCTACCACTTACTTGCTATATGATCTTGGACAAATTATTCTTCTTCTCTGGACCTTAATGCCACTATATGTTAAATGCAATATTACAACAGATCATTCTAAGTCACAGCCAAGTACAAGAATTTGGCTTATGGTTGATACTAGGCATATTCCCCAAATCTCTCTCTCTTTTGAAATGCTTAGGTATGTCCACAAGCATATAGCTTTAAATGTCAAGTAAGACATTCATCTTTATTGACTTTTTTTATAACTTTAGTTTTTGAGTGCCTATTCTTTTAAACCAATTAATTAATTTCTGTATATAAAGAAGTTGTTGAAATCATATGTAAAATTCAGAATAAATTACCATTGATCTATGAAAAATGCTATAGATTAGATAGTCTTTAAAAATTCTATACATTTAGCCATTATTTTTTGAGACTCCACTATGTCTTAGGCATTGCTTTAGGAGCAAGTTCTATAAAAATGACAAATAGGGTCCCTGATCTTACAGAGATTATATTGTTTGGGAGAGAGACATAAAATGGATAAGAAAACAAACAAGAAAAAATATCAGCTAGTGGTAAGTGCAATCCAGAGAAACAACATCTGTGATGTGGTAAAGAGTGATAAGATGGGAGGTATTACCTAGTAAGAGAAGGCTGAGATCTGAATGTCACAAAGGGGCCAGCTACTTGAAGATGAGTGGGAAAGACATCCAAGGCTGATATTATGCAAAGGCCCAAGGCAAAAATAACCTCAGCATGTGTGAGGAATTGAAAGGAGTAGACAATCCAATATTTAGAAGTTAAACAGAGGAGTTAGTGAAGAGGAAGACTGGTGAGTGTGGTAGGAGGAAAATGAGGAGAGACTGTGGTATGAGGAAGAAAAGAGAAAGAAAGCATTTCAAGTGGGAGAGAGTAGTAAGCTATATCAAATGTTGCTGGGAAGACAATGAGGATAAGAACTGAGAAATGGCTATTGGACGTGGCAGTATGGAGATCACTGAGTGGTGGTAAAAGAAGCCCAATTAATGTTGATTAAGGAGAGAATTTGGAGTGATGAAATGAAGTCAGCTGTTCCACACAACTCTCTCAAGAAGTTTTGCTGTGAAGGAGAGGAAAGAGATAAGGTTGGAGCTAAAGGGGCATATTAAGGCAAGGGAGGGATTTTGTTTTATTTGTTTCAAGATTGGAGATAGTAGAGCTTGATGTTTGTTGATGGAGATAAGTCAGTAGAGAGGGAAAAAAATTGCCAAAGAAGAAAAAGGGGATAATTGTAGGAGCAAATTTCATGAAGAGGTGAAAGCAAGGATATTCACTGCACAGAGGTGATGTTGGCCTTTAATGTAGAAGAAGCTTATTATCCAAAGCCGTAGAAATGAACAAAGATTCTAGGCATTCATATTTGAGAATTTCTGTCTGATGACTCCCATTTTCTCAATGAAGTATGGCAAGGTCATCAACAGAGAATCCAAGATTGCAAATGAACAGATGCAGAAGGTTTAAGAAGAAAAGAGAAGGAAAAGAATAGTAATTATGTACCATGGAAAAGACAAGACAACCTACTAAGCAAAACAGAAGGATAATAAATTCAGATTTTGGGCAAGTCACTTGGGCTCGCTTAGCTTTAGGTTATTCTCACTAAAATGCAAGTATCAAAGGATATTGTTTAAAGTTGAAAACATGGAATTTAAATGTATAATGATTCAAAGCTCAATATTTTTTATAAACTTTTTTTAAACCTCAGAGAAATACTTTAGGAATTAATATCTATTTTGGTGAAGAAAAATATAATTGAAGTTCAGTAATTTTTTGTGATTCAGTTCAATTTATTTTTCTTCTGTTAAATTCAAGTAAAATTATCAAATGTAATATTTTTTATTCAAAATAGAATATATAATGTGATTCTATTATTGTAAAATTATTTTTCTCTCCATTTTTCTATCCTTATCTGTACATAGATATTGAAATGATGTTTAATAAATGTTAGGAAAAGTGGTTCTGGGTGGTAATATTTTTTTTGTAGTAGTGTTTCTTGTTCAATTTCTTCTTTGTGCTTTTCCATATTTTATGAATTTTTGCCATAAAATTATGTAGGAGTGTTGTTTAATTCCTTCTTTGTGCTTTCCCATATATTATGAATTTTTGTCATATTGTTTCTATAAAATAATGAATTTGTTATTGTTTCAAAACATTGTTTTCATATGGATAACATGTTTTCTTGCTGTAGTAGACAGAATAATGTCTCCCCCGAAGATGTCCACATCCTAATCCTAGAACATGTGAATATGTTTGGTTGCATAGCAACAGGGGAATTAAGGTTGTAGATGGAATTCAGGTTGCTACTCAACTGACCTTGAGATAGGGAGATTATATTGGTCTATCCACTTGGGCCCATTATAATCACGAGGGGCCTTATAAAGGGGAGAAGAGGCAGAAGAGGGAGAACCAGAGAGATGGCAGCATGAGAGGGACACAGCCCAAGGTTGAGGGCTTCGAAGATGGAGCAATGGGACCATGAGTCAAGACATGCAGGTGGATTCCAGAGGCTCAAAAAAGCAAGGAAGCAGATTCCTCCCTAGAGCCGCCAGAAGGAATACAACCCTGCCAACACTTGGATTTTAGCCCATGGAGACCCATGTTGGAATCTTGACCTACAGAATTGTAAAATAAGAAATTTGCATTGCTTTAAACCACTGAGTTTGTGGTAATTTGTCACAACAGCCGTAGGAAACTAAGATACTTGCTTTCATCATTCCTCTCCAATTTATTTTCTGTCCAGCAATCAGAGTTAGGGTTATAGACCAGCATTGTCCAGTACAGTAGCCACCAGCCAGATGTGGCAAATGAGCACTTGAAATGTGGCTGATCTGAAATGCAGTGTGCTGTGCATTTAATATACACCCTGGATTTCAAAGACAGTATTCAAAAATGTAAAATATCTCATTAATGATTTCTTACATTGACTTCATATTGAAATGATAATATTTTGGAAATATTGGGTTAAACAAAATACAATATTAAAATTAATTTCACCTATGTCATTTTACTTTTTTGATGTGGCTACTAGAAAATTTAAAATTACTTACATGAGTCACATTATATTTCTATTAGACAGCACTGATAAAAATTTAATAGGCACTGTAATTCATGAATTACAATAAAAACCCTTTATTAGTTTCCCACTGTACTTAGAATATACTTTAAACTCTTTAACTTGAACCTATAAGGTCTTACATCGTCCGGCTTCTGATACCTGTCGAGCTTCAGCTTCTACCTCTTCCACGCCATTCTAATGGGCCAAGCCAGTTTCTGCCTCAGGGCCTTTGCACATGTTGTTCACTGGGCCTGCAAAACACTTCCTCCCACTCTTCATCTGACTGAAATCTTCTCATCCTTCCATCTCAGCTCAAGTCCACTCAGAGACACTTCCTCTGGCCTCCCAGTGTAAACTAGGTCCATTGTGCTCTCCATTCATAATACCCTGTTCTTTTTCTTAATGACACTTTTCAAAAGTTGTAATGATAAATTTATTTGCTTATTTTTAGAATTTCCTTTGAAAATGATCAACTTAATGTATGTTTTTTTTAACCACTCTTTAGTTAAGACCAGGCAAGGTATGGGTGCTCAGTAAATATTTATTAAATGAATGTAGAATGATCAAATGAGGTAATGTTTATGTAAGCAATTTATCAACTGTAATGTACTACATACATGTAATAGCTTTACATTAGTAATAGTAAGAGGAAGAGATGGAGGAAGATGGGAAGGAAGAAGAAGAAGAGAAGAAATTGAAGTAGCTTTAAAGTCTTTGTCTAGCATCAATTTTTAAATAGATTTTCTTTGCTCCTTGGGTTGTACCTTAAAACCATTGGGAATAAATATCACAATAGGCAACTACATTACACTGCTTTTTAAAAACACATATTTTCAAGGACATATTTCTCCTTAAAGGAAGTTCTTAAAAGAAGTTCTTCTTATATTTATTCCTCTTTCTTAAAGATTTTCCTCTTATAGGAAGTTTACAAAACTGTTTGCTGGTAACTCAGATGCCCACTTGTCTTCTATAAGGTGTACATCTCTATTTCCATAGTGGAAGATACCATGGAAATGGAATGGGAGGAGAGGAGAAAGAAAAGTGAAAAGAACATTGGGGATATTTTTTAATAGTTGTCCTGTAATAGGAAATCAAAACACAAATGGATCAATGAAAAAAACATTTCTACTATACATTGGTGCCTTCAGTTTCCTACTTGTCCAGTCTCTCCTGTTCCTCTTATCCCATCAGCCACTGGTCATTTCACCAGCTGAATATGTTACTGACAACGTCATTCACAAGAGATTTTGATTGAATTTAGTTGGAGTGGTTGATCTGTTAGCCTTGGGTAAATACACAGAAGGTGTGGGAAAGTTTTTATAAGCCATTGTGATGGGCAGTAGGCTATGAGTCACTATTTTCTGGCCTAAAATAGGAAATTGAATACTGGGGAAGATAAAGCTTTTGGGAGATTCAAGATGCCCAAAATATAGCTGAAGCTATCCTGCAACTACCAAATTACGGCCTTGTGCAATTCATCATATTTAGGAAAGTAGGTGCAGTGGTAACAAATTATTTGCACAGCCTGTCAATTCACTATTCATACTCTAGGTGAAGCTGTCTAGAGATGTACATCTACTTGAGACTGTTAGTTTTTGCCACACCAAAATGAAATAATGCATCCCTTAGTATAATGTTCAGCAGTATGGCTATAAACAAGTATAATTGCACTGCACTTTCCCTATATTTAATACGAAACTTCTTTTTGCACCAATAAAGTCAGAGCTTAGACCTAGCCTTTCTTAAATGACCTTAAAGGAAATTTTCCTACCTTTGTGCCTTTTCAACAGTAGTTTCTGACTTAAAGTTAACCTTCCCATTAGCATTTTAATAGCCAAAAAAATCTCTACCTTGTACTTAGCACATTACAATCTGCATTTAAATGGGAACGTTGTAAACGAGCAACATAAAAAATTACTTATGTTAGAAAAGTTGTTTTTCTGGGTTTTGTTTTTGTGTTTTACTTATGGCGTAACCTCTCTATATCTTAGACAAAGATTAAGGCCATTCTTTTTGAAGTCACTGGATTAGTTCTTGAGAAACAATTATCAGAACCAATCTTCTACCTTTAATAAAAACACCCTAATTTGATATTTGAAAAGTAATACCTAGGAATTGATGCTTTCAAAAATCAAGGTTGATCTGCTCATTTCAAATTTGCAAAACCAAAGGCAAACTGAAACCTTTTGCTTGTATTTGTTAGATATAGATAGATAGATAGATTAGAGATAGATAGATATAGGTATAGATATATATAATCAGACAAGACATTTTGAAAAATGAGAATGTGTCATTATTACAAGATACCACTTAATAAGCCACAACCAGAGAAGTCCTATTACATAGTTCCCAGATACCTGACGTTGTTTGTCTTAGATAAATCTCTCTCTCTTTTGCCACCACCTTCCCCTCCACTCATACACACTTACCTGTTTGATCTCTATCATGACACCCCAAGTGCTCCCATCTCTGCATCTGTACGTTCTCCAATCATGTCTCGAATCTGACTGCCTGAGTTCAAATCTCTTTTCACCTCTTACTAGCCGTGTTGCTTGGCAAGTCACCTAATCTCTCTGTACATTAGTATCTGTATCTGTAAAGTGGGGATAATGATGGTACTACTTCAGAGAATTGTTATGAAGATGAAAAGTAATGCATGTAAAATATTTTGACATAATTTATTCAATAAATGTAAGATCTTATTCTGATTACTTTAAATTATGCTATTAATGCTACTAGTATTTTTCTACTACCAGCTCTCCTAAAGCATCCTCCTTACTGTAGCCTTCCTGTATTGAAGAGAAGAGATAAGGGACCTTCTCTCACCCCACCTTTGCCTTGGTCTCATTTGCATCTCATTGTCAAGACGAAGAGACTTACAAGGTTGAAGAAGCATATCTTTAGCTAATGTAGCCCCAAAAGCAACATATTAAAAACAATGCAGAAAAGCCGATTCTTTAATAACTCCATTTCCCTCAGCTTACTGACACCTAGGCCACAGTATTTCTTCATACTTTGTCTTTGTCCCCTACCCCATGTCTTGCCAACCTAGCCCAGTTTTGTAAATTGTAGCACTTTCTCCTTTCTTCTGTAGTTAGTTCACCTCATTCAGGGTCAACAGGTATTTAATGAACATCTGGTCTTGTGTTAGGCAATTGAGAGGAAGCAGGGGAGTTTTTATGAAACACAAAATCTTGAGACATGGACTCTTCTTTTACCAAACAGGAAATTAGATTTGTATGAAACTATTAGAAAATCTTGCAAGAATGATATTCATTTGGTCAGCCTTCATCGCCTGTACTGCAATCATTTGTTTTGACATTTTTTCTGCATTACCCTAAGATGAGTTCCTTCAGGGCAAGGCCAATGCCTCAGTAATGCTCTCTATCTGCTCTTTGTCTTATAGAGGATATAGAAGATGTTTATTAAATGAGAAGATGGAAGGATGAAAGGATAGGACCTGAATCTTAACCTCAAGAAGCTTACAGTCTAGTAGAAAGGACCACTCATGTACATAAATAGCAGTAATCATCCCAGCCCGACTTTCTAGCCCCTTCTCTCCTCTAGCCTCCATGCATGCAGTTCACAGAGAACATGACATGTATGCTTGTTTCTTCTGCCTCGAATGCCCCTCCCCTTATTTTCTGCTTAGTGAACTGTTATTCATTTGTTAAGGTATAACTCTAATAGTATCTTCTCCATGAAGTCTTCTCCCCAAGCAGAATGAACACCTCTCTCCTTGCGCATTTATAGCCCTTTTCGTATACCTCTCTTAGCACTTAGTACATTGAACCATAATTACCTATTTATCATCTCTTTAGCTTTAATGTGAACTCCAAAGGGATGGGGGCGTTATCTAACTGATCTGTGTAATTCTAGTACTGACGACAGTGTGTGGCATATAGTTACTGCTTAATACATGGCTCAGTGAAAAAATGAATGCATCAATGTATTGGTGACAATAAATCATTACTACACATATCCTGAAGGAGGTAAAATAAAGATATGAATAATTGTTAAATTGTGTAATATAATCCCAAGTGCCAAGTTCAAATTTCCCTTTTCATGGTTAAATTTCTCCCCACCCCAGTCCCGCTCCTCTTTTACTTTTTTCAGTTTCCATACCTTCTACCTGTCCTTGACCTTGATATCACCATTGCCTGTTATTATGGTAGATTCTGTGAGCATCCAGCACAGATGTGTGTAGAGAAACAAACAAAACAAAATTAACCATAGGTGAAATTATATCACCTGAAGCATAATGTTAACATGCATAGCTAATAGAGGAATATTCTGGTTAATTGCATATTTTGATTAATCCTTTTGCAGCGAATAATTATTGAATATTTTTCATGGAATTAGAATGCAGTAATATATACTCACCATTACAGTTATACTAAACACAGTTGAATTTTGATCTGGTATTTGTTCCGGCATTCTGTGATCATTGGATGATAGAAGTGGCAGGTGAAGAAGATTGGTTTGAATCTACACTAATCCCAAAATGCACATGGGGATTTGATCTTTAAAAAAATACATGGCAACTTGCTTACTTGTCATTTACTTTATTATTATAAAAGTCAAGAGCAGAAAATAACCTGATTACTTTTGCTTTCCAGTTATTTGATGATCTGATAAAATGAAGCATTTTGAAAGTAGCTGTACCATAACTTTCTAAAGCCCATAACAGATTATGCCTCATCATCCTTAGGAGCACCCCTGCTTTATTTTGCCAACATTAGCCAATTCCTTAAGCTCTATAGTCATTGGATTGAGAGTTAAAATACAGAATTCCCAGAAGTATGTATATCACCTAGTCACCACCACCAAAATAGATTGGTTCTATATCTAAGTATTTTAAAAATTCAGAGTAACACATAACAAATTCCATTATAACAAATGACAAGTGGAAATCTACACCGTGTGACTGCTTAGGGATGTTGTTTTGTTATAATTCATCCTGAAACAAGTGGCTCAGCAGCAACATCTTTAAAATCTATTTATTATAAAGAAAAATTCTACTGCTCTAATACTTGTTTTCATGGGGTTTGGCCTGTACTATCAATCCACTATTACTTTAGAAATATGACAGTAATAACCTTTTGATACTATTGATTTATATTTCGATTTTCCTGATTTTATGGAATCGAATGGACTTGTGATAGAAATATCACTCAGTATAATAAGCATTTTATACTCATCACAGTTACTTTGAGTATTTGCTTTTATTCTATATGTACCAAGGATTCCATGTCTGACTATTTCCATAAGCCTTGTCCAAAACCAGAATTCTACTGAATTGAGAGTGGGGATGCTGTTTGTTGTTTTCCAGAAATAGACTTGTATGCTACTATATTTTGGGCAGATGATTACAAACACATCCACATGAGAAGGCAACAGATGTAAAGAAAAAATTGCTATATTTATTTCAAACACAGAGAGCAATGCAAGTATCACAGAAAATTTGTGCCAACAATTATATATATTCTTTTGCTGACAGCTTGGTCTACAAAGCTGCTGGAGTGCAGCATCAGCAACTCTAACCCAGAGGCAACTCCAAATTGATGGATCACATTTGATTCAGTAAATGAAATCAAGTAGGAGTTTTAAAACCAGTTACATCTTCTTTCATCAGATATTTCTTCATCTTGTCAAGTTGTTTTTTATGGACTATACATTGGAATTAATATGAAATGTTATCTTCAGGGGTTTTTTTTTCTTTTTTCCCTTGTAAGGCAAGGCCATTTGTGAAAGGAGGGAATCATTGCAAAAGCAAGTTTGTTACTGATAAATGATAGCATGTATGTTTCAGTGCTTCAGAGTCTCCTTCACGTTAAAAAAAAGTAGGTTTCAGATGAGAAAATTAAACCCAGTTTTTTTGTTTTAAATACAACAGATAAAAGGAAAATTGACTCTGCAAGGGATTTTTGAAGTCGTTATGTTCATTGATTACCAGACCTAGCTTCACATTATAAACTACCTACAAGCACCTTTTGAAAATATAGTCTTGGGGTCCACTCTGAGATTTCAGTTCAGGAGATTTGAAATGGGGCCTGACAACCTACATTATAAACAAACCTACTGTGTACTTTCAAGATAACTGGTTCATGTACTATTTGGGAACAACTGATCTAGCCTAACTCTTTACCCAATGTAGAATCACCTTTACAATATCCTTAACATGTGGTCATTCAATGACTCAAGGCAGCCCATTCCATTGTTGGATGATTCTAATTGAGAGAAGGGTCTTGTATATTAAACCAAAGCCCTAGAAACTTCTGCCCAGTAGTGTGTTTCCAGCAACCTCACAATGAACTCTCCACAGTCAGACAGAGTTGGCCCACTTGGGACTGTTTTGCTTAGATAATTGTGTCTCAGGGACTAAGAAGTGTATGTATCAAGAAAAGAATTTGTAATGCAAGGTACATCTATATTGATAAAGCAAAAATATCCATAGGTTTATGCCCCTTAGTTAACAGCTAAGCTTTATTTATATGTTCTCCCAGCAATGGCTTTCAATAACAACTTATATCTTGGGTGAGTATTTCAGATTAAAATCACTTTAGTGACAGCACCAACTTAACCAGTATTGGAAAGTTTGAGAAATTTGAGTGAAAAGACCCACTAGCCTACTCAGAGATATCAGGGCTACAACTGGATTTAACTCCAGCCTTGGGCTGCTTCTGGACAGAAAGAGCCCATTTCCTCAAGAAAGAAAGTGAAGTCTGGGAAACCTGTGCCAAGATGATCATACCACTCAGGATAAGAATAGTACACAATTGGGTAAGAGGTGGAATGATGAAGAGGATTTACATTGAAACTAGAAGAGAGAGGCTGATGGGGAAGCTAAACAGTGGACAAAGGGACTGAGTGTGTAACTGACACGTCTTTTCTTTCCGCCATGTCTTCCTTCCCAGTAAGCTTGTTTCTTGCTTAGCTCTCAGTTCACTGCTCTGCCATGCCTTACGATCCTGTAGAACACCACCTGGGGGTGTCCTGGGTGTTCTATTTAGGTGGCCAGCTAGGGTTGGAGGGACAAGTTGTTTACTCTGGGTCTCCATCCAACTAAGCCACCAGGTCAGGGTCAGACTAGAAAGAAATCTAGAGCAGTTATGAGTCTGCCCTGACAGATGAACCAGTGACTGTAGTTCCAGAGTGCAGCCAACCTGAAAGAGGGGAGTTTAAATCTCACCTTGGAGAGGAGATGCTGCCATAACCAAGAGCCCTGAGCACAACGCTTTCACTCACCCGTGGAGGTGGGTAGGCAGAATAAAGGAGATAATCTGCACTAGAGCTCAACAACTCTCTTTGCCCTGAATGCAACCAGGGAGACAGATGTCACCTTCCAAGTAAGCACCTGGCTGACATACGGCAAAGACAGGCAACAGAAGAGAGAGGAAAAAGAGAAGGGGGAGGAAATAAAGAAGATGAGAGTAGGGAAGCATGAGGAAAAGGGAAAGTGAAGAGATAGGAAAAGGAAAGGGATATCATTGGGAGGGGGAGCATCCCCTCCTGCCCCCCTGAATTGTATGGTAATGCAGCCACTTTTTTAACTGTTTTTTTTTTTTCTTTTTTTTTTGCCCCTAAAGCCAACTTCTATGGATAGGATTCAGCCAGTTTGAAATTAAATGACAATAATCAGGTTTTTTTGACTCAATGTAACAGTCAAGCCCTCCTATCCTCTTCCTTCCCTTTGCTGGTGTGTGTGCGCAGGCCCATTATCTGGAGAAGGGGAGCTGAGAAGAGTGTGCTGACCTTGCCTCCTCCAACCCCTAATTATTCTCACAAGGTCTTTGTAGGACAGGAGTGAAGTTTTGAATTTCTCTTTTCTTCTTCTTTTCCTACCTGCTTTATGGAGGTATGATTTACAAAAGTTGTATATATTTAGGTTCCAACATAATTTTTTAAAGGTGTGTTTTTTAAGTTAGAGAACTAGAAAGCAAAGGAGTGAATTTCTGCTTTCTCTGATGACACTAATGATTTTCCAGATTTAATTTAGCTTATTTCAGTAAAAAGTGCTAAAAACCCCAACAGCAATAAAAACAATAACATAAACCCTACTAAGTGCAAAGCCTCATGCCAGGAGGTGAAATTGATTAAAGGGGCTCCCTCTCCCTGTTATTCTCTATAATAGCACTTATCTATTTCTGCCATAGCACACATCAAAACCTGTACTTGTCTTGTTTATTTTTCCTCTTTTCTAATTTACTGCCTGTCTCCCTTTCAGTAGAATGTCAGATCCGTGAGGGTAGGGATTATTGACTGTTTTGTTCCCTATTATAAATATATTCCCAGGGCCTAAAGGAGTACCTGGACGTAGCAGGCACTCATTAAACATTGATTCAGTGAATGAATGAATGAATGGTGAGGCTCACTGAGCAGGCAGAACACACCCTTAGGAGACGCTCAAACTACTAGCCTGTAGAATCCTGTATCCTCTGACCCCGGCCTACCTCCCCCACCTCATAATCTGCTCTCCCCCAGCCTTTCAACTCCTCTCACACACCACGTTCTTCCTACCTCAGGATGTCACACATTCCGTTTGATTTATCTAGGATGCTCTTCCCTGGCTTGGCAACTTCCTATCCTTCTGCTCTCATTCTAAAAAGGCACCTAAGTGAGACCTCCTAGGCCATCCCATCTAAGTAGTCTCCCCCACCCCTCACCTTGTTATTCTGTCTCACTGTACTCTGTTCATTTCCTTCAAGGTCCCTTTTTTGGGGGTAATTTGTAGTCATATATCTATTTACTTCTTTATTGTCTGCCCCTACCCGCCACTGTGATATCCATGAGAACTGTGACAGTGTGTCTTTTTTCTCTGTATCCCCATCACCTAACACAATCTTTGCTACAAAGTTTACAATTAAGTATTTGTTGATTAAATGAGTAACTGAGTAAGGAAATGAATAAATGAATTACTAGTATTCTTTCCCCCATCCCTCGGTGTGCAGACATGCCATCCTGAGGCCTGGTGTCTTCATGATTTTCTAGGCATGGCCATATGCTCTCAACCTACACCAGAGGAAACCTTGGGTTTGGAAAGTCTTGATAACTCGAATTATACTTCAATGAATTGAAATTAAAATTATAAAAATAATTTATTTTGAAAAGAGGAACTATAAGGAAGGGATGCACTTTTGTTTCCATTTCTTATAAGCAAAATAGTTTTCATCCAAGCAGCGGATTCCCAATTGGGTGCCAGAGAGTCCTTTGGGAGTTTGGCTGGCTGGGTCAGTAAGGCATTTTAATCAGGTCACCTTGGATTAGTTGCTGTCCCAGACTGAGCTCCATTCTTCCTCTTGCTGGGTGGGGGGGGCAGGGCTTGTACAGGCTCCTGATCAGGCCTCCTGCTGCCAGCACTAGCTGTCTCCCTCTCTCTCCTAATTCTTCATCCTCCCACCTGTTCTGGGACTCTCTAACACCCCATGGCTTTGAGCAGCTGTTGTCTCTGCCTCTGAGTCAGGCATGTGTCCAACAGGGGGTTTATATAACTAGGCCCTGGGAGGGATTTTTCCCAAGTAGAGCCACCTCAAATATTTTATTACTTTAGGATATATCACCTCTGTCTTCCTATGTTTCCTAATAAGTGTCACATCTCTAAACTTTCTGGAGTCATGTTCATAAATGCAGGAGATGTGTGTACTACATATAGACCTTGCTGATTTGTAGCTCCTGGCACCCATCCTTGTCTTTACCAGACATTCAGTAAGTATTGTTTAATCAGATTGGATCAAATCTGAAAGCTTATTGGTGTCATTAGAGGAGGTACAATCCAAGAGGACTGTCCTCCTAGGAAGGAAACGTCTTCATTTCTTTGACATTTTGAGAACAATGTTTGTGTAGGCAAAATGTGTAGGTGAAATTTAGATTATGCTTTAAAACTAATTACTGACTGCTGACTTCTATCAATAACAGCAAGGGTCATTTAGCAAATCTGTGACTGAGTTTCTGATTTAGTCACTATTGAAAGTATCTAAAATGGTTTATACATACAAAGTCATTATAACTAGATGTTGGAGGGTTTGGAATATTCCAACAAGTATCCTGGTTTACAGTATTGAAAACTATGCCTTCAATGTACACAATTCAAAATAGTAAATGAGAAAATTGAAAAGAAAATAAGAATCATAAACAAAACATTTTGGTTAATGTTATAACAGAAAGTAAAATTGAATCATATAGCAACATCTAGGTTCCCCTTTTTTCAAAAAGTAATATCAAAATGAAGGAAACAATATCTAAAAGAAAAAATACCATGAAATATTTAATGCATTAAATAAATTGAACTATCAATGATTTCCAAAGGCCTAATATTTCTTACATATAGACACTAGTGGTCTAAAATTTGCGTGAGTTGTAAAAACTTCCCAGTTCTAGACTCTAGGGATACAAATAAATATGGTCGCTTTCCCTTTCTCCATTGAAACTGAATTTCATTAACTGTTAACGTAATTTTCATTCCCGGGTTGTGATTTTGCTAACTCAAATTTACTTTGTCTACCTGCCATTTGCTTTTATAATTGCAGAAGCCATTTCTCTCGGGGTTCCTGACAACAGCAGCCAGCTCTTTCTGAGAATCCTCCTAAATTTCTAGGGGTCAATTGACTCCACCTGCACCGTGCATCTCCTGCTCCTTTCATTCACCTTTGCAAAAAAAGGAGCTTTACTCACCTTGTTTTTGCATTTAGTAAATGACACTAACCAATAGTATTTATAATTTCCAAACATAGTTAAGAGATAATCAAAGCAGAAAAGATAGAGCAGATTTCCAAAATTAGGCAATACTAAATCTATGGTGCATTTGTATGGTCTCCTGATCTGGTCGCTTCGGGATATGGCATTCCTCTTATAGAACTAGCCATTCATTCTTAGCCATTATTTATTTTCTTACTCCCCACATCACTGTGATTTATGTAAAATGAGTGCAAAAAGGTCAGTTGCCTTGAGAATTCAGTTCTGGTTGAGAGACTTGGAAATTAGGTAGACTGTGCTTGTTTTTTTTTTTTCCTTAAGTCTGAAAAACCTGTGATTTTCCTTTCCCTGGAGGCAGTCTGCTGGTTTAGATGGAGACACATTCTGTACCAAAGACAGACATTCAAGAACACCCAGAAATATCTTGATCTGAAGTGAAAGCCTTGTTAGACTTCACTGAAGAAAGCCTTGGAATATAAAAATTAGATTAAATAAGAATCTCAGATCTTACCCTGAATCTTACTTTTTCTCACAGAAACCATTCACCACTTGGCACTTGGTCTAATGCTATGCAGATTCTAAAGAAAAATAGAATTGTATAAATTAGTATATTGATAAAAATTGTGAAAATGAGCTTCAAGTTATAAATGAGTTGTAGCTGAACCTCAACATGGGCAGAATGCTGAATATTCAGGAGAGAAACAAATGGAATTTCTGTTATTTAGCTCACGGAATACCATGAAAGTATTTAATCCATCTGGGAGATTAAAGATACTGCAGGCATCCCTCATTGTCAAGAGATTTGATTCAGAGACTATACTTATAAAATATGGCAACACAAAACAATGGTTTTCAAAATTTAATATGCTTCAGAATAAACTGTCATGCTGATAGAATGCAGATTTTTGGCCCATTACCCAAAGGGGTCTCAATCTGTGGATTTGGTGTTGGCCCAATAATCTGAATTTTAACAAACAAAGCAAATTGACTGTAGACGACCTTTGGCAACTACTCAGCTCTGCTGTTGTAGCATGAAAGCAGCCATAGACGATAAATAAACAAATGTGAGTGACTCTGTTCCAATAAAACTTTATTTACAAAATATGCCCAGATCTGGATTTGACCCATGGGCCATACATAGTAAGCACAGTTTTCAGACCCTGACCCCTGGCCTAAAGAATTAACACTTCTTACAAACCTAGAACTTCTAGGACTTTTTATTTTTGTAGCTGGTGTACAGTTTATGTTAGAGAGAAGCATCTATTGGTCAACTGTGGTATTGAAGCCCAGTTCCATTTACTATTGTAAGTATCAGATAAGAGGGAGAACAAATTTCCTTGAGTTATACACAAAATAAAGTTCTCATGACCTACTTTCTCTAGAAAATCTTCCTGGATTAACCAAGCCCTATTTCCAGTTAGCCAACACATTCTCTTGCTTATATTTTCTCTACAATTAACATTGATAATTCTAACCCCTCTATGACAATAGTATGGGGCAACAGCATTGAACAAGACCATTTTGATAGAGAAAGGATGGAATACACCTGGCATTTGTGCTGCTATTTCCATTGCTTATAACCATGGCAGATATTGCCCACCATTTATACTACTCTTTCCTTTTGAGTACATATATGGCCACAAAATCTTTCTCAAGAGTTCTGTTATTCATTACTAACTGACCAGAGATGCTATGTAAATTGAAACTTATGTGTAATCCCTTAATAAACTAGTGCTGCTATGTGATATTTTTATTATCTGTGGTTATTCTATCTGGGTGCACATAATGTTACTTCTACTATATCTTAATCAATATAATTATGAACCTTGCTCAGTGGAGTTCCATGGTATGTATCTTGATTGGTTGTTATTGTTTTCCTGATAGAACATAAGTATTTCATTTTATTTTTTTATTTTTTATTGAGAAAGATTAGCCCTGAGCTAACTGCTGCCAATCCTCCTCTTTTTGCTGAGGAAGACTGGCCCTGAGCTAACATCCATGCCCATCTTCCTCTACTTTATATGTGGGACGCCTACCACAGCATGGTGTGCCAAGCGGTGCCATGTCCACACCCGGGATCCGAACCAGCGAACCCCAGGCCACAGAGAAGCAGAACGTACGCGCTTAACTGCTGCGCCACCGGGCCGGCCCAGAACATAAGTATTTTAAATTCAGGGACTATGCCTACTTTATCATGTTACACCCTGAGATCATTCCAGAAACACTTGTTGCCAGATTTTTACAGCATCTTTTCTCATTAGAATGTCAATGTTTATGACTATGATATCATTAGTGTATTAAAAATTCCTGCTAATAGTTAACTAATTAAAGTTAACAAATTTTAACTAATTTGAAAGCATAGAAACTAATGTTATTGGCAATTTGGAAATTGAAGACACTTGTAGTCTGCTTTTTGGTAAGAGATCTATGAAACTATAGCATATTCTCTGAGATAGTATTTTAGAATAATTTGGGTTAATGCTTATGGTTAAAGAATTGTTTGGCTACACAATCAAAATGTTCGCTTACTAAGAGCAATATAGTTTATTGCATTAGATAGGCTCAGTTGTATAGCGTAGTACTGACTCTGCAAACTCATTATGTCATGTGCTAGCTCTTTTAGGAACACTTATTTAGTAAAACTTGAAGAAGAATTACCATTTAACAAAGCAAAGCAATTTTCAAGGAATTTTCCGTTTTATCCTGGTGCATAAAGTTCATGTGTAATTCAACTGTTTAAATCTTTACCAAGCTGGTGGTAAGTGTTTTACTGTTGGTAGGATTGGTTATTAAGAAGGGTTGACCAGAAACTCAAATTGAATAGGATTCAAAACTAAGTGCAGAGGACGAATGCAGTCCTACCAGGTGGCTTGCCTCAAAGTTTCTAGCATAGGACAAAGGGTAAATGGGACTTTTCCTGTGGCATCTGTGTGTTATCTGAGAGGTAATCTCCATCAGGCACTCAGATCTTTACCTAGCAAATCTGATAGAGGCTCAAACACCAAAATGAAAGAGATGGATAGTGGCACCCCTTCATATCTAGTATGTGTGTTTCAGCACCAAAACCTCCCTTATAGACAAACCACATTCTCCAGGCTGTTCCTACAGGCCCATGTTAGGCCTGAGGAAACATTACCTGACCCATAATATTTCTAAATCTCCATAACAAGGTCTGACTGGGTTTATTTTTAACCAACTTGCTTCTCTTAAAATACAGAAAATTTCTTCTTGCTTCTCAACGAAACTGTCAACAACTTTAGGAAAAGATAGGGAGTTTGTTAGAGGCTCTAGAGAGAGCCATCTCCAGAAATAACATGTTCATCTCGTTTAGAGTGCTCATGTCTGTCTTTGAGACAGATAAGAACCTGTCTTCTCTAGGTATTCTCTAGTCTTGAATTTACCGAGAGTAGAGGAATGCACTTGATATGTATGCACTTACCAAGAGCATACAGGAAGTAGAGAAAGTTTATAAGTGAATATAGAAGAATGAAAGATGTGGAACTCATGCAAAATTATAGTGAGAGAAGAGACAGTGGAAAAGAAATGTTGTTGCAAGGGGGGCCTTGTAAAAGAAAGTGGGCTTAAGAAATCTATGATGAAGGCTTTGAATATATTGCAAGAAATCAGATTCATATGGTTTTTGGACATTCTCTGGCCAAAATTTGACTGGGTTTGTAAATTGCTTATTGACAAGCTCAGTTTACCAAACCAAGAACCCTCATGTTTTAAGGTTTAGGTAGGCAGGACCAGCTCCAAGCAAATTTGGATTATAGCAAATTTAGTGTCCTCAGTCTGCATTTTCTGTACATTTCTCACTGAAGAATATTCCTACTCTAACTATCATAGCTGGTGCTTAGTATCCTCCCCAGGCGTTCAACCTCTCCCTCTGGAAAATCACAACATCTAGAAAAGATTTGGGGAGCTCATTTACTCTAAAGTGTTAATGATGAGTGAGAGGTTCAATGTGTTTCTTTTCCCAGGGGGGATGTTTTTTGGGTCCAGAAAATGACGTATTTGAGCAGTTTTGGATAGCCTTCAGTCACATGGGAGAGGTATCGGTGATGTAGCTGGCCTCCTTACTGCCATAGAGATCACAGTATCTATATGCAATTAGCCACTCATAAAGTCTGCCCTGTGGATGGCCATGGGAATATAAGTAGGGAAGTTGGGAGAATCTAGCTCTCCCAGTGTTTGACTGGGACCTATCACTGAGCTCTTTTCTTTTTTCTTTTGCTTTTGTTTGATTCAATTTGCATTTAGTTTTCTTGAAAGGAAACTCTGATAAGAATACTAGAGAATTCTGAAAGACTCATCCGAAGATTTTCTAAGAAAACAAGTGTATTTAACTTTTTGTACAAGGTTATTTGAGGAGTGGGATGGGGGAGCATTCAGAGAGTTCAGGGAAAACCCTAGGGTATAGAAACCAATTATAAAGTGCCAGCCAGATCTTGGGGAAGCTACTTACCACACCCGGGGAGCTCATTGCTAAATCAAAGGACCAATTTGTTGTTTTTAACCCAAAGTAATTTTTCATCAAGTCATTTTGTCTATACAAACAATTATCTGGCAGTGGCTATAATAATTATTTTTTTTTTCTTGTCTTGGTGACAGATGGGCAACTAAGACTTATAATGTTATAGACCATGCCTGAGCATGAATCATTAGATCAACTTAAATTTTAATATACAAAGTTATTCCTGTCTTTAATAAATGGCTTACTCATTGGTACAGAAGATATATTTTTATTATCCTTTTTATTACTTTCCAAATAGTTCAAGTTTTATGAAATTGACACACATGCCTATTGCTGAGCACAATGTAGTGACTGTGTGTGTGTGTATGTGTGTGTGTGTGGTTTTCCCACAGTAACCATATTTGTACCCAGTGAGAATTGAAATCATTAACTATTTGCCTGATCTCATTTCTCTTAGCTTACTAAAACTACTTCCCATGTGGTAAGGACTCCTAGTTCATTTCACTGAAGCAAAATAAATGAACCTAAATGAATTAAATGCTTCTATTAGCTGCTGCATCTATGAAATTAGGAAACTGGGTGGGATGAATATAAGATACCATAGATATATCCTCTAATATTCCTTAAAGAAGTAAACATCTATGAATCTACGTTTAAATTTTGTTCCATAACAATAAGCTGATAACACTTCCTAGCTAACTTACATGAACTTAATTGATCCTTGCAGTTACCCTATCTGTTTACATATATACTGAACTCCTGCTTAGTGTCTGCAATGTCATTAGGTTTGGAGAATATAAAGCTGAGGTAGACAATCCAGGGATTATTATCCCCATTTTAGAGAGGAAGAATTGGAGACTCAAAGAAATTTAGTGCTTTACCAAAGGTTCAGTTGTGGAGCTGGGGCAGAACTTCAAGTACTTTGAATTAATCTTTTGATTCCTCTCATCTACTTCTTGTATACAAATACATGGACCAGCCTGAAATGCAAAAGTTAATAAAATGGATATGGCGTCAAAAGCATGATCTGTAAAAAACCTGATAAATTGGGCTTTATCAAAATTTAAAACTTTGCTCTATGAAAGACTGCTAAAATAATGAAAACACAAGTTACAGAGTGGGAGCAAATATTTGCTAATCACATATATAACAAAGTACTTGAATCCAGAATATATAAAGAAGTCTCAAAACTCAATAATGAGAAAAATAGGGATTCAATTAAAATTAGATTGAGCAGACACTTAACCAAAGAATATATACAAATAGCAAATAGGCACATGAAAAGATGTTAAACATTATTAGTCTTTCGGGAAATGTGAATTATAATCATACTGAGCTCCCATTTCATACCTATTAAAGTAGGTAACATTAAAAAAATGTACTGACAATACCAAGTGCTGACAAGAATGTGGAGCAACTGGAACTATCATATGTTCCTGGTAGGAATGGAAGATGGTACAGCCACTCTGGAAAATGGCCTGGCAGTTTCTTATAAAGTTAAACATATGTTTACTTTATGACCCAAGCAATCTCAAAATGAAAACTTTACAAAAAATATGTACACAAGTATTTATAGCAGCACTGTACATGACAGCCAAAGCTGAAAGCAGCCCAAATATCCTTCAACAAGAGAATCGATAAAGAAACTGTAGTGCATCCACACAATGAAATGGTATTCAGAGATGAAAAGGAATGAACCATTCATACATACGATAGCATGAATGAATCACAAATGTATTATGCTTGGTGAAAGAAACCAGACAGAAAAGATTACATAGTCTATGATTCCATTTAGACAACGTTCTGGAAAAGGCAAAACTATATGGAGAGAGAAGAGATCAGTGGTTACCAAGGGGTTCAGGATGGGGAAAGAGACTGACTTCAAAAGGCAATTTCAAGGGAAATCTCTAGGGTGTTGGAAATGTTCTGTATCCTGTGTATGGTGGTGGTTGTTACAGTAGTCTATGAACATGTTAAAACTCATAGAACTGTACATTCAAAAATGTTAATAAGATAATTATTACACATTAATCCTGATAGTAAAAATTCATCCTAGCCAACATTTTCAAATAAACGTGGTTTGAGTTCAGCACTACATACTTCTTTAGCTTTATCTTATCAGCAACACTCCTCTAGGCATCTAGTCTCTCGTCAATTCCTTCTCTCAGCTTTCAGGATATGATCTGATAAACCAATTCATACAAAAATTCAAATGACTACTAATAAGTACATGTGTTTCTTCTAGTAGGGTCATTTTCATTTGAGCAGGTCACATTAGTCTTAAGTTATAGTAATGAATCTCAATGAGTGGCCTTCCAGTGAGTAAAGAAGCCACTGGAGGGAGGAATTGCCAGGACAGCCTTTTATGCATTTCTTAAACTGAGGCGTATTTTCTTCTCAAATTGTATTTTGGAGGTTGTGTAAGAATATGACATGGTCTATGTGGTACTGTAGATGAATATATAGATGTGTATATTACCCTCCCAAATACTGAATGCACTCAGACCAAGAAAGGAAATCATAGTTGCAATGAAAAGAGGTGTCTTGAAATCTTAACTTTTTAATAAAAGAAGTCATTTAATTGATGAATTTCTTACTTCAAAATTCTGTGCAACTATGCAAGCTCATTGTAAATATACATGTATATAACACACATATATGATCTTATTGTCATTTTCTGAGGGCTGAGTAACTATAGTTGCATATAAATTGCTTTTCAAAAGTTATCTAATAGTGAGAGTCTTTTGTGTAGAGTCCAAAATGTTTAAAACCAAAAGTCATCCATATAGTTTATTTTTTAAAAGCTGAATTTACATGTCAGTTTTCCTTAAAGGAAGGTACATCTGTGCAAGAATTGGGAGGTTTCGAACACTGCAGAATTTATTCTTTACTTGCCTTTCATTCTTATTGATATCAAATGCAGGGTAACCAGATTTTACAAGCCGTACTGCAAACAGTATAGCGAGTGTCTGTACATCCATCATAAAATGTCATGTTTATTAGATCTCAGTAAAAGTAATAAAGGGGCTCAAAATAAATTAGACCTGCAGTTCTTTCCAAATGACCCCAGTAACAATGTGTCTGAATTGGAATATTTTACCTATATCGATTTTCATTTTCATGTCTAGTGTGAAAAATATTGCAGGTGCAGTTTGTGGGTGCATAAGGCATATGTTCCTAATTGTATTTTTTTGCTACGGTCCAAATGAGATGAACTGGAAATACAGGAATTCCTAAAATTATGATACGGAGTTTCCCTTATCTATCTAGAAGCAGATGGTAGGAGCTCCACATCTTGATTGTATCTACCCAATCCTGATTTCACTGATCAATTCCACTTAAAAGCACTCCAAACCGGACTCTTCCTTGAGGAGAACAACAGTAAAACAGAAAATGTTACCGTGGGTTAAAAAAAATGTTTGAGTTGCTGAATATTTAGTCACATCTATTAACCTTCAATGTGAATGATTTGGATTGAAAAAGAAGGTTTTGTTTTCGGCATGACACTTGAGTAAATTAATTGTTTGATCAAAGTTTACTACTAGAGTTTTAAAATATGAGATGTGTAATTCAGTATCAGAGAAGCCAATAAAGGCACCAAAAAAATGATTTCAACCTGGGAAAGAGAAAAATTCATCAAAACTAACAGCCAGGACAAACTTAAATATTTAAATTTTGTCAAAATAAAATGGCCATGATTCAGTATTTAAATATTATCAGCTCCTTGTTCCTCCAGGTGTTCTAAGACTTAGCCCTCAACTTTAAGCATCTTCCACCTTCCCCCAGCCCCTCCAACTAGGGAAACGTCTAAGATTAAATGAAGATTTGAACAATGGCACAGAGGTGTATCACCTGAGAAATACTGACCTGGGAGAGCATCAGATAAGGGACATGTGCCAAGGATTAAGGAGAAGCTTTGGCTATGAACAAGGGAAAGATTGAAATGCATCAGATATAAAATCCTGAAACAGCCAGCTCCAGATAAAAGGATCAGGAATATTAAATCAGGAGAGAATTAGAGAAAAGAGGTGAAAAACCAAACGTGGTAGGAATACCTAAAGGAGTAACTATTGAAAGCTCTGTTTTGGGGTGAGATAGGGAATGGAGTATCTGTGTGCATCATCAGAGAGAAGTGTCGTGCTGGGAAAAATGAGTCGTGGAGATATAGAACCCTATTTTGTGCCCATACTTTGGACTAAGCTGACATCACTGGAGCTTTTGCTCCTGTTAGACGGGCTGGTTTGTGGTGAACCATAACAAAGTTGGCTTTACTTAAAATTGAGTCACTTCAACACATCAGAGTGGCGAGATTGCAGGGTATTGCTGTGGCATCCCTCCTCTTCCATTAGTCCTCTCGATCCCAAAGAGAAGGCAAATAACTGGAAATAAAAAAGTTACGCAGACCTGAGGTTCGTGTAGAAAATTGAAAGCCATGTAGTTCCTTTCTGTCCCTCCCCTGTTGCCATTTGTGAGCTCGAACCCTATCTCTTCTGTGATCTTGGCTTGGCTATTGGCCCAGTTCTTGTATGTTTTTTGCCTCACTTCCTTTTTGCTGCATCTGCTTTACTTCAGATCCTGATTAGATCCTGTTTTTCTGAGCCTAAAAGCCTAACCACGAGTCCTAATTGCCCCTTGCGTGAATGGTTAGTTCGGGAATTTTTACTTAGATTGTGTTACAATTCCTATTAATCCCACTACAGTGGCTCAGCCAAAAGTCCCCAAGACCCTTCTACTAGCGGTAAAACTTTTGCTGAACAAGAAAAATGGTGTAAGGGGAAGGATACAAGGGAAATGATACTAAGGAGACATTAGGGTAACTCAGAGATTCTACTTAGCATTTTGTATTTTATTTCACAAAGAACATGAATCAGCCTCTCCTATAAAATGTTTGTTGGTACAGGTCAGAGAAAAACATACTGCACAGGAAGGATAATTAATCTGGTCCAGAGCAGTGTTATGTAGGTCTGGAAAGGAGCCAGATCCAGTGAGGACAGAAAATATCAACAAGAATGGGATAGAAAGTTAAAATTCAAGATTGTCCTGCATAATGAAAAACATCTGGTGACCTTAGCACACTATTATACCTGATGGCTTGGGCCTTTAGGAGCAAAGGTCCTCAGGTATATTTCCCTTTTGACAACTATTTTTGAGTGCAACAACAGGGTGAGTGTTGCCTGGGTGAATGTTTTTCACAGCAAAATTGAAACATACAGACTCACATAGAAAAAAGTCATGGAGGTTTACCTTTCAAAATAAATTCATATACCAATCCAGGAAACATCCCCCAAAATGACAACATGTGAAGGGTTGTCCCCTTGGAAAAGCAATTCAATTTTGAATTATCTATACTATAGACCTTGAAAGTCTTTAGTGACTTCATCCAATGAAAGATGGAGATGTTTGACTTAGTGACGGATTATCTGCTCAACAGTGTTTTCTTTTTTCTGTTGCTGCTTCAACTGTATATTTAGTGAATTAGTTGTGATTGATGATAGCATTTTAAGCACTTCCTAGTTTTTCTGGTGAAAAGATGGCATAACTATCTTAATAGTTTTAGGTTTAAGTGTAGCACAATATATTTTTATAATCCTTCAATAGTGAAGCCACAATTTATACAAGTGGATTCATTCTGTCTTCAGCCCAAATAACTCTGACAAAAAGATGTCATTTAAAGTAATGTTGCTCATCATTCAGAGATGTAAAAGCTGAAGGCTACATTACTTTGGTGTGAAATAATTTTGTAGTTTTGAATACCTGGCAAAATCTGTATATGCCACCAACTTAAGTAGTTTGTACAGCTGGAGCCAAACATGCTCCTGAGGAAAAAATATCACCCACAGATGTAATTTTAAAGTAAATAATAGAGCTAAAGAAACAATTTTGTTCAGAAACACCAACTTCCCTAAAAACTGGTTATGGAATATTCAAGCAGTTTAAAGGTTTATTAATATAACTGTGCAGAATGTAAAGTGTTGATAATTACAGTAGACTGTAAGGCTACTGTTTTAGCTTACGCAGCATTATTTGGAGTCTGATATATATCAGATTTAGGGTGAGAACCCTAAACCTTTAGAAGAAATGATATCAATTGAATATTATTTTCTACTTGGTCTAGTCCTCAGTGAAGAATAATAGTTTATACTCTTACTTAGTAAATATCACTGTGGGGGAGAAAATACAAGAGTTTGACCGTATTGTCGTCTTCCTTATAAATACCACATCACAGTATTGTATGGCTCTAACTGCTATGTGAATACCAATAGCTAAATTCTGTAAATGGAGAAGAAGGAGAATTTGGGAAATTAATTGATAAGAGATGGTGTCATCTCTCTGTAGTGCTAGATAATGAAGTATTCACTGAAGCCTCTAGACCTTGAAGAAAACTCTCAATATTTCTAATATTGAATAAACCTAGTGCTTTCCTAAAACATGCCTGTTCATATGTATTATGCTCACAAGATTCAAGCCGTTCTTTCATACTGACAGATTGTCTTGAGCTAAGGTATACTTAGTTTATTAAAGTCAAACTAAGACATGACAGGTTCCCAAAGACATGTAAACATGAACCTAATGGATGTGCTGGGACCTGGAACTTATTTACAGACAGTGGCCTTCATTCTGTTCTCTATCTGGGTGTATGTGTGTTTGTATGTGTATATATGTGAAGTTGTTTAAGTGTGTGAGCTTATCCAAATTTTTGATGTGTTTCCATGGAACCTTTGGATGGTGCCTCATCAAATACAGGGAGATAACAAGGGACTCAGAAGTGAGAGACAGAGTTCCTGTGCAAGTGATGTATAGTAGTGCATTGGTTGATCCATGCTGACTTAGGCTTGAAATGCACTCTTAATACTATAACTTTTTTCCACACAAGGTATTTGACTTATAGCATTCACAAGTAGCAACAACTACAAAAAAAAGTTTCATCATTATGAATCGAGTTCTTGTGTACCTGGGATATAAGAACATACACTCTTCTGATGATAAGACCAGGGAAACAAATTCATGAGGGGAGAACATTGTCTAATCCCTTCAGTATTACTCGCTATTGCAATCCACAAATGTTTAATTCTCTATCATTCCCAAACTTGGCAGCATACTTAAATCTGTCTCTGGCCCCTCAAGGCCCCAAATGATACCAGCTTCCAATCTCCTATGTGATTATAGTTTTCAGCTCTAACAGAAGCATACGTAAAGTTCTGCCTATGTTTCCATTATTAACACCTCCACCTTTGTAGTATTTCCCCACCTGAGCACCCTAATAATGTGCAGCGGAAGCTCTATGCCCAGATTGTTAGGGCATATGCCCATATGCTAGGTCCTTTCTCCTTTAAGGGGGACAAAGAATCTTCATTGCAAAGGGTAGGTCATAACCTACAAGCACTTCAGTTGTAGTGTCTTCATTGGGTTGACAATTTAAACCTATTTGGATGGTTTCTAATTCCATCTAACAGCCAATCAGTAACCAGTTAAATCTTTGAAACTAGTAATAAATGTAGACTTTGCTTGTCTAAGGGCTAGCCTCAGACACTCAATTTTCCTCATGGAGCGCTTTGTAAGTAGTCCAGTGAAGAACTCTAAGAGAAAGAAGCGAAGCTGTTTGTATCGAAGTTTTCAGTGTGTATTTCTGGGGATTTTCCAAGAATGGATGTTTGTGAGGAAAATCAACTTTGCCTAACATGGAATAATAATCTCTTCGACTTGGGTAAATTTTTCTATTTACAGAGCACATTCACACATATTTGTGGATTTGATTTCTATAACAACCTTATGAGGAAAGTTAGACAGGCTTTTGTATTCCCATTTTACAGATGAGGAAACTTAACAAACTATGCCAAGGATATACAGACATAAATGATGGAGGCCACAACTCAATCCTAAATCTCTTTGTTTTTTGTACTTCTGTTAGAATTAACAATGGTCCGTGTTGGTGTTGAGTTTTTAAAATGAGACAGATTAATTGATGACATTGCATATTTGATCTCTGTGTTCTTTCACAGTGTGTTCTCTCACATAGAATATCTCCCTCCCTTTTCTCCTAGGCCTTACTCAAATCCTACCTTCTCCATGAAGCCTTCTCTGATTATTCATGGGTCTCTCTTCTCAGAGTTTCCAGAGTACTTTTAGTTCATACTCTAAAATCCAAAATTTAATTTTAAACAGTCTTATATTTTGTCCAAATTGAACTGTGGAAATGAAACAAACTTCTCTTTTTACAAATGGCCTTTAAACTGCTATATCTCTTTCTCCCATGGGCTTCTGTGATGGCCCATGCCCAGAATTATCCCTTCACAGAGAAAGTGTCAGATTTATCTGTCTCTTAGTTTTCTTGCCTTCCAGATGGGTATAATAATTACTATTTTACAGGACTATTACAGTTGAATGAGAATGAATGCAAAAGTGCCTGGCATTGTTTCTGGCACATTGTAAGGCAGTCAATAAATAGTAACTAATAGTGCGTGATGCAGATATTAAAGTTTTAAGAAGAGTGAGAGAAAGAAAAGTCAGTGTTTTAAGTTTTTTAGCCTTCTCAGTGCTTCCCTTTGGCTTTAGGCATGCCTGCATTTCCACCGTTTCCTCTATGAACATCTGTGCTTTGATTACATAAACATTCTTGTTTCCAAGATTAGTCTATCCATAATAACATCTGTGAAAAGATGAGGTATGTGTGTAAGCATAATATCCAAAAAGAGAGGTTAAAACCACTTCTGCATACATATTGTCTGCAGGTACCCATGCCATCCAGTCCAATTTAATGCTGCCTTTGTGTGAATGCTTAATGAAAGAACCAAAGATATTTGGTGAATAACCCTTTAACCACATTCAATAGAGAGATGGGTAAAGGTTTTCCTCACTGATAATTATGAACTTAGGGACCTTGTCTCCTGATTGCCCTGTTAAAAGTTGTCCAGTATATAATTTTTAATCCAAATATACTCTTGTGGTCTTGAAAAAAACCTTTATAACACTTTCAGAAGCTACATTTTCAATTGTACCATTTGACATAGGAGATACTTAAAACTATGCATCATCCCTGGAAAAAGCTCCAGTGTTGAATCCTTCCTGTTATGATAAATAACACCACTGAAAGAATTTTGCGTCATCTTGCGATGATCTAAACTTCATGTGTACATTAAAATAAGGGGTGGAAAAACCAGTTCTTATACAAAAGAAGAAACCCCTGTAATTTTGGCCAATTTTAGAACCAAATTGAAACTGTCTCTTATTTTTGAGGCTGTTATTGATCTTTTTAAACGTGCTTTTTCTAATGATAAGGTGAAGAACAGAATACAGTTATCAGAAATCATGGACTTTAGATCCAAGAAAGTTTCAGAGGTGATCATATCCATCTTCCTGCCCAAACTAGTGAATAAAATTGCATAACTAACTGATGATTTAGGAACACTGCTTATGGAAACTTCAGTAAAACTTCTATGCAGAGAACTTTCCAGCAATTGACATTCCATATAAAAAAATCTTATTTTGACCCTTCATATGCCAGGGCAGTCATAAAAGTTCCTTGTCAGGAAGACTTGGCTTTCTTCATGTATCTGAAATATCTTTCCTACTTTTATTGGCTTCTGTCTTTATTGCTCCTGTGGGAGCAAGAACTGTGTCTCTTTTTGCATTTACATCTAATAGATATTAAAATGGCAATTGATGGTCTTAAAGATTCTCAGTATCGTAAATAATGATCTTCAGTTTTCAAAGGACCAAAAGTCCCACTGAAAGACTTTTGCAGACTCAACTCTACATGTCATGTATAGCTTGTATGTCCGAATTGTCCATCCCACTAAAGAATGAAAAATGAGAATCATGACAGATATGGTATTGGGTTTTAGACTTTAATAACCTTAGCCATACAATTGGACATTTTTATTGCCATTTTGAAAGTATTTTTAAAAACTTGTAAACAGAGATTTGAAGTGACTTGACAAGCATAGTAAGATGATTCATGGTGCACATTCACTGCAAAAATACAAATTGAACATTGTAGAAAGTCTTTAAATGATTGTATCTGCTTTTGAGGAGAAAGACTGGGATATTCAATGTACCCTACTTCCGTTTGGAAATAAAATTGGGAAATATCCTAAGTATGTTTTTAGGATCATTCCATCCCACTCTCCATACCTGTTTTTAGTGAACTGTCATCAATCAAGTGTCATGTCTTTAACTGACACATGGGCACACACAGAATCTTCCACATCTTAAACACAAGGTAAATATTGGCTAGTGGTGAGGATGAAGGTCCCTTTGACTTTATTTTAGCCACTTTCCCCCATGCACAAGGCTGATGTCATCAGGAGTTCTAGGTTCATGGTTCCAAAATAATTTAGGCTGCGTATGCTCCATCTCAAATCAGTCATCTGAGTTCCATTACTTCTTTCTGACCATTGACATTGAATGCAATCCAAGCCACTCGTTCAGCCCTATTTAATCATTAAAACAAATCACACACCTAGCCAAAATTTGCATCCTAGTGATTTTGTATGTCCGAAAAGTAGAATCCAATTGACTTTTTTGCAGTCGAATCTATCGCTTAACAGTTGACCTGTGAATAGCCAATCCAGCCAGAAGTAAAGATGCAGCCTTATGCAGATTCATAATAACAAATTCCTTTTCCTCTTAGATTCTCTCAGTTCCCTTCCTCTAGGCCAAGGAAAGAAGACTTACACATCTTGTGTGCGCTTTCTTTCATGCTGTTGTTCACCTCCATGATATATGTCTGTCTCTATCTCTATCTCTATCTCTATCTCTATCTCTATCTCTATCTCTATCTCTATCTCTTCTCTTCTCTTCCTCTCTCTCTCTCATCTTTCCACCCTATGTCTACCACTCCTCCAGTAATTGTTCTGAAGTGAGATTATATTGCCAAGTCAGCAGGGAAGAAACAAATACCTACAAAAGTACAAATCGTTTAGGATACCGTATCATAAAACTATCAAAAATCTGTATATTCATTATATTTCTAGCATGTGGAATAGAGTAGGACCAGGCAAGCTGTGATCCCTGTTCTTTTCAATTAGACTGAAGCCATCTTAGCCTCTTCCAGCAGCTTTAAAAAAATTACTTGTACTTTGAAATAATTGCAGATTCACATGCAGCTATAAAAAATAATACAGAGAGATCCTATGTACTCTTTACCTAGTTTCCACAAATGGTAACATTTTGAAAAACTATAGTACAATATCACAACCAGGATATTGACATTGATATGATCCATCAGTTTTATTCAGATTTCCGTATTTTACTTTTACTTTTTTGTGTATGCATGCGTATTTAGTTCTATGCAATTTTGTTACATTTGGGGATTTATGCAGCTACCACCAAGTCAAGATACTGAACACTTCTACCACCACAAGGATCCCTTGTGTTGCCCTTTTATAACTACATCAACATCCTTCTTGCTCCCTGCCCCTCTTTCCCTGGCACTGAATCCTGGTAATCACTAACCTGTTCTCCATTTATAAAATTTTGTCATTTAAAAAATGTTACATAAATTGAATCATACAGTATATAACCCTTTGGGATGTCTTTTTTAATCTCATAATAGTTCCCTGAAGATTCATCTAAGTTGATGCATGCATCAAAAGTCCATTTTTTTTATTTCTGAATGGTATTCCATGTTATCAATGTACTGCTGTTTCTTCAACCGTTCACTTGTTGAAGGATATCTGAGCTCTTTCCAGGTTTTGGCTATTATGAATAAAGCTACTATAAACATTTGTGTACTGGTTTTTGTGTGAAATAAGTTTTCATTACTCTGGGATAAATGCCTAAAACTGAAATTGCTAGGTTATATGATAGTAGAATACTTAGTTTTATTAGAAACTAACAAAGTGTTTTCCAGAATGGCCATACCATTTTACATTCCTGACAGCAATGTATGAGTGATTCAGTTACTCCATATCCTTGCCAGCCATTGATGTTGTCCGTTTTGTTGTGTCATGATGTTTCATCATGATTGTGATTTACCTTTCCGTGATGACTAAGAATGCTGAACATCTTTACTTGTGTTTATTTGCCATTAGTGTATCCTCTTTGGTGGAGTGTCTCTTCATGTCTTCTGCTCATTTTCTAATTGAATTGTTTGGTTTTTTACTGTTGTTTTGAGAGTGCTTTATATATTCTATATAGTATTGCTTTGTTGAATATTTGGTTTGCAAATATTTTCTCCCAATATGTAATTTGTATTTTCCTCTTTAAAAGAGTCTTTAACGGAACAAATGTTTTTAATTTGGTGATGTCCAATTTACTTATTTTTTCCTTTTATGGATTGTGCTTTTGTTGTCAAGTCTAAGAACTCTTTGCCTAAACCTAGAGGCTGAAAATATTCACCCATGTGTTATCTGAAATTTAGTAGTTTTAAGTTTTATAGTTATGTCCATGATACAGTTTGAGTTAATTTTTGTACAAAGTATGAATTTTAGGTCGAGGTTCTTTTTTTTTGGTTATGGTTCAATCGTTCTAGCATCATTTATTGAAAATGCTATCCTTCCTCCATTGAACTGCTCTTCACCATTGTCAAACATCTATTCTGTTTGTTTCTGTAGGTTTATTTCTGGGTTTTATATCTTTCCCATTGATCTATGTGTCTATCCCCTCATCAATACCACACTGTCTTGATAATTGTAGCTATGTAATAAGACTTAATATCAGGTAGAGTGATTCCTCCCAATTAATTCTCCTTATCAAGATTGTTTTCACTAATGTAGGGCCTGTGCTTTGTCATATATATTTTAGAATAAGCCTATGTCTGAAAAATACCTTGCAGAGATTTGGAAAATAATTACATTTTACTTAAAAATCCATTTGAATAGAATTAATGTCTTTACTATGTTGAGTCTTCTGATCTATGACCGTTGTTATTTCTCTCCATTTATATTATATTCTTTGATTTTTTCATCAGTATTTAGTAATTTTCCATATACAGATCTCGTGCATGTTTTGTTAAGTGTATGCCTATTTCATTTTCTTTGGAGAGATTGTAAATGGTATTGCGTTTTAAATTTTGGTTTCCACATGTTCATTAAGAGTTTGTAGAAAAACAGTTGAGTTTTTGTGTGTTAATCTTGTATCCTGCAACCTTGCTGAACTCACTTACTAGTTCTAGTGGGTTTTTTTGTTTTTTTGTTTTTTTTTAAAGATTTTATTTTTTCCTTTTTCTCCCCAAAGCCCCCTGGTACATAGTTGTGTATTCTTCGTTGTGGGTTCTTCTAGTTGTGGCATGTGGGACGCTGCCTCAGCGTGGTCTGATGAGCAGTGCCATGTCCACGCCCAGGATTCGAACTGACGAAACACTGGGCCGCCTGCAGCGGAGCGCGCGAACTTAACCACTCGGCCACGGGGCCAGCCCTAGTTCTAGTGTTTTTTGGTAGGTTCCCTGGGATTTTCTATTTAGACAATCTTGTCAGCTGCAAATTTATTTCTTCCTTTGCAATCTGTATGCTTCTCCCTCCCCTTTTTTGACTTACTGCAATAGCTAAAACTTTCAGTACTATGTGGAATGTGTGGTAACCATAGACGTCTTTGCCTTGTTCCTGATATTTGAGGGAAAAGCTTTAGTCTTTCACGGTTAAGTATGATCATTGCTGTAGATTTTTGGCACATGCTCTTTACCATTTTGAGGGGATTTCCTTCTATTCTTAATTTGCTGAGAGGTTTTGTAATTGTTGGTGTTGGATTTTGTCAAATGCTTTTTCTCAATCAATTGATGTGATCCTCTGATTTTTCTTCTTTAGCCTATTAATATGGTAGATTACACTGACTGAATTTCAGATGTTCAACCATCTTTGCATAAATGCCACTTGCACATACTGTATAATTCTTTTTGTACATTGTTAAGTTCTGTTGCTGATATTTTGTTGTGGATTTTTGCATCTAAACTTGTGAAAGATATTGGTCTGTAGTTTTCTTTTTTTTGTACTGTTTTTTTTCAGGTTTGTTATCAGAGTAATACTGTCCTCAGATAATGAGTTGGTAAGTGTTCCCTCCTCTCTATATTTTGGAAGAGAGTGTGTAAAGCTGGTGTTTATTTTTCTTTACATATTTGGTAGAATTCTCCAGTAAAACCATCTGGGAATAAAGATGTATTTTTCCGGAGCTTTTTAATCACAAATTCAATTTTTTAGAGGTTATAAGACTATTCAGATTGTGTATTTTATCTTCTTGATTTTGCTATTTTTCACAGAATTAGTCCTTTTCTTCTCAGTTGTAGAATTTATTCTTATTTATTCTTATTATTCTTTTAATAACTGTGCAATCTGCAGTCATAGCCTTTATTTCATTCCTGGTATTGGTGATTTATGTCTTCTCTCAATTTTTGTCTGTCTTGATAGAGGATTATCAATTTCATTGATTTTTTTTTCAAAGTACCAGCTTTTTGTTTCATAGATTTACTCCATTTGTTTTCCCATTTCCAATTTCATTGATTTCTTCTGTTTTTCTTTCCTTCCTTCTTGTTTTGAACTTATTTTGCCCTTTTCTTTCTAGTTTCTTGAAGTAGAACCTTAGACTATTGATTTTAGATCTTTCCTCATTTCTAATATAAGTATTTATTCTATAAATTTCCCTCTCAGAGCTTATTTAGCTGCATCTCATATATTGATATGTTGTAGATTTATTTACATTCAATTTTATGTGTTTTTTAATTTCCTTTGGGACTTCCCTTTGACCCATGAGTTATTTAGAAGCGTGTTGTTTAATTTCCTAGTGTTTAGAGATTTTTCATCTTGTTGTTCTGTCATTGACTTTTAGTTTGATTCCACTATGATCAGATAACATAATCTATATGATTTCAATTATTTTAAATTTGTTTATGTTTGTATTACGGTGCAGGATGTGGTCTGTTTTGATAAATGTTTTTTGGACACTTAAAAAATTATGTCTGGATTAAAAATTATAAGGTGGAGTATTCTGTTGATTTCAATGAGATCTTACTGGTTAATTGTATTTTCAGTTCTTCTGTACAATTGCTGATTTTTATGTCTAGTAGTTTTATCAGTTGCTGAGATGGAGGTATTGAAGTATCCAACTATAATTGGTGATTTGTCTATTTATCCTTAGAGCTCCATCAAGTTTTACTTCTTGTGTTTTGAGGCTATGTTGTGTTACGCATACACATTATAGGATCATTGTGTCTTCCTGATGGAGTGATTATTATATCATTATGTAATGTACTTTTTTGTCGCTAGTTATTTTCTTTGCTTTGAAGTTTACTTTCTGTGATATTAATATAGACACTCCTGCATTGTTTTGATTAATCATTGCATAGTATATCATTTTCCATTCTTTTACATTTAACATACCTATGCTATTGAAATTCAGGTGAGTTCTAATAAACAGTATGTGTTTGGGTCCTGCTCTTTTATCCACTTTGCCAAACTTACTCTTTTGATTGGTGCATTTAGACCATTTCTATTTAATATAATCAATTATTTCATTATATGTTTATGATTTTTTACTATTTTTATTGTGGTAAAATATACATAACATAATATTTATCATTTTAACAATGTGGAAATGTATAATTTGCTGACATTGAATACATTCACCATATTATGTGTCCATCACCACTATCTATACCCAAACTTTTTCATCGTCCCGCACATAAACTCTGTACCCATTAAACAATAAATCCCCATTTCCCCTTGCCCCATCCTCTGGTAACCTCTATTTTACTTTCTTTTCTCTATGAGTTTGCCTATTCTAGGTACTTCATATAAGTGGAATCATACAATATTTGTTTTTGTATCTCTGGCTTACTTCACTTAGCATGATGTTTTCAGGGTCCATCCATGTTGTGGCATATATCAAAATTTCACTGAGTATTTATCCAAAAAATACGAAATCAACAATACAAAAAGATTTATGCAACCCTGTATTCATTGCAGAATTAATTCACAATAGCCAAGATGTGTAAACAACCCAAGTGCCCATCAATGGATGAATGGATAAAGAAGATATGGTGTATATATATACAATTGAATACTACTAAGCCATAAAAAAAGACAAAATCATGCCATTTGTGACAACATGGTTGGATCTTGAGGGTATTACGCTAAGTGAAATAAGTCAGACAGAGAAAGACAAATACCACATGGTTTCACTCATATGTGGAATATAAACAAACACATACATAGTTAAGGAAAACATATTTGTTGTTACCAGAGGAGAATAGGTTGGAGGGAGGGTAAAAAGGGTAAAGGGGCACATGTGTATGGTGACAGGTTAAAACTAGACTATTGTAAACATGATGAAATCAATACAGAAACTGAAATATAATAACGTACACCTAAAACTTAAACAATTTTAAAAGCCATTATGACCTCAATAAATTTTTTTAAACTTTCAATTTTATGGCTGTATAATATTCCATTCTTATGTATAGACCACATTTTGTTTTTCCATTCATCGACTAATGGGTACTTGGGTTGTTCCATATTTTGGCTATTGTGGATAATGCTGTTATAAACATTGGTGTACATATATCTGTTTGAATCTCTGCTTTCAGTTCTTTTTGACATACACTTAGGAGTGGAGTTGCTGGGTCATGTGGTAGTTCTGTTTTTAAATTTTTGAGAAGCCACTAAAGAGTTTCCACAGTGGCTTCACAATTTACATTCCCACCAGCAATGCATAGATTTCTAATTTCTCCACATCCTCGCCAATGCTTATTTTGTGTGTTTCTTTTTTCAGTTTTTTAAGAAAAATAATAGCCATCCTAATGAGTGCGAAGTCATATCTCACTGTGGTTTTGATTTGTATTTCCCTAATGACTGATGATGTTGAGCATCTGTTTATGTGCTTTTTGGCCATTTGTATATATTCTTTGAAAGAACTGTCTATTCGTGTCCTTTGCCCGGTTTTCAATTGTGGTATTTTTGTTGTGTTTGTTGAATTGTAGTTTTTCTATATATTCTGTATATTAATCCCTTATAAGATATTCAAAATTTTCTCCCATTCTGTAATTGTCTTTTCTCTTTCTTGATAATGTCCTTTGATGTAAAATAGTTCTTAATTTTAACGCAGCCCAATTTGTACTTTCTCTTTTGTTTCCTATGTTTTCAGTGCCATTTTCAAGAAATTGTTGCCAAACCCAATGCCATGAAGATTTTTCCCATTGTTTTCTTTTAAGGGTTCTATAATTTTAGCTGTTAAGTTTAGGACTTTTATCCATTTTGAGTTACTTTTTATATAAGGTGTAAGGTAAGGGTCCACCTTCATTCTTTTGCATATGGATAACCAGTTTTCCCAGCATAATTTGTTGAAGACTGTCCTGTCTTCATTGAATGGTCTTGGTACCTTTGTTGAAAATCAATTGGCCATATATGTAAAGGTTTATTTCTGGGCTCTGTATTCTATTTCATCGGTCTATATGTCTGTCCTTGATTTTATTATTTATTATTGATTTTATTTTTCAGTTTGTTTCTTGTTGTTCTTGTTCCTCTGTTTCTCTTTTCTCGTCCTCCTGTTTACCTGAAAAATTTTTACGATTACATCTTGATTTATTTATAGTATTTTTGAGTATATCTCTTTGTATAACTTTTGTGCTGGTTGCTTTGTGTATCACAATATGCACGTGTGACTTATGACACTCTACTGGTATCAGCATTTTACTACTTTGAATGAAGTATCGAAACCTTACTTCCATCTAGGCCCTTTACTTTCCCCACTTTTAAGGATTGTTGCTTTTAGTATCAATGTTATAATTTTTTTCTATCATCAGATATGACTTATAAAACTCATGAATAAAAGGATAGTGTATCGTAAGTACTGATATTTCTGCTCTTTTCTGTTGTTCTTCTTCCTTCCTGATGGCACAAGATTCTTTCATTTATCGTTTTCCTTCCGTTTGAAGAATGTCCTTTAACCAAGCTTTAAGTGTATGTCTGCTAGCAACCCATTCTTTTAGTTTTCCTTCATCTTAAGATGTCTGTATTTACCCTTCATTACTAAAGGATACTTTCACCAGATGTAGAATTGGAAAATTTTTCCATTTGGGGAAAAATTCAGCCACTATTTTTTGAATACTCTTTCCGCCCCCTCTCTTTCTCCTCTCATTCTGAGAGTCTGATGATACAAATAACATTATCTTTTGTTATTATGCTACAAGTCTGTCAGGCTCTGTTTATTATTATTCAGTCTATTTAGTCTCCTTTATTTAGATTGCATGAATTATATTACTTTGTCCCCAAGTTTGCTGATTCTATCAGCTTTTATCTCCACTCTACTATTGGGTCTGTCCATACAGTTTTTATAATTTCTTATTTTGTATTTTTCAGTTCTATAATTTTCATTTTTAAATATCTTCTATTTCTTTGCTGAAATTTTAATATGTTTTTCATTTGTTTTGTGAGAATTTGTAATTGATTGTTCAGGTATTTTTATGATGCCTGCTTTAAAATCCTTTTTTTTTTTTTTTAAGATTTTTTTTATTTTTTCCTTTTTCTCCCCAAAGCCCCCCGGTACATAGTTGTGTATTCTTCGTTGTGGGTTCTTCTAGTTGTGGCATGTGGGACGCTGCCTCAGCGTGGTCTGATGAGCAGTGCCATGTCCGCGCCCAGGATTCGAACTGACGAAACACTGGGCCGCCTGCAGCGGAGCGCGCAAACTTAACCACTCGGCCACGGGGCCAGCCCCTGCTTTAAAATCCTTTTGAGATAGTCCCACCATCCAGCTCCTCTCAGTGTTTGTGTCGGTTCATTGTATTTTCTCATTCAAGTTGTGGTTTCCCCGGTTGTTGGTATGATGGGTGATTTTTTTTATGTTTCCTTGGACACTGTGTCTGTTTTATTAGGAGAATCTAGGACCTTTTTAAATCTTTCACTTTAGCAAGCAGTCGCCTGTTTAGGTTTAGTACTCAGGTCCTGGCCTACTCTTACAGGCTGTGGTTCCAATAACTATTTAATTTTCAGAGCCTATATGTTGCTATTTTGGTCTGCTTGATTTATCTGGTGCTGCTGAACTGCATGCATACGTCTACACAAAAAATTTGTACACAAATGCTCACAATAGGCAAAAGGTGGAAACAACCTAAATGTCAATCAATTGATTAATGGATAAAGAAAACACGGTATAACCATACAATGGAGTATTATTCATCAGTAAAAAGAAATGAAGCACTAATACATGGATAAACCTTAAAACAGTATGCTAAGATATTATGTGCAAAAAGTTGTGCAGTCATCACGAAAATCAACTTTAAGATACTTTCATCCCTTCAAAAAGAAACCCATACCCATTAGCAGATCTTCTCAGGGTTTTTCTGGGCTTGTGCACAGTCTTGCTCATGTGTGTGAACTTAAGATGTTCATGTTTATCTCAGAGCTTCTCAAAGCCCTCTTTAGACATCTCATTCTCCAGGTTTTCCTTTTAACATTTTGGGGGTTTTTTTAGAAAGAAGATTTAATTTTTTTAAGGTATGCCTTTTGTTGAACAAGATTGGCCCTGAGCTAACGTCTGTTGTCGATCTTCCACTAGTTTTTTCTCCCCAAAGTCCCAGTACATAGTTGTATATCCTATTCGTAAGTCATTCTAGTTGCTATGTGGGATGCTGCCACAGCATGAATTGATGAGTGATGCATAGGTCTGCACCCAGGATCCGAACCCATGTACCCTGGGCCGCCAAAGCAGAGTGTGCTAACTTAAACACTTGGCCACAGGGCCAGACCCCTTTTACATTTTTTGGTCAGCCTCTTATTCATTTCAACTAGTAATGCCACCCCAGGAAGCTGTGGTGTTAATCAATTGCCACTGATCATTTTTGATAAAGTCTCTGTAGATAACACTATTTGCACAGAGTACGCTCTGTGTCTGGTCAAGAAATCAAGCCTTGAGAATATAGCTTTTCATCAAGCTTCCAGTCATATCAGATAGTAACAGCTATGTGGGGAAGAAGCTTTTGGATGCTCAAAACCTGTTCTGCCTTCTATAGTGGCTGCTTGCTGGCTTGTTTTCAAGCTACCATAATTGTGAAGTTGTTGGTTTTTAAGGCTACCATGGAGCTTAAGATTGGGGCAAGTTAAAATGCCACAAAGCTTATTGTTATTACTGAGATTTTGCCATTTTTCTTTAATAAACACTCCTTGGATTGTTGTAAGCTTTTAGTTAACTTCCAGTGTTTTGAAAAAGTTGATTTTGACAATTTTTGCCAGTGTTATCATTGCATTTATGAAGGAGTGGATTTTTGAGGTCATTACTCCACCATTCCAAAAGTGCCCTTCTTGGTTGAATGGTTTTAAAATACTTAGTTCAACATAGAATGAATATGTGTGTGTGTGTGTGTGTGTGTGTGTGTGTGCATATTTGTCTCTATCTGTGTGTATATTAGTCTCTCTCTCTTATACATATATGTGTGAATTTTTATTCTATTCATTTAGTTAAACTGTATATCTTTTGTCTCTGTGTTGGTTCTGGAATATTTATTTTAAAGTTATGTTATTTTTACAAATCTTTCTGGTTCTCCTTTAACGGTCAGGTTCCTTTCCCTCTTATATCATCATCTATACCTTTGTGTTTGCCTTTTAGCAGCAGTTCAGTGTTTAAGCCTTTATCTTTCTGGTGTGGGCATGTAAGCAGGACATAAAGGATAATAATACAACATGTCTTCAAGAGAGCAAGAAGTTGGCTGTAATAATAGAAAATCTATTTAAGTGTATTTAACAGCCCTTCATTTAGAAACCAAAGAATATCCAACATAAATAGCATGAGTGTTTGGGACGTGTGTGTGTGTGTGTTTTCTGTTAAAAAAACCCACAACTTTATTATAAATGTCTTCTAAGTTTCTTTTTCCGATTTGCTCTGCTATTCTAGCCAGCATCATGATCCAAACCAGGATCCAAATTTACAAATATAAGCAAAAGGACATATACATTCATTAAATCCCCATAGAGAAAGTTCAACTGGCAAAAAAATGATGCAAACCTAAGTGTGAATATATCTAATTTACCAATATAAATCCTGTATTTCAGTTATATTGGCCATGCCATGTTGAAATGCCACAATTCCCCCTTGGAATATTAAAGAATTCTTTGCTATCAGATTGTCCAACTGCTAATAATATTTTCTCAGCAGTTATCTTGACAAAATGGTGAAGCAGGCAATGTTCTGTCTTCAGTGCTCACAAATCCTTCAGTATCAGTTCCTTGTGTTCCTATTGTCACAGTACATGGGCAAACAGGCAACCCTTCCCTGTATACGGCTCTCCAAGTGACCACAAACATGTTTTAAAAACAGGCATTCTGGGGCTGGCCCCGTGGCCGAGTGGTTAAGTTTGCACGCTCTGCTGCGGCAGCCCAGGGTTTCCCTGGTTCAGACCCTGGGCGCGGACATGGCACCACTCGTTAGGCCACTTTGAGGCGGCGTCCCACATGCCACAACTAGAAGGACCTGCAACTAAGATATACAACTATGTACCGGGGGGATTTGGGGAGATAAAGCAGAAAAAAAAACCCAGGCATTCTTATTTAACAAATGGGACATAAACTGCAAGAGGGAATACATCTCCCAACGTGAAGAATCTCACCATGTGTCGCCTTGTAAAACAAAGGCTGCTGATGCTCTGAGGTCTCTTTTCTTCCTTCCTTCCTTGCTTCTTTCCTCTCTTCCTTCCTTCTTTCCTCCCTTCCTTCCTTCCTTTTCCTTCCCCTTCCTCTCTCCCTCTCCTCGTTCTTTCCTTCCAGGCACATGTGGAACACTTCTTTTCACATAGTGTCTCTCAAATATGGACTATTAATCACATAAGTGCATAAATAATGACACGCTGTTCATCTGGGAATTTTTCCAAGCAACAGAGGCAGGCAAGCTATATAATGAGCTTGCTGTAACCCTTCCTCTTCCCTCACCCTGATATGAAATGTCAGGATCTGTGACTAGAATATTACAACACTAAACAGACCAAAACATCTGATATTATTTAGTTACAAATGGGCAAGAAGAATTTTCCTGGTCTCTTCCATATTTTTTTTTAAATTCTCCTCTTAGCAAACCATCTGTATTCAGCATACATAAACTTTTACAAAGATATGTGCTAAAACTCAGTCACCTATCATCCCAGACCAAATAGCAGGCAGCAATTCACTCATTTACCCAGAATAATGCCATATCTGTGTGTTTACAAGGGCAGCGTAGTTACAATCGGTCATTTCAGTTTGTCTCAGGAGAGAACATTGAAGACATACAGGCACTCAAGTCAGACTGACATAGGTTTAAATCTATGTTCTGTGGTGCATTTGCTAGCTTCCTTATATATAAAATATGAATTTCCTATGCCATATTGATGGTTGAGATGTTTGACGTTGAGAGGATTAAATGAAATAATATATGCAAAGTGCATAACACTGTGCCTGGCACATGGTAAGCACTCAGTGACTGTTGTTGGCTGCTGCTGACATTCAAGGAGAGTTTCTAGGGCCACAAGTCTTGTGAATCCCCAAATGGAGCCACTTTATAGATTTTTTTTTCTGTAGTATCAATTGTCTTTAGTGCCTTCTAGCAGGAGGAAAACATAGTCCCCTTCAAGTTAACTATATCTAGGAAGAGGAACTGTATAGAGGAAGATATATAGGGACTGGGGCAAGAGGAAGCTAGTGTTAATGACGTTTTCCCCCATGGACACTTTCCTTTGAGTCTTTAAATCATCATCAAAATCTATTTGAGTTAGAATTTCTATCTTACTAAATGTTACCCTAGTGGCTTGAAAGGGTTAATGCTACTTCCAAATGAAGTATGTGAGGCCCTAAAAAAAAAAAAAATCTGAACACAAATCCCTACACATCTGCGTGAATTAATCTCAGCCTGTCTTTCTTTCCCCCTGAAGGTGCAGGCTGTCTAAAGAGTAAGCTTCTAGATTCTCTTAAGCAATCTATATTTAAGAAAATCGCTGAACCTTCCTTCATAAATAGTTCCTTTCATTGTGGAGAACAATCCTATCCTGACATAAATCCACTGCAGTAGGAATGAGGTGAGTAATAATAGCAGAGTATAGTTTAAAAGCAAGAAAGGAGGCTGAAGTGAACTATAGGCAAGAGGTATGTGAATGCTTAACTCAACATACAGAAGAAGGAAGCAATATCTAGGTATATTTTTGGGGTGTGTGTGTGTGTGTATAATTTATAAAGTGCAGTTCCTTAGGAAGTATCTTGTTAGAGATATTGGTCTTTTGGTTCCTAAATAAACAAGACACTGGAAAATATCCACCTTCAGCTGTACTCTTGGTTTGCGTAGCCCTCCTTCCCTACCACCCCCACCCCATGCAAATCTTTCATAGGGCATCATTAATTCTTCCTGCCTGGGGATCATCACCAAATTATCTCATTACTGGGCTGCTTAGTGCTATCAAAAGTTGGATTATTAAGGAGCTGTGTGAGGCCTTGTTTTCTGATAATGAAAGTGCAGTGGCCATCTGGATGGAGATTAATATCTCACTTGGGGTTATGTAATATTTTCTTTATTCCATTGCAGTTGCAGTCCCCTTTCCTAATTTTTCAAAATGCCACTGAAGCCCATTTCATGAAATTGCAAAGTAATCTGACGGTGATGAATCACTTTTAGAAAGGGAAATTTGCTGAAGCTATGGATTTGCATTCCTCATGTCCTTTTAGTTAAAATGAGGAATGCTTGGAATTTATACATAAACAGCATTGTATTTTGGCCTCATTTATTAAAGAAGCCTCTTGAAATACCAGCTGGTCTAATTATACTTTGCCATTGTGTGAAGAGACAAAAAAATTGTCTTCTTGCACTTAGCTATTTGTTAGTGGTTTAGGAATTTTAAGAACTAGTTTAAGATACGATTGAAAAAGTTAAGGTCAGAATGATTGTTCTCAGGGACAAATCTATGAATTTTCTTTCTACCTGGCAATTCATCAAACCAGGGCGTCTGAGAGAGGCAGCCCAGTTGTTTTAGCATCAACACTTTCCCTCTCTTTCTTCCCATCCTTCTTTTCCAATATAACTCTACAGCCCTGCATCATAATTAAGAGGTTAAAGTCTCCTGCCCCAGTTCATGTGACCTTTTGCCCAACTCAATCAGGTCATACTACTCCCCCTGGGTTCAAATCCTTAGAACGTTTTCCTGATCTGCCATCTGCAGCCTGACTCCCATTTTTTTCCCCCTCTTGCAAGTGTTAGAAAGACAGGTTCTGTTTTCTGTCTCATGAAACCTCTACCTTAAAATCACTGGGTAATCCACTTAACTAAATGGTTTGCTCTGTGAAATGTGATTATTTGATATAAAAACAGATAAAAATCTTGTTAATTTGATATGTTTGGGATAGCAGAAAAGATCACTAGCTTTTTCTTTACCAACAATACATTTACTCTCTGTGGAATAGACAAGTTCATGGAGTTTTTTCACCAATGTTGAATCAAGCCATATTATTTTCCCTTTACTAGATAAACATCCATTGAGCACTTGATGTCCTGCTGTCCATCCAATGGACAGGAAAGGGTGGGAGAGTGCGTGGAGGCAAAGGATGCTGAAGATGTGAGACCTGCTCCTAAAGACATGAGTATGCTCTTGGTTTCCTTTGAAGGAGCTGGTTATTGATTTGATAATCCTCCCAGGGTCTAAAGAGGTGCTAGATAGTTCCAGTGCAGGGTTCTAATTCTGGTTTTGCTAATAAGCAGGTATTTAACTTTAGGCAAAATCATTTTACTTCTTTGGGTTCCTCTCTATCTAAAACAGGAGACTGCGCTAGAAGTTTAATCTCTCTCTCTCTTCTACACGCACAGGCATGTGCCCACATAGAACACATGCAAAGTAAGCAGTCAATAGAGAGAATAATGAGTCAAAGAAAACTCCTGCTAGGACATAAATCAGAAATTTTATTTTGTCTCTTAAGTTTACAGAGTAATAGCTGTGCTGAGCAATTTTGCCTTAACTAAAGTTTTAGTTTTATCTAAAATCTGTGAATAAATTACTTTCAACATGAGCTTAGTATCTGTCCTCCCACTTTGGTTCTGCATTCAGAAAGCAATCTAAGACAGTTTTATATTCTAGTCTTTGGCATATTGTACTCATTATAGATTAAGCATTTCCAGCTTCTGCCAGAGACCATTTATAGCATTCTGCCAAACTAGTTTACATACTCCAAATTTGACTGTATATTCCTTGAAGGCAAGGACTGTAAAAACTTCTGTTTCTTTACAGTATCTAACATAATGCCAGGCACATAACAGATACCCAGTAAACACCTTCTGGACACGGATATCTTTGGGAAATGACACCAATGTTTGGGCATTATTAAGATATGGCACCAACATTTGGGCATTCCTATTTGAATTTTGTAAAGATTATAAATTGGACCAACAGAATAAGACTGTGGTAATAATCAAAATCACATCAACTCCAGTGTATCAAGTACTTACTATGTTGCAGACATTTCACGTATATTATCTCATTTAATTGTTATAGCAACTCTGTAAGAAAAATTCTAATATTCTCACTTACTTGTGGGAAAACTGAGGCATGGAGTGGTTAGATAGTTTTCATAGGTAGTAGAGCTAATAAGTAGTGGGGCTGGGATTTGAATCCATGTCTGGTTAGTAAGCCTTTAACCACTATTGTATTGACTACTTGGCATTAAAAAAAAGAACCTGTACCAGGTGAGGCTGGCCCCATGGCCGAGTGGTTAAGTTCCAGCCCTCCGCTTCGCTGACCCAGGGTTTCGCCGGTTCGGATCCTGGGTGTGGACACGGCACTGCTCATCACATGATGTTGAGGTGGCATCCCACATGCCACAACCAGAAGGACACACAACTAAAATATACAACTATGTGCTAGGGGGATTTGGGGAGAAAAGAAAACAAAACAAAACCTGTACCAGGTACTGTGAACTGGCACTTACCTAATTCTGTAGACTTTAGTTCTCTTCTCATCTAGAAAGAAGACAACACAGCATTCACTTCCTTTTCAGGCTTCAATCCTGAGAGAAATCCGTGTTTGCCCTCTTTGAATCTGGCTCTACAAAAGGCTTTTTGCTTGACCAAGAAGAGTAAACATAGTATGAAAAATCTCTTTGAACAGGAAAACACATTCTCATTTTGTACCATCAAGTCATAGAAGCAAATAATTGTGGAACTGAAAAGATGTTTCTTATTTTAAAAGTAAATTATTAGTTGTAAACTATTGTTGATTTATTTTCCTCTGTTATTGCTTAGAGACAGACTTGCTTTCACGTTAAAAGTGTTAAAATAAATGTGCAAGGATGTTAATATTCTTCTCAAAATTCAACTTTTTATTGAAATGGACCCTGTATTTGTAGACAACTAATTATTCCATCCTGATAAGCACTACTTCACGGACCGCTGAATTTTAAGCTGACTCTGGAAGCCAGAAGGGACCACCCATAGATATATTTGCAAATTTAAGAAGGAAGGAAATCAACCATTCTCCCACTTAGTAGATTGCTAGCCCAGCAAGGAAAGTGCTGTCAACATATCAGAGTGGGAAAATTGACCTGCCTTTTTTGTGCAAGGGGCTTTCTCTCTTTGTTTAAGGACAATGGGCTTTTAAGCAAATACTTCTGACTCAGTCCAGTTTTAAAGCTGCTTGTGGCTGCTCATTAGCTGTCAATAAGCCTGTTATCTTTGTTCTCTAGATCTTCTATCTTCTAAGGGCACACAATCCCTCGAGTATGCTCAGTGGGCATACTTTATCCTTGACATTACCAATGTCATACATATATCTTTCTAGACCGTCCAAATTGACATATTTCAAGAATTTGCAAGGGATAGAGAGAGTACCACTGAAAGCTAGAATTGTGGTCCAGGTAGCTCAGCCAAGTGATGATTTTTGCCTCCTGAATCAGAAATCAGAACTATGCAAGGCCCCAGCCATGAGTATGGTCCTTAGGAAGCTGACCTTTGTGGGGCTGGACTCCTTGGTGACATTACTTTATAGAGTGCCTAATCTCAAATAATTTAGGCCTATTATTTAGCTGCTTTTCATTGTCAAGACACATTCAGTCTAAATATTTTTGGAAAATACGTGCTTTTAGCATAAATGAATATGTTGAGTCAAGTAGGTTGGAAATCACAAGTTAAAACTGCTCTATCTTCTGTAGCTAATAATTTTTGGCACCGGGATTATGGTTCAGGATGGGAGAACAGTCTGCATGAGTGCTCTGATTGGTCATGGAATATTAATTGGCTGCAGACTTAGTGTTTAGAGCTCCAACTTAAGGTTGACAAGAATGATAGCTTTTATTTGTATGCAAAAACTCCAACTGTCCCTTCAAGATGGATGATTGGATCCTGCTTCATCTGTCACTCTTTCTATACTTTTTAATAGATGAAAAAGAAAGGAGGATGAAAGAGAGAATCACTCTCATACATGCTTTGCAAAGTCTCCTTGAACCAAATAGGGTGCCTCAATCATCTTGCTTCTCAAAAGCATGCTTATTTTCTTTTCATCAGACTAGGAAGAGCGTGAGCTGTATCTTAGTCCTTTCAAGTTGCGGTAACAAAAATACCATAGACTGGGTGCCTTTAAACAATACACATTTATTTCTTATAGTTCTGAAGGCTAGGAAGTCCAAGATCAAGGCACCAGCAGATTTGGTGTCTGGTAAGGGCCTGCTTCCTCGTGACAGTTGTTTTCTCACCACTGTAACTTCACATGGCAGAAGGGGCAAGGGATCTCTCTGGAGTCTCTTTTATAAGGGCACTAATCCCATTCATAAGGGCTATGCCCTCATGGCCTAAGCAACTCCAAAATGCCTCACCTCCTAATATTATCACATTGGTCATTAAGTTTCAACATATGAATTTTGAGGGGACACAAATATTCAGACCACAGAAAGCCAATAGAAGGTGAATATTTATTCGTTGAAAATGTCAAACATGGGATATTGTCTCTGAGATTTTAAGACTTCAACAGTTACATCTCTAGCTTTGTATGAGATATTTCTTGATGACCAAAGAGAAATACAATCTGATCTAAGATCCTAGTTAAATGAAGTATTCACTTCCATTGCTTCTCCCATGCCACTCAATTGCTTGGACAAGTTACTCAGGGAAGTCCTGGTTTTATATGAAAGCAGAGAGAAATCCTCAGCATAAGGAAATCTATATCATGGACCCTGAAAAAGCACCATATTCCAATGTAATTCCCTGTGGGTTAGGATTAGATTCTACTACAAATAATAGAAAACTCTGCTTAATAGTTTTTCAAACACATAAAGATTCATTCTCTTAAGCAAAAAGAATCAGGAGTTAGACAGTCCAGGGTTGGTATGGAAGCTTCAAGAAGTCATCAGCGATGTAAGGTTCTACTCTTCCTCTACTCCTCCGTTTTTTGCATATAACTTCCATCCCCAAATTACAAGATAGTTGCTGGAGCTCCAGACATGAAAACTATATTCGACGAAGGAGATTAATTAAAGACATTAGGTAAGTCTTATCTGGGAAACAAGAACTAGAAGAAAAATCAAACATAGGACAGAGAGTATTGTGATAGGGAAAATGGAAGAAAAAGCCTGGAGAAATGGATCTCCAAACATGCCTTATCATCAGAATCAGCTGCAGAGGCCTTGTTAAAAATATAGATTCCCACACCCCACCTCAGACCCCCTGGATTGTGTTCTTTACTAGAGGGATCCAGGAATCTGAATTTGAATTATCCCTCTAGGTAATTCTAAGGTGATACTAGCAGCTGTAAGAAGCTAACTCAAAGATGTATAATGGTTCAACCATAATAAAAACTTATTTTTTGCTCACACAAAGTCCTGAAAAAGTATTCTTAATTCAAGGACCTAGGTTCCTTCATTCTTGAAATTTTGCCATCTTTAACATGTGGCTTCCAAGGTCTCCATTACTACCTGTATCAAGCCAATGGAAGAGAAACAGCATGAAAAACCTTACGTGGGAGATTTTTGTGGGCTAGGCCTGAAAGTGCTATGTGTCACTTCCATTCACATTGCGTTGGCTAGAACTCAGACTTGTGGTTACACCTAACTGCAGTGGAGGCTGGCACATTTAGTCTAGGTATGTGCTCAGAAAGAAAAGGAAACAGAATTTGCAGAACAGCTAGTAGTCTCTGTCACAGGAAAGTCTGGGAATAGGGCTGGCTTCATGTGCATGTGACCTGTGTAGTCACACAGTGTCCCATGCTTAGAAGGACCCCACGTTTGGTTTAATGGTCTACTGTTATTATCTTGAAATTCTTAATAACATTTGACCAAAAGGCCCTGCATCTTCATTTTGCGCTAGATGTCACACATTATTTAGCTGGTCTAATTTGATAAAGAGTGGCTCGGAGCATGAGGCAGAGCCAGAGAAGTATGGCACGGCGGGGAACTTTGGGCACTGAGAAGGCACTGTACTTCAGCAGTGTTGATTAATGAACCAATATTGTTGACCACCAGAGAGCCCTCTGTGAGGGTGCTGTCCTGTTCTGCATTTTTTATCAGTGACTTAGATGACATATAAATTATACTTATCACATTTGCAGATGAGAGGAAGTTGGGAGGGACAGTTAATTCTTTGGAGGACATAATTCTTTTCAAAAATATCTCACTAGTTTGGAATGATGGTTTGAAACTAACCAGATGACATTTAATCAGAAAAAAATGTAAAGTTTTTCATTCAGGTCCAAAAATCCAACTGCAAAAGTACAGTCTCGGGATTTTATTTGGCCAGGAGCACAAGCAGGGCGACTAGGTTGCCAAAAATGCTAATTCAGTCTTAGTCTGCATCCTAGGAAGGTAGGGTCCAGAACAATGAAAGTATTGGTTCCATTGCACTTTAGATGACATCTGAATTCGTGTGTTTAGTTTATTGTGCCATATTTAAGAGGCCTATTGACAGACTAAATTATGCCCAAAAAAGGATGTCTCAGATGGTAAAGGATTTTGGAAAACATGTCACTTAAGAGACAATAGACAATTGAAGGAGCTGAGAGGGTTTAGCCTGGAAAGGGGAAGATTTTCAGAAGGGCGGGGGTAAAAGAGATCAAGAAATCTGTCGGCAAACATTTTAGGCATTAGTATATGGAAGGTGTATTGGTTTATTCTGTGTTACTCCAAAGAACAGAAACAGGACCAAGAGGTAAAACATACAGAGAGACAAATTTTAGCTGAATGTAAAGAAGAAGTTTTTAATAGAGTTAGAAAAAATTGAAACGATCGACTTTGTGAGGTAGTGAGCCTATTGCCAAAACGTTATCAAGCCAAGGCTGAGTGGTGGGGACCCTTTAGAGGGAATTCACATGTTAGGAGTGCTAGAGTCTTTCTAATTATGATGTCGTAGGACTAAATGCTTATTGAAATGACGCAAATTGACCAGGATTCTTTTAAGCTTATACTTAACAAGGACTCTGGAGGCAGACTGCCTACATTCAAACCTCAGCTCTGTTTCTTACAAGCTATGTGGCTTCAGGCAGGTCACCTGATTTCTGATGCCTCAGTTTTCTATCTATAAAATGGAGAATAGTAGTATGAGCCTCAATCAGAGTTGTTGTAAACGTTAAATGTATTGATATCTGTTAAGTCCTTAGAACAGTACCTGACTTAGAGTAAGTATTATATGTGTTATGTATTATTTTCCAGAAATGTATTTGATGATGATTCTTCTCCCTTTTCATCGGTAAGTGTAGCCTTTTATTGCAGTTAGATAAATTTACACTAGACATAAAATAGAATGCCGTGGTGGCAAAACCCTTTAAACACTGAACAAGCAACCAAAATGGTCCTGTGGATTTCCTCCTCCGGGACCTCTAAGAATGACATAAGACAGTTATATCTCTAGGATTCATGGTTGGAAGTTGTATCTTTAGGAGGACATTTCCCACTTTATAGCATATATTTTTAGAGTTTTTTTAAAACCTCATAGGGCTTTTATATTTCTTATTTCGTTTTATCCTCATATTAACCATACAAACAGCACAGGGTGATTATCATCCCTATTTTAAAGATGGGGAAACTAAGCAACAGAAAAGTTAGCTGAATTGCCCATGGTCACACAGTAAAATATTAGTGGAGCCAGGATTAGAACTAAAGCCTTGTAAATGTGAGCCCGGGGCTCGGACAATATTCGACACAGAGAGTGAGCTGCTTTTAGTCTAACCATTCTGTGGAAGACATTTCATTAAGCTGATGAAATGACTTCTATTATTCTGCCAATAATTTGCCTACCTACTTTGCCGTAAAACTGACATCATCCTGAAACTCCAGCCAACCAGCTTAATTTCCTTTTGGTTTTGCAGGGGCTAGCGGGAGTTGATAAAACCATTAACTTAGGCTCAGTGTATCATCCACATAGATATTATTGAAACACACCTGTCAGCTCATCCATCTCCTTACACATGTTATAGATATTTTTAAGCTTGTAGACAAAAATGCAATCCCCTTACCATGGCCAAAGTTGGCCACGTGAGTTTTAGATCTGGATCTCTAGAGACAAGTGCTGTTATTGCTCAAGATATTGGAAAATTGAATTTTTGAAGTGGGTGAGACTTGCTTTGGTGATCCTGGTCCTGTGCCCCTACCCTTCTCCCACTTCTTCCCTTCTGTACCCCCACCCTTGTCCTGTCAAACTTTTTCTCCTTGTCATACCTGTTCTCAGTCACACATTAATTGGATTTCCTCCCTAAGGGTAGGTACAGCTCAATAGTCTCCTTAATTGGCAAATTAAAAATAATTTCTAAAATGCATTGAGAACTAACTATGATCCAGTTCTCTACTTCGCCCTTTAGAAGCATGATTTCATTTAATCCTCATAACAATTCTAAAGAGTGAGTATTATTCCCATTCACAGTTATGCATTAAGGAAAAGAATCTCAGAGGGCTTAAGAAACATGATCAAGGTCACACAGGAAGTAGCAGAACTGGATTCAAATTCAGGTATTCTTAAATCAGAGCCTATGCTTTCAACAGCAATATCATATGTTTTGTGACCTAGATAGTGGGTAGCAGATGTTTTTGAAAGTTGGAAGAGGCTTTCCTTATAAAATCATAACATATAAGCAGCCATCTGCTCTGAATTAGGGTGAGATCAGCCCAATGTTGATGAACATCACAGAGAATTCCAAGGTCTGGATACACATAAGACAAGCAAGGATGAAAAGCTTTTTCTGTCCCAGGAGCTAAAATTCACTCCCCAAGAACTAGGCAGTGCCTGTTTCTTCTTTTGGGCTGTCTAATACTCGATGACTATATGCTAGTGAGCTCCATCTGTCAGGCTCATGCTAAAGCATTGATGAGGCATCAGCCCACAGACAAAGATCCTAAAGGCCTGGGTTTTGGTCAGACATATAACTAGCCTGTCAGGCTAAATGCAGAGCAGTAGACATTGAATTACCTAATGTAGCAAGACGGATCTGCAGTGTTTTCACTGGTTTGTGACTCCAGGTAACCACCTCTACAAAAGAGAGTTTCATAAAAAAAGTTTTGTTCTCTCAAAAATGACCTGACCAGTTCTTGACTAAAGCGCTCTTAGAGAAAGTGCACGTTTGCTCAAAAAGTATCCAATGACACCAGATCAATGCAGCATAAGGCCAGAGCAGCCTTGAATGCCTGGGTTTCCATCTGTACTGAATTGTTCTGCAGGGAAGCATTAGTCCAATCAGGGGATGATGGGTTGTGGAGGGGAGACATGCAGACCCTCAGGTGAATTAGACTATACTTGGAAGCTGCTTCATTTAAATCAGTACAGAGAAGACTGTGGTAGAGGGTGACTCCCCTGTCAAAGCATTAGCTTGCCTTATGGTTTTCAAAGACTGCTTATTCTGAGATGCAGATTCTCTTTCTGAGCATTGGGTCCAATCTCTTGACAAAATTATAGCAGGAGATGAATGATATTGACAGCTGAGAAAATGCTTATCCTATCAGGAAATATGGGGCCATCTTTAAAGTTCCCTAGTTAGAGGGGATGTTTATGAGGTTGATTCCAAAAGGCAAGGCACTCTGTTTCAGGAGACTTGGAGTCTACTTTGAAAAATTTCTGAGATTTCATATCTTGGTTTCTGGAGACAACAATCCCTGCCCTACAAGCCTCCCAACTGGACTTAATGAGATAATAATTGACAGAAGAAAGTGCTTTGTAAATTCACTTGATTATTTTCTCTTTTCTTCGATTCTTCTGCATTCGATAATCTCATCTTGAAATCACCTAGCTTATGTTTTCTCCTTGGAACTGTGAACAGTCATAATTTGCTTCATTTGAAAATCAATTTCGACATCATAGGTCATCAGCTTATATTTGATTAATTAAATTAGTGCTCATCAGTGTTACAAAGACAGGGAACAAGCTTGAAAACCCCCCAGAGGGCTACCAACATGTGGGAAATTAATCAAGATTTCTAAGGGCGAGATTCTGATTTCAGTGATGAGAACTGAAAGCAAAATGACTCTATTTTCAGATATTGTTCTAGTATGATTGAGCTCATTTGAAATACTATTACATATTCATCCTAGAGTGATTTAGGGGGATAGATGCCAGCTTTAAAGTCAGACAGACATAGATTTGGGTAACAGTTCTGCCACCTTTGCTAGCTGCATGCCCTTGCTTAAGTTACCCAACCTCTCTGAACCTTAATTTCCTCAACAATGAAACAGGGATAATGGTAGCACTCACCTCATAGGAATGTTGTGAGGATTAAATGAGACTAGGAGAGTAGAGAATAGGAGTCAGAAAATTGGGGTTTAAATCCTGGTTCTGGTCCTTAGTAGCTGTATATCCTCAGATGAGTAATTTAACTTCCCTGAACCTCAGTTTCCTCATGTGCAAAGTGAAAATAACATCACACAAATTGCACATTTTTGATGACCATGAATTTGACTTGTTCTTGTGCAAACAAATGGGTTACTGACGATCATGAAAAAATTCTCTGGAAATGCAAAGCTGACGTGAGGGAGGGTAAAGAAATAATGCCTTTTGATTGACACCGTCTCTATTTTCCACTTCAGACCTCAAACTAAGTAAGTCTTTATGTTAAAATGCTCTCTACTTAGGAGGGCAATTCCTTCCTGAGTTTTAAATATCACATGATGTTTATTGTCCACTACAAGTTTATTCTGTGAATTAGAAAATTATTCTTGTCATGAAACTTTTGATTCTAAAACAATTGCTTATTTAATAGTCAGAGTGTAGTCCTCATTAGGGACTATTAGCATATCCAAACAGTTAAAATTGCTTAAGTGATATTTTGTTTTTCCTTATTCTTTTGCATTACAAAATATTATGTTGACAGGCTATGATGCATAATGAGTTCAGCAGCCATAAATAAATAAATCATTAAGTTGAAAACAGAAGTATCAATACCAGCCCAAATAATTGCCTTGATGGACTTTAGTTTAAACTACAAAGATTATGTGTGTATTCACAAACTGATTTGGCTGAAATGAGACCAGTAAAGAAAAGTTTGTTTCATAAAACACAACACGTGAAATGTATGTTGTTGTTCCATGTGACATCCAGGATGTCATATTCCTCCTTAAATTCTGTTTGTATCTTATCTGATTACCTCTTGTGGCATTTTAGTAGGCAGAATAATGGCCCCCTAAAGGTGTCCATATCTTAATCTGTTAGGAATATATTAGGTTATACAGAAAAGGCAAATTAAGTTTGCAAATAGAATTATGGTTGCTAATCACCTGACTTTAAAATAGGGAAATTATCCTGAAGTATCCAGGCGAACCCAATGTAATCACAAGGGCCTTTAAAAGTAGAAGAGGGAGGCAGAAGAGAAGATTGGAGTGATAAAATGTGAAAAGGACCCAACTTGTCATTGATGGCTTTGAAGACAGAAGAAGGCCAAGCACCAAGGAATCTGGACAGCCTCTAGAAGCTGGAAAAGGAAAGGAAGTAAACTCTCCCCTAGGGTCTCAGAAAAGGACACATCCTTGGCAAAACCCTAATTTTAGTCCAGGATGACCACGTCAGACTTCTGACCTCCCAAACTATAAGATAATAATGTGTTGTTTTAAACCACTAAGTTTGTGGTAACTTGTTATAGCAGCAATAAAAACGAAAACAGGCAATTACCACTTTTTGTCATTTACTACAGCCACTTGTATATGCCTATCTCTTAGATTAACCCTTTTCATATGACTCTGTGTATTCTTCAAATTTGTACTTTGCATCCCCAACCCAGCACAGACATATACTCTGTTTAGTAAAATACCTTCCTATAATAGAAGAACTGTATATGTCTGTTAACTGATTTAAAGAATGAAGGACACCAAATAATGCAAGATTGAATTTTCTTCCCACTCTTTGACCTATAGGATTGTGTAGACACAGCTAAAGGTATTCAGTATTCATCCCCAAACTCCATCAATTCAATAAAATATCCATTTTTTTGATGATGCTTATATGGAAACAGGATGATTCTTGAATGCAAAAGAAAGAGTCTTAAATAAAAAAACAAGGAAGAAGGGTGACAGTATAGAGTTGTGGCTCTGAACTCAGACTCAAAAGTCAAATAGACAGGTTGAATCCTGGACCCATAATGTATCTATCAGTAATATGACTTTAGGCAAGTCACTTAATCTCACTGAGCCTCAATTTTCTCACCTGTCAAATGTTGATAAAATTAGGAGCTACTTCATATATTGTGAATATTTAATGAGGGAATGAATGTAAAAGAGCTTGGGATGGAATGCGTGCTTAATCAACGTTAGCCATGGTGCAGTGGCAAGAATATTGAACTTCAATTCAGGAAATGTGGGTTTTGGTCTTCTGATTTATCACTAATTTGCAATATGATGTTCAGTAAATCCATTCCTTTTCTGCCTTTCAGTTTCTTCATCTGTCAAAATAGTCATATGAATTAGACAAATAAGAGCTTGTCTAGCGCTAAAATTATACATCCTCGAGTATCTTGTTATATTCTTAGGCATCACTGTCTGGGCCAAATTTCTAGAATCTGACAAATCAGTAAGCACACAACCAAATGAGGATCTTGAAGCAAGTTAAAAATTGATCCGTTTCATAAATATATGGTATATGTACATATAATGGGATACTATTCAGCCATGTCTAAGAAGGAAATCCAGCCATTTGTGACAACATGGATGGAACTTGAAGACATTACACTAAAGTAGGACAGAGAAAGATAAATACTGCATGATATCACTTATATGTGAAATCTAAAAAAGCCAAACTCATAGAAACAGAGAGTAGAATGGTGGTTACCAGGGCCTGGGAAGGAGGGAAGTGAAGAGATGTTGGTCAAAGGGTACAAACTTCCAGTTAGAAGATGAATGAGTTCTGGGGATCTAATGTTCAGCATTGTGATTATAGTTAACAAGACTGTATTGTATACTTGAAAGTTGCTAAGACAGTAGATCTTAAATGTTCTCACCACAAAGAAAATGGTAATTATGTGATGTGACGGAAGTGTTAGTTAACACTATTGTGGTAATCATATTGCAATATATATGTGTATCAAATCAACATGTTGTACACCTTAAACTTACACAATGTTATATGTCAATTATATCTCAATAAAGCTAGAAAAAATTAAATTGATCCATCTTCTGTGTTTAACTTCTCATATTTATTTTAGTGCTAATTACATCCCAAGTTCTGTGTGGAACCCAGAAGTACACTATTTTGTATAATTTCTTTGATAGTAACCACATCTGGAATGTGTTAGATATCAACAATATAAGGGGACAGGGAGTACTATTTTAGAAAGAGAAGGCAAAATCTTACTTGAGGGGAAAAGGCAAGAGTGAAGAAAATGCATGCTCTGTGAAGGAAAAAAAAACCCTACCATCATAACCTCTGTTTAAGTTTCCATTTCCCCCAAGGTTGTATTCTTTTCAAGTTTGAAGAAGTTATTTTATGTCTGGGCAGATTTGTGCTGAATAAACATTCTTCTCTCCAGAGAAGGGCCCTGTGTCAAATGGCATTGAGAAGAAATTGCCCTGCCTTTATGCTCAAGCTTTCCCAAAGCTCATGTGTTGCTCAAAACAAATATTAGTGGAGATAAATGTGGAATCTAGAGGAAAGGGCACCTCAGGGCAACTTCACAGCAGCCCTGACCATTCTACCCTCAAGGCACATCCACTGAATTGCAAGGCAGTACACAAACTCTGAGCCAGATGCCCAGAGCATTACTAGAGGGGCCCTGAGCCATGCAGGAGCAATGGCTAGGTAGGTTGCCTGGTACTTCACCAGCAATTTAGCATCTTCCTGTTAAAGGATCACTTATTCATTGAAAGAAAATAACTGACTTTAGTTCTATTCTAAATAAAGGCAAAATTGCAATAGCTTTAAATGATAGCAGGAGTATTTTTAATGCAACTAGAATGTGTTTGTTTTAAGAGAAATTTAATTGTATGAATATAACCTCCTATCTGACTCTCTCTGGTTCTCAATTAGTTATCTTCCAAATACACACATGAGGAACATAAACCATCACCATCAGTAATAGTGACTTACTAAAGGAAATGGTTCTTAATGAGGGGTAGGGAGGTGTGAGAGATGCATGTCAAAATATTTGGCAATTGAGTCATCAGTGGATTGAAAACGAATCTCCAAATGACTCTGAGAATCACTGGCTTTTTTTCCTGAACCCATCACAGCCTTTCTATTATAGCTGGAATACGTAGAGAATACATATTTTCTCTAAATAGAGTTAATAAACAAACAATACGTATCAGTCTGTCCCCTCCTGTTTTCTTTAAATTTTTTTAAAGACTTTTTTTTTTTCGAAGATTTTATTTTTTTCATTTTTCTCCCCAAAGCCCCCTGGTACATAGTTGTATATTCTTCATTGTGGGTCCTTCTAGTTGTGGCATGTGGGATGCTTCCTCAGCATGGTTTGATGAGCAGTGCCATGTCCGCGCCCAGGATTCAAACCAACGAAACACTGGGCCGCCTGCAGCAGAGCGCGTGAACTTAACCACTCAGCAACGGGGCCAGCCCCTGTCCCCGCCTGTTTTAAATAAGACAGAGAATATTCGAGTTTTGGTAGAGAACATATTTATAAAAAATTGCTATAGTGCTTAGTTGATGGAGGTAATAACAGGCTGAAGTGAAAACAAGGCTTGACTTTTAATGAACATTGATGTATTTTTAATTTAAAATATACCTGAGTTCTCTTTCCTAAGATGTCATGAAGTGGAGAAATCACTCATAATAATGCTGGTAGGAATCTTCAGGAAAATAACTTTATCTGTCATCAACTTCTGCCGAAGGCCACCCTGTTTATTGACCAACACCAATGTGAAGACAGGAGTTCAGGGAAAGGTTCTTGGGCCTGATATGTGCCTACTGTTTAATTCTCTACTAAGGAGCAAAGCCTATCATTCCATATTTAGAGACAATCCTTCAAAAGCAACTAGGCTTAGGAGGGGAGATACAGATGTCTTAAGTTCATACTAAGGTTTAAATTGCAGAGACGTTGCAAGTTTTGATTAGAGAGACACAACCCTGGGTACCTAAAAGCCGGCTGGAGAAGAAACTTCTTTGAAGTAGGGTACACAAAACGAGGAAGGTTAGGGCAAAGGAGACACATTGTATCCAAGACTGGTCCTCTCTGAGTTTTTAGGTTTGGAGGATTAAAGATTATATTAAATAATCATGTTTATTGTGAATTTTTCCTGGATGATCATAAATTAGGGGACTTTTAGCCTAGTAATCCTAGAACTGAAATATTTATAATAGAGGGGATTTTAGATTCACTAAGTGGAGTAAAATTTCTCCATCATAATTCAGAATTAGGAAACCTATGTAGTTAATTCAGAAAGGGATATTCCTCTCCAAATAATAATAGTGCTTATGATCTTTCCAGAGCTCAGCAATTTGTAGATTCATCCTGTCTTCAAAATATGAAATCTTGAAATTAGTCAACTACTTTCGCCAGGCTTGGCTAATCTCCCGTCATGATTACAGGAAACCTTTAGGGATATTAACAAGGTCTCCCTAGATCTGATTTGCTTAGCGAGGATCTCCACTTTGTTTTCCCACATGAAGACTATTCCCAAGTCTTCTTTCCCAAAATCCTCAATTCCTTCAGAATATCAGACAACCTAAGTTTCCTGCAGGACAGTGGTTCTCAATCAGGGACGATTTTGCTCCTCAGGGGGCATTTTGCAAAGTCTGAAGACATTTTGGTTGTCACAGGTGGGGGAGAGTCCTACTGGCATTTAGTGGATAGAGGCCAGGGATGCTGCTAAATATCCTAAAATGCACAAGATAGCCACTTACAACAGAGAAGTGTCTGGCACTGAAAGTTAGTAATTACAATTACAGCAAAGGTTGAGAAATCTTGCTTTGAAGAATTCTTCTTTTCCTCAAGGTATGCATGTAGTCTTGACTGGAGCTCAAGCTCAAAACTTGTCTATTCAGCTTATCTTTCCTGGGATTTTGAGTCTTGATCTAAGTGACACAAGGACAAAAAAACAAGACACAATACAACAAGACAAAACAATTTTTATTGAGGTAACATTGGTTTATAACATTATATGAATTTCAGGTGTACATCATTATATTTCAGTTTCTGTGTAGACTATATCATGTTCACCATCCAAAGACCAATTACCATCCATCACCATACACTTGTGCCCTTTTCACACTTCTCACTCCCCACTTCCCATCTGGTAGCCACCAATCTAATCTCTGTGTCTATATATTTATTGTTATTGTTGTTGTTGTTTTTATCTTCTACTTATGAGTGAGATCTATGGTATTTGACTTTCTCCATCTGACTTATTTCACTTAGCATAATACCCTCAAGGTCCATCCATCTTGTCATAAATGGCAAGATTTTATATTTTTTTATAGCTGAATAGTATTCCATTGAGTACATATACCACATCTTCTTTATCTATTCATCACTTGATGGGCACTTAGGTTGTTTCCAAGTCTTGGCTATTGTGAATAATGCTGCAGAGAACATGGGGGTACAGATATCTTTACACATTTGTGTTTTTGTGTTCTTTGGATAAATACTCAGCAGTGGAAAAGCTGGATCATATGGTAGTTCTTTTCTTAATTTTTGGAGGAATCTCCATACTGTTTTCCATAGTGGCTGTACCAGTTTACATTCCCACCAGCAGTATATGAGAGTTCCCTTTTCTCCACATCCTCTCCAACACTTGTTATTTCTTGTCTTGTTAATTATAGCCATTCTGACAGGCATGAGGTGATATGTCATTGTAGTTTTGATTTGCATTTCCCTAATAATTAGTGATGTTGAACATCTTTTCATGTGCCTGTTGGCCATCTATGTATCTTCTTTGGAGAAATGTCTGTTCATATCTTCTGCCCATTTTTTATCAGGTCGTTCATTTCTTTTGTTGTTGAGATGTATGAGTTCTTTATATAATTTGGCTATTAACCCCTTATCAGATATATGATTTGCAAATATCTTCTCCCAATTGTTAAGCTGTCTTTTTGTTTTGTTGATAGTTTCTTTTGCTGTGCAGAAGCTTTTTAATTTAATGTAGTTTCATTTGTTTGTTTTTTCTTTTGTTTCCCTTGCCTAGTCAGACATGGTATTTGGAAAGATGCTGCTAAGACCAATGTTGAAGAGCGTACTGCCTATGTTTTCTTCTAGAAGGTTTATGGTTTCGGGTCTCACATTCAAGTCTTTAATCCATTTTGAGTTAATTTTTGTGTATGGTGTAAGATAATGGTCTACTTTCATTCTCTTGCATGTGGCTGTCCAGTCTTCCCAACACCATTTATTAAAGAGACTTTCCTTTCTCTATTGTGTGTTCTTGGCTCCCTTGTCAAGCTTAGCTGTCCGTAGATGTGTAGGTTTATTTAATTTTTTTCAAAAAACAGAAAACCAGTTGGAGTGAATTCAATTCAATGATGGGATCAAGATGAAATTGTGTAGTCCCTTTTGCCCGTATATCTAGGCCTGGTCTGGTTTCTTTCTTGTCTCTAAACTCAGTTCCCCAGACATCCTGTCCGTCCTTGAGATATCCTTCTGATAAATTCTCTTTTTGCTTAAATTAGCAAGAGTTTGTTTCTGTTCATTGTAACCTAAGAACCCTATAGGAAGCACCCATTTTTAGAGAAAGAATACCATGGGAAAGTTAATTTGGAGATTGTGTTTATTTGTTCCACAGTGTCAGACAGTATCTTAATTGCTGGCTAAATGAGACATGATCCTTGTCTTCCAGGAGCTTAAAAATCTAGTTAGGGAGAGTAGAAATACCCATATAAGGTGAGACTTAATTTGTATTCAAAGCAGTGTATGTGATGAACCAAATGAGTGGTTCAAGGAAATAGTAAATGCTTTAGGATTTCGGAGAGAGGAGAGATTAGTTTGGGCTTTTATTGGAGAGGGCTTTCTGGAGGATGTAGGACTTAAAATGGCTTTTGGAGGCTAGATGAGACTTGTAATTGCAAAAAGGAAGGAGAAGGTCTTAGAGAGGCATTGTGGGCATGGTGAAATCACACAGATTTCTGTTTAGATCCCTGCTTTACTAGTCAAAAGCTACTTGACTTTGGGAAAGTTATTTGTAAAATGTAATATGAAATGCCACAGAACAGTGCCTAGCACACTGTAGATACTAAGTAAATGATAACTATGCTAACTATTATTACTTGTTTTCAAGCTTAGGGAAAGTGTTTAAGCCAAGATGTAGAGTTGGAAATTAATGCAATGTGTTAATGAGGCAAATGAGGAAATAACTTGGCTATCACATTGATAAAATAGAAAAAGAGTGGGTAAAAAGGGAGGAAGATTTTTTTAAGGCTATATTGTGGCTGCCTATATGTTCCCAGCTGGCACGCTCAGATTTTATCCTCTTTTAAACATAGGAGACATTGGTAGATTTTGAATGGTTAAATGTTGTGATGAAAATAGTGATTTTTGTGCCCGTGTGTTAAATGGATTTGGATGGATTCATTTCATTGATCTTAACATACAAATTCCATAATAGGTTTATTCATAGAAATTAATGCATTACTTTATTTTCCTAGTGGGTTCATTCACTTGGTGTCCTTTGCATCAAGCTGTCGTTCTACACCTACCACTTAGCTCTCTGGTAAGTCTAACTAAACAGACAAGTCAACAACAAAAGAGGACTATGAAACTTGAATAACAGGATGTAGCACTTAGGCAATATAGTCAAATAAATTGATTCAATCAAACAACTAACTCTACTTATTTCTTATACTAAGTTCATGGAAAATGACCAATCATTTCAGTCAAACCAATTGATCTGGTTGTACAGGTAGACACAACCTTTGCCTGCAATAGAAAAGAAAGGGTTAATTTGGACATTCTCCTCAGGAAAGTTAGTGTCAAACATAAAACCTAGCTTTAGGAAGAAGTAGGCAGTAACAGTAGTAGCTTCACCAGAACATTAAGACTAGTGTCGTGGTGTACTCAGTAGAGCAGTTCTATTTACAGATAATTACACATAAGCAGCTACAGAGGGAAATGCAAGGGAGGAATTGTGGGCTGAAATATTAGTACCAAACTGCATCTCTTTCTCCCATTCTTTCAATCGAAACTTGAAGCTTGAGCAGCAAATTCAAAGACTAGCTCAGACCCCAATTAGTCCCTCTAGAGGTCCAGGATAAGTTTTCTAATAAAATTGTAAATCTCCACTCTGTTGTTCAGAGAGTCTGGTATTGACAATTCTCCCCTTCATTTCCCAAACAGTAATGAATTTCTGAATTCATTCTGTGAATTTCAGATGAGATTTAAAAAAAGAAGAAGAAAGAAATGAGCTTGCCTGCCCATGGCAACATATGTTCTAGCTAATCTGAAAATGCTATAATTATGCTAGGTGCTGATAGATTTGCCTCTGGGCTGGTGGTCAGGATCCGGATGAACTGCTGCAGTTGTTGCTTTATCATCACAAGTGTTCTGCACTTCTTGACAATTCCCAGGCCTAGACATGATATTGGAATTTAATGAGGCTCCACACCCATGCATCCCACTGGGATGTGTTAGGGTAAGTCTAAGTTCATCCCCTTTCATTCATGGGTATAGGGAAAAAAATGTATGTGTGTGAAATGTCCTACAGGAATCATGTTTCAGCTGGCTGTTTGCCGCAAAGCCACTCCCATTGCCCTAGGAACCTTAGTTTAGTTAATTAGCGTGTAGTCAATGAGGCTAAAACATCGATTCAGTGCCGAAAGTTTTTACCTGTCTCTTGCTTACAACGTATATCTGTCTTCCTATCCATTCTGCAAATGGGGGCTTTTGGTCATGATGGGGCACCAAATGAGACAATGTAAGCATCATTTAGCTTTGGGCATAATTGTAACTATTTTTCTTACCTTCTAAGGTCATTGTGTAGATCACACAAGCTAGTGTATCTGAAAGCATTTGAAAATTATGATCCACATATAAAGGTAGGGCACTCAAAATTATCATTAATATTAATAAGCATCACTTCAGTAACTGACATTTCACAGTAATAGAATCAGGGTAAATATGTCCATAGTCCATGGCAGGAGGTAAGGATGGGGGACAGCAATGACCCCAAATTCATGTCCTGATGAAAGTAGGACAAGATACTTATCTTTGAGCGTGAAATACATTACTTACAGTTGCTTTCCACCTATCACATTCTAATTAATTCATTTGGAGGCAAGACATATTTGAAAATAAGACTAAGAACAGTTTCCAGCAAGCTAAGTGTCTATAATCTGGATGTTTAAGGCAAATTGATAACAGTTCTACATAGAAAGCAAAATGATTTTTTTATAAATAAAATGTAGGTGGCTGGATTTTGTTTAATTTTAATTTTATTCATGTTTTGAATATACAGGATATTCATGTTGTTCAAAATGTATAAAAGGTTTATAGTGAAAATTAAAGTTTACTCTGCCTGCCCATACTTCACTTCTCCCATGCCCCCACCATTCCTTGGTCATCCAGTTCCTCTCCTCAGAAGAAATCACTGTAACCAGTTTCACATGTATCCATTCAGAAATATTCCATACTTAAACAAAACACATACATACACGTATAAAGACACATACACACACAAATGTATGTATATATATATATATTTTACACAAAGGTTAGTAGACTGTACACACTGAAACCTTACTTTTTCTTTGAACAGTATATCTTGGAGATATTTTCATAATGTACAGATTTACCTAATTCTTTTAAATAGCTGCCTCATAATCTGTAGTTATATGAAAGTATCATGATATTACTTAAAGTCTTCTACTGATGGATGTTTTGGTTGTTTCCAATATTTTGCTGTTATAAACAATAGCAAACAACAACAAAATTGAACATCTGTTATGACGGGAATTTGAATTCAAATATTTAAATTTTGTTTAAAGTATATCCTTTATGTTTCAAATAATATTTAAATATCAAATTATTATGAGTAACTGGAATATTTAGGAATTGTGACTATAGATATTGTATTTGTGTGTTTGTTGCCATTATTCCCAAATCAGTTTAGTTATAAAAATATATTGTTTGATTCCATGAGGACAAGATGTGTTGCGGGCCATTGATAAAGATTTATTGGAAAAATGAGAACAATTCACTAAATTTTTCCCATTTCAAGCAATTTGGATATCAGGAAGATGAAGCTAATGTTGTATAAAGCTCTTTCCTAAGTGAATTTCTGGTGCATTTGTTTGTTATTAACAACTATTTTGAGAACTCACCAAATTTATTTCCCTAACCTGACTTGTCACGTGATCAACTTTTGTTTCTCTCTTTCGCTTCTAAATATCCTTGCAAGTATGAGATGGACTTCTCTTATTTCAGCAGGGAATTCCTAAGCCAGTCAATTAATGATGGTTTAATGTTTATCTCTTATATTCCCAGCTCTAGTCTATGTCTCCCATGAATTACAAAGAAGTATAAGCATTTCCCTTTAATAGGTAAGACTCCAGTTGGATAGTTGAAGCAAGACATAAATAGAGGAATAATTAAAAGGAATTCAGGATATAGATAATAGCTTGATATAAGATTTGTCATAAAGCGTTTTGTATCTGTGTGCCAAGTCCTCCCATTTCGTTCTTCCAGGTGGCTCAAATTTCCCTCCTTTTTTTGACTTCCCTGGACTCCACTACTCTGACTCCTCATCCCCCCATTGCAGCATTGTTACTGCATCTTCCTAGCTGGTTGCGTTCTTCTCCAGCCCATCCTATGCATCAAGCCAATCATCTTTAGATAGCACTGCCCTTGAGTCTTTTGTTGATGTTGTTGCAAGAATCTACAATGGCCTTCTAGTCTACTGCATCATATTCAAATTCCTCCGCATGTTTCTCAGGATCCTCCAGAATTTATCTCCATTCTATCTATCTAGTTGTATTTCCAGTGACTCCACATGATGAGCAACTTTCTCTTTATCCCATCCCACCCAACTCCTTCTCACCAGATCATCCAGATCATTCTCCTATAGTAACAATATGTTTGCTAAGTTCCACCTCTGTTCCTTAGTTTGTGTTGTTAATCTTTCCTACGTTACTTCTTCCTTACTCTCTGCCTTTCTATTCCTTAAGGTCTATGTGGAGACCCACTTCCTTTAGAAAACTTTCCCCAACTCTGTCAGCCAATATAGAGTTCTCCTTTCTCCATTCCTTTACCACATATAGCCTTATGGCTCAAATGCTACAATTTTTCATTAGAATGTGTCCTTTGTTCTATTATCTCTTTATTTTGATGTGTTAATTCTGTGTTCATAGTCCTACATAGTAAATTGAGGGAAACAATAAAACCTGTTAGCACAAGTCTTGGTGGACAAAAATTGCTCAGTCAGTATTTTTGATCAATTAGCTTAATGAAGGTACCACTGCTTTATAATTTTGTTATGGAGGTTGAGGTGGGGAGTAAGGGATGATTCAGAGACATAAAAGCTTCAATCTACCAGAAATGTCCATTAGGGTAATATTTCATTAAGAATATTTAACACCTCAATGTAGGTATGGAGATTTAATGTGTATTTAATTATACTTTTAAAATCTATGTTTCTTTGACAAACAAGCTTATAGAAACCACTCAAAATAGTCCATTTGTCTGCTCTTGTCGGAAAGTGTAGCTGTCGAAATGGTCTATTTACAGTGAATCAATGGTGCTCTAAATGTGCGGGGAAATGGATATTGTATGGATAGAATAACACCTCAAGTAGGAACACTGTCTAATAAATGTTTACACACCATCAAGTCTAGAAACATTAAATATCATACTCGATAGAATCTTTCTTATCCTGTGATTTATCTCAATTTTTCCATTACCTTCTTTCATTTTCTCTTCTAGCTTTACTCACAGACAAGCCTCCGAAGCCATTGTTCCCCATGGAGAATCAGCCAAGTGTTATAGATGTCCAGCTGGGTAAGTCCCCTTCTGGGAATAGTAGATCTTAAACTTTCTCTCTGTTAACAGATGGGGAAAATTGCACGAACCAGGAAAGGTTTATTGCCACTGTTATTACATGCAAATCAATTTGCATCTGCTCATTTATAACCCTGGAGTTCAGTGCAATAGCAGTTTAAGAAAATGAGTTTGTATTGCATCAAGGAATGGTAATACTAATTGGTTACACTGGGTATTAAGTGTGCTGTAGGACAGAGCTTTTTAACTCTGTGATTGATAGATTCATTGGTGTCGTGCATTGGTGATTGGTACAGAAAACTTTTCATGTTTGTCAGCCAAAAATTGTTATTTAGAGAGCATTAACTCCTGGAGAACAAGCACTTTTTAAAATAAAAGAACCACTCAGTACAGCCTTTAAAACAATTTATAGTATTATTTCCAATGGCACAATCTAGAGCAATTAAAACCTGTTTTTAGGTTGAGAACCTGAATATTTATGAATCATATAGTGCTTAGAAAAGTAACAAGTTGATTTATGGGTGCTACGGTCTTTTTATAGACTCAGATAAGGATGCAAGGTGTTGAGCCCCTTTTCTGAGTCCTCCACTACTAATACTTATGTTTCAAGAATTGTAAGCTTGAAACTCACAGGCAAGCTAGTATCTCTTCCAAACTGTGGCCTTTACTCTAAACTATATCCTTTAACATCTGTGAGCTTTCATGTATCTTGGGTTTCATTCTATTCTTCAATTCTAAACAAGAGTACTAAGTAAATATGGTGGAAATGTATTAGGCTTACTTTAGGTATATGATTTATTAAAATATGTGGCCATAGTGGTACCTACCAATCATATAGCCAGGGAAGAAGAATTGGCCCCAGTATTTTACTCACTTGGGAAGTTTTTGACTCAACTTTTGATCTTTCCACTCCAACATGGATTGTTAGAGGCTTATTTCTATCTTGAAAATAGATGGGTAAAATTACATTCCTAAGAGTTTATTCGTTTCTCTACAATGAAATATAGCACATTGTAGTTAATGCAGCCTAGCAGTGTGAGTACCAAAGTTAAGTATTTTAAAACAAAATGAGGAGACAATAATAAGCATGTTGTCAAGAGTGGGCTGTGGAAGTGGTGACTATTTCGTAGATAATGTTGAAGTAGTAGACCATGGCTCTCCCCTTGCTACTTGTATTATCTTGCCAAGTAATTACATTTCTTAAAGCCAAATCTAGATGTGCTGATACACCCCCTCAGTAATTTTTACTTACATCTTTCCATCCATACTGGGATAATAATACCTCAAGGGTACTCTGTAGTTTGCCAGGGGTTACCTGAAGCCATCAGATGACCTTGTATTATTAGTTTTCACGGAGATTCAAGTGGATAAATTGTTTTTATATGAAAACTTATATATTAAGGAGTCGAAAGCCAAATTCACACAACTGTTTCAAATAAAACATAGTAAATTTTGTGTTCGTGACCCCTGGGTAGATACTTCTTCATTCTCCTCTGCTGTTAGGCAAACTTCAACAGAAAAGTGTGAGGAGTTCTGCTCTTGAGCAAGGAAACAGACCCTTCTAGGGAGTACATTTTTTTCAGGTTCTTGGGGTGCAACACCTGTATGTGCTACTCAGGACCTCTCTAAGATGTATGCCTTGTATAAATATGTATTCCAACATAGGTATATATGCCAAAATAACCCACCACCGACACCACACTGTAAAATCACTAAAGTAATTTGCTTGCAATTTATATTAGATGCAAAGCTAAACTTTTCAGTTATTAATTTGTAACACAATTTGGAAACAACTTTATTGACAGAAAGATGGAGACCTGCCCATTTTTCATGCTAGAAGGGCTGTTTCTCTGAGATGCTACAGCAACCATGTAATTCAGAGAAAGAAAAACAAAATCCGTTAAACCAGATCTTTGACATTTCAAGGAGTACATGACTGGTTAATTTTAAATGGTCTTAACTTTTCCATAGATTTATTTAGCACCATTTATTTACAGCTGGAAATCATTTTGTAAGTTACTCTTATGCCTCAATAGTGAGGTGACGTTAGGAGCACTATAAATGTCAGAGAGCTCCTCAGTCAGTGGGAGCTCTAAAGTCAGAATGATGAGGGTTTAGAAACCCTAGGGGTAAAAAGAGGTAGAGAAAGATAATTGGGGCGATTGGACATCCCTGTCTATATCTGGAAAACTTTCAGAATTCAGTAAGATCATGAAAACTTCCGGAAATTATTTTCCTTTCCTTTTTTAAAACTTTATCAAGTGCATTAAGCTTTAGACACCCTCAAACTAGAACTAGAAATGGAACTACCCAAAAATACAATAATCCAATACAAATGACTAAGCACATGATTACCAAATTCAGGTTTCCCAAATCCCAGTACTTAAAATTTGAGACAACATTGTGGTGGATTAAAGTTGGCCACAGACTTTTTGCTACTCCTGACATCTAAATGTAGTTTCTCATTCCCCTCTCCTTGAATCTGAGTTGACCTTAGGGACATGCTTGGCCAATAGATTATGGCAGAAGTGATACTCTGGGATTTTAGAGACTAAGTGAAAAGAAACCTGGCAACTTTTCTTCGGGTCTCCTGGTCTGCTGTGAAACTACCATGCTGTGAAAAGCTCAAGCCACATGGAGAGGCCCTAGAGGATGAGGCACCATGTGGAGAAAGAGAGGCCAATGAGCACCAAGCCACGGGACATGTGAGTGAAGAAGCCATATTGGAAGTGAATCCTCCAGCCCCAGCTACCCTGGCTTATGCCATGTAGTTCAGAGACAAACCACTGAGCTGAACTCAGATTTCTGACACAAACAGTCATGAGCAAAATAAAAATGGTTGTCGTTAGCCACTAAGTTAGGTGTAGTTTGTCAAAAAATAAATACCCAGAACAAAGATTAATTAATTTTCTCTAGAACACTGTGAATTCCATTTTCCCTATGGACAAGAAACTCATGCAGGCAATTTATGCAAAATGAGAAACACTAGGGGAAACATTGACTATCAGCTTCAAGGTAATTTTAGAAAACATGGTCTGGAATAATTATTTATGTGTTTTTTGAGGGTTACGCTCAGTTCTCAGTTCTGTATATTTTTAAAAGCAATCCAGTAAATGAAAATTTTCAGTAGAAATGAATACATTTTAGTGCATGGAATTGGCTTCAGTACAGATATTTTGTTGTGTCTCTAGAGGAAAATAAACATCTTGACTTTCTCTCTCCTATAACGTAATCCATTAGTCATCCACAAGATTCAAGAAATTTACATACTTTTTGCTGACATAGTGATGACAGTTTGGTTGTTGCTAAATTGTGTTCACATTGTAATGCTGAAAGAAGATTAATCTTAACAAAATAACCATATATTTTGAGATGATAAACACATTCTTAACAAAATAATATGAATACTATTGCTCTCACAAAGCACGCCTATTCAGCTAAAGCTGCCTATGGTAATGGATGAAATACAAAGACAAGAGCAATGTACAAATCACACACAAAAATCCAATTTGGTCCTGTTATCTTCTATATATTTTCTCTCTCTGAAGGTAAATTTAGCTTTAAATTTGATAAACATGACTTTGCTATACCAGGACTAATTATTTTTTTGGCATTTGAAAAGAAGTATATTTTCAAGAATTTTCCTAAGAAAAAATAACTCTGCATTACAATATATTAATTTATATTGCACTTGAATACCAAATTACTAACATCATAGTGACATGTTTCCCACTTGAAATGTATTGATGATAAGTAGACCCTTCTTTGGATACTGCTTTTATTAACGAACTCAAACGCATGCTTTACAAACTGTAACAGACTCCTAGAAGCTTTGAAAAGGCTACGAACAAATGTGGATGAAAACATTTGAGATCTGACATCTAATTTCAATTAAATTTGGAAATGTGCCGTGTTCTTCTCATTGATGGTAACTTTTTTTCTTGGAAGTTTCCCAAGACTTAAAATAAGCTAGTTAGTGTTATGCAGAAAATAAATATAAAGACCGTTTACTTTCTCTTTTTGTGTCAGAGTCAAAAGAAGGCCTGGGGGCCTAAAGCGTGTCAGAAAAACTCAGACCAGTGGAACAGTCCAAGCTAATTGAATACCTCAGATGTTTCAAAAAGCCAGATAGTTCATCTCTAGATGAATCTGATCCAGTATGAAAGATTCTCTTTATTTCTATTCTTTTCTCATTCAGAATTTATTTTATTATTCCAGGCAATCCAAATTTATATTTCATGACTGTGTTACGTGCTACTCGCTTGAACGTTCTCTGTGTATATAAGGAGTGTTAATCTTTGTTAGAAATCAATTTTGCTAGCATATCAGTTTCTACTGAAAATTATATTAGGTCTCTTAAGAGACCACTGTAAAAGACTCTACAAGAGAATAAAGCAAAATATAGTATTTAATACAATACTCAGGACTATAAGGCAGAAATAAATAACTAGTTGAATCCCAAATTAAGAAATTAGCTGTTTAACCAAATCTATCTGTTTTACACTTTAATTAGCTAAAAACATTTTTTGAATTCCTAGTGGATGCCAAATACTGTGTTAGATCCTGGGGATATAGAGGTGAATAAAATGAGATCCTAGGCCTTACGGTGTTCTCAGTGTAGTGGGGAAGACAAATATGTAAGCAGAATTACAATGCAATATGATAACTGCCAAAACAGACATGGGGAAAAGGGAGAGTGACTTTTTTGTGGCAAGATCTCATAAATTAACAGTTCTATCTATACTCTCTGACTTTCACTCAATATAATGACTTATCTCTGTAACCTCAACCCAAGTACTAGATTTATTTGACAATATTTATAAGTTGCCAAAGATATAACCTTTTGAAATAATAAATTGAAAAAATAAATAGCCATTTTCTTTAATGTGACGAAAACTAAAAATGGAAACCTATGATATCCTTGAGTTTCTTCAGTTTAGCAAAATTAGTTAACTCTTTCTATAGTTGTGAATCCAAAAGCAACTCACCAACCAGTTGAGCTAAAATGTCACGCCAGTATTACTATCAATGCAAATAGCAATACATGATCATTTCATTAATTCAAGTTATGACTTGGTATATGCATTATGTGTATAATGGTGGTAGCAAGGGATTTCTTTGAATTCTTTCTGTTTTTGTATACTCCTTCTACCCTTTTAGCTTCAAATAACTTCTTGAAAACCTTCATTAAATCTTGAGTAAGTGACAACTTTGGAAAGGAAGAAGAAGGGTATCATGCATTCACTCAACTTTCTTGGCACACATAATTGGAACTGATTCATGGCAGCATTCACTCTCCCTCGTAGACATTCTAGGGTTAGTGAGTTGTTTCCAAAAGACGATTTTTTGCAGGATAACATGCATGACTTAGCATGGGCTACCTCAAACTGCAAACTATTTTATTGCCCAGAATGTATAACATGTGCATTATTTACAACTTTGGAAAATCTGGGCCAAGCCTTTTCCCTGAGTTAACTGCTGTATTAATGCTTGAGACTGAAACTGGTTTACTTACTTTGTCTAAGCTATAACTTAGTTGTACTGGGTTTGAGACACTTAAGAATGAAAAGAAAAAGTTAACAGTTTACTAAAGATTTATCTGTGATGTAACAAGTTGATTATGAGCATCTTAGGAATAACATGAATATTGACCAAACCTCTGTGCGTATATTGCTGTTTGGGGCCATTGCTGAAGCTTATGTCCTCTTGACATATTAGTTGAAGGTGTTTCATCACACTTTCATTACTGCCAATACCATAATTTGACACATATAGAAACAAAATTATTTGAGAATTTACTATGTACTATGCACTGCAGTGGTCATTTGTACAAACACTGTCTCATTTATTTGTCCTAAAAGCCCAAAGTAATACTAGGTAGTTTTGAACCATTATGCAGAAGAAGAAACTCAGCCTCAGAAAGATGAAATAACTTTCATCTTTTCATTTCATTTCATTTAGTAAGTGTCAGAAATGGGATTTTGATCAGATTTATCTGTCTCCAAAGTTTGTGTTGTTTTTATTATAGTGTACTGAGTAAGCTAACATCATCTAGGGCCAAAATTATACCCTCAGAAAGCTATCAGTGTAATAGGGATATTCTAATAATAATAATAATAATAATGACTGTATTACACATATTTTAACTATATATAAAAAATATTATTTAGCAATAGCTCTACTACTAATAATAGTTATTGTTATAATAAATTCATTTTATTTAATAATAGCTCTACTACTACTAAGAATAGTTATTATTATTTGTAGTAGTAGTAATCGAGCTATCATTTATTGATTGCTTACCAGGTACTAGACACTATACAGTCATGCATTGCTTAACTACAGGGATACATTCTGAGAAATGTGTCCTTACGTGAGTTCCTTGTTGTGCAAACATCATAGAATGTACTTATGCAAACCTAGATGGTGTAGCCTACTACACACCTAGGCTATATGATACTAATCTCATGGGACCACCAACGTATATGCAGTCGATCATTGACTGAGATGTTATTATGTAGCACCTGACTGTATTAAATATATTATATGGATTATCTCATTTAATTCTTCCAATAACTCTATGAGATAGATGCAACTATTTGCCCCATTTTTTAAGAGCACTGTTAAGACATTACTCATATACCATACAACTAACCCACTTACGTCATACATTTCAATGGTTTCTAATATATTCACAGAGTTGCAAAACAATCATCACAATCAATTTCAGAACATTTCAACACCCCAAAAAGAAACTTCATACCCATTAGCGGTCACTTCTCAGTCTTCCACCTCCAGGAAACCACTAATCAATTTTCTATGTCTATAGATTTGCCTATTCTGATCATTTAACATAAGTGAAATCATACAGTATGTTGTCTTTTGTGTTTGGCTTCTTACACTTAGCATATTGTTCTCAAAATTCAAACATGTTGTAGCTTGTATCAGTATTTCATCTCTTTTTATTGCTGAATAGTATTCCATTATATGGATATACTACATTTTATTCATCTATTCATCTGTTGAAGAACATTTTGGTTCTTTCTACTCTTTGGCTATTATAAATAATGCTGCTATAAACATTAGCATACAAATTTTGGTGTGGATATATGTTATTATTTCTTTTGTATATTTACTTAGGAGTAGAATTCTTGGGTCATTTGGTTACTCTATATTTAACCTTTTGGGGAACTGCTAGATTATTTTCCAAAGCAACTGCACCATTTTACATTCCCAGCAGAAATGCATAAGCATTCCAAATTCTCCTTGTCAACACTTTTTTTTTTTTAAAGATTTTATTTTTTCCTTTTTCTCCCCAAAGCCCCCCGGTACATAGTTCTATATTCTTCATTGTGGGTCCTTCTAGTTGTGGCATGCGGGACGCTGCCTCAGCGTGGTTTGATGAGCAGTGTCATGTCCGCGCCCAGGATTCGAACCAACGAAACACTGGGCTGCCTGCAGCGGAGCGCGTGAACTTAACCACTCGGCCACGGGGCCAGCCCCATTGTCAACACTTTTTATTTTCCATTTTTTTTTGTATCTCATGGTTTTGATTTGCATTTCTCTGATGAGCATCTTTTTGTCTGCTTATTTGCCATTTGTATGTCATCTTTGGAAAAATATCTATGGCCCATTTTTTAAATGAGGAAATTGGGCTCAGAGAATTCTATAACTTACCCAAGCTAGTAAGTAGTTTATCAATAGTAAGGCCTAAGTTGAGAGTCTTAATAATTACCCATAATGTTCATTAGTGTTAGTACTGTTGTTTAGTCAGTCTTTTTGCACTGGGGGCTTACTTCTCTTTCCTTTTTTAAGTGGATTTTTGGACAAAAGGTGAGTGATCCTAAATGAATAAGTTAAAAGAGTATCCAGAGTTAATTGATTCAGTGGGAAAATACAAATGAGTAAGAGATGATTATTTTGAATTTTCGACCATTGTAACTCAGGCCAAAACACTTTTTCAAATGGCAAACTAATTCAGAAGCTGCGGACATACCTGAAAACTGGCTGTGAAGCACAAGGCAGTATAGAAAAGTTTTCCAGAGGGATGTACACTTAAAGGGCCAGAAAACAGCATACACTCCAGCATCTGAAAAGATATAATAAATTCATCTGTGTCATTCAAGGATAGGAAGGATAGATTAGAGACTGAAAATAAATTAGGGAACTCTCTGCTGTTGGAATTTATTAGGAATATTTGTCAACTGAGGGCTCTATTCCCCAGCAGGATGTTATGTCTGTATTTATATCAATACCATCAGCTTTATAGGACTTTTCATCAGTTCTATCTTCTAACCCATTTTAATCAGTGGATAATGGATGCTTTTTAAATATCTGAAAAGGGAAAAAGTTAAAGCTACATATTTTGACTATGTCTAAACCTCCAACATGAACTGGGGAAAAAACAGAATAATTTAGATACCCCTTCCAACTCAAATAGCTTATATTATTTCATATAAATAAAAGTGGATTTTATATTACAGGTAAACTTGTAGAAAATTTAAGGAAATATTATCTGACTCGTTCATACACAAACCAC